>NC_044995.1:1172088-1502030 GCF_008728515.1 Papio anubis | reverse complement strand
TGAGATCCGGCCACTGCACTCCAGCCTGGTCAACAGAGCGAGACTCCGTCTCAAAAAATAAAAATAAAAATAAAAATAAAATAATAAAGTCTGAAGATCGAGACCATCCTGCCTAACGCGGTGAAACCCTGTCTCTACTAAAAATACAAAAAATTATCCAGGTGTGGTGACGGGTGCCTGTGGTCCCAGCTACTCAGAATGCTGAGGCAGAAGAATGGCGTGAACCCAGGAGGCGGAGTTTGCAGTGAGCTGAGATTGCACCACTGCACTCCAGCCTGGGCGACAGAGCGAGACTCCGCCTCAAAAAAAAAAAAAAAAAAAAAGATTTGCTTTTCTCTTATGGAATTTTCTGGAGGAAGAAATGGTATACAAAATGAACAAATAATTTAAATTGCTGCTTGAAATGAAAGCGACAGTGGCCGAGTACTGCCTGCCTACGGGCCACTTGAGAACATTTCATTCTCTTGCCAATTTCCCAAAAAGGTCATTTGTGAAGAGTGGAAGCCAGTCAGCCATGACGTGGACCAGTCAGCATCTTTCTCTGAGACATACAGGGCCTTGCTAAGGCCGCACGGAGGAGGCTCGAGAGCATACCTCACGGAGGTCAGCTAGGGACTGGGTTCAAACCCAGCTCCTCTACTTCAGAACTGGGCAACTTTGTTGAAACTTTCTTTTCCTTTTGAGACAGGGTCTTGCTCTGTCGCCCAGGCTAGAGTGCAGTGGCTGATCATAGCTCACTGCAACCTTGAACTTTTGGGCTCAAGGGATCTTCTCACCTCTGCCTCCTGAGTAGCTGCAACTACAGGCATGCCTGGTTAATTTTTTTATTTTTTGTGGAGATGGGGTCTCACTTTGTTATCTAGGCTGCCCTGTTGAAACTGTCTAAGTCTCAGTTTCCTAAGTCATAAAACGGGGATTAAACTAATACCTGATGACCCAGGACTGAAACCCACATAAAATGCCCAGAACACAGCAAGTGCTCAAGAAACACAAGCAGTTGAACTCCTCCCGGCCCCAGAGCTCAGCAGGGCACGCCAGTCACTCACCGGCGCATATGGGGGGCTGTACTCTCTGTACTTGCGGTGCCCTTTCTCACTGGGGCTGAAATCCGAGTCATCTGAGAAGTCAGAGAAGTCATCGCTAGAAGAAGCGTGGCGCTGTAATGACAGGGGAAGAAGACTCAGCAACCCTGCTGCAGGCGGGCCACTCAGGCGCAGTCAGCCTCAGGACAAGCTATGCCGGCATGTGCCGCAGGGCTCTGTGCTTCACCGGAAACACCTCACCTGGGGCACTTAGTGGCAACGGAGCATAAGCTACCAACTCTTAAAAAAGGTCTTTATCCAATTTGAGATAAGCAAAGGCATTAAGAGTGCCCTCTGGGGCGGACAGCAAAAGCTCAGCCCCTGGGGCTCTCAGCCAGGCCCGATGCCAGGCAGTGGCAGTCCCAGTGAATCCTGGACCTACTTTGTGCTTGGATTTCCTCCTCTTCTTCGACCTCCTTTTCTCTTTCTCCCGCTCTTTCTTCCGTTTCCGCTTCAGTCTCCTGTGGGACTTCTCCTCGTCCGAATCACTGTGATGCTTCTCCCCCTTTTCTTTCCGGCTTCTCTCAGGCCCTCCGGAGGTATCCTGGGTCTCCTCTGCCCCATCATCTTCCAATTCGCCTTCTTCCAACTCTCCATCTTCCCTACAAATGAACCCCAAAGCCACCATGAACACAAGGTTTGAGAGGAGGCCTCCTAGGGCTCTGGGCTGGCCAAGGCTGACAAGAACCAAGGGCCTGACTGCTGTGAGCGAGGTGAGACCCTGGGAGGACACGGGGGCCATGGCCTCTTGTTCTATCCCTTATCCTCCCCCTGAAAGAACTGTGCTTGCTCCAGTCTAACCTGGCTGGGGGAGGGGTAGAAGTTTAAGGGCATTACCACTAACACCGGGACACATCTACGTCAGATTTCCCAACAGGACTAGTGTCCTTAGAAGAAGAAACCGACAAGATGCTGTGGTCACATAAGTGGGAAGAGCCCCATCTTGGGGATTCACAATGCTTAACACTGCAGAACTTCCAGGAAGCCCCACAGTCTAGAAACACACACAGCTCTGCTGTGTGAAGCACTTAGGGCACTTCTAAACCTCGCTCGACCACAGAAGTGCCTCTCCCAGAGAGCACAGACCCGCATCCCCTCCCTCCCAGGCCCAGGATCACCTGCTGGGCCCCGGGCCCCATGGAGCTGAGCATCAGTGCCACCTGAGGCTGAGGGTGGTGGCTGTACACCGTGGAGAGGGCCTTGGTTCTGAACCAGGGGTGGCCCCAAGCTACCTGGGACCCACTCACAGGCAGGCCTGGGCTGTGGCCTGAGAACCCTTCAAAGTACTTTATTACAAAAGCCCCATGAGAACTGCTGGAAACAGGCTCAGAGTCCCAGGTCACCAGGTCTGACCCACCCTCGTCAGTCCCACATCTCTGGGCTGGAGGCAAGCAAACACTGAGCAGCTGCAGGAGGGGGACGGATCCCAGGCCCCTCCTGAGGACCTCACATGATACCGGCCCTGCTTTCTCTCCCTCCTCTGACTCACCTGCAGGTACTGGGAACCCCTTCTGGCTCCCCATCCTATACTCTTCCAATTCCCCCATGTCATCCCAATCCCCAGGACTTTAAAAGTGCTCTCCAAACATGACACTGCCCAGTGGACATTCTGTATATGTAAATATCTACGGGGTAGGGTAGGAGTAAGGGAAGAAATTGGGTTAAGGAGGGGCAGCTGGAAAAAGAATCCAGTTTTTGAGCCAAACCCACAGACACAGTGTTCACAAGTACAGGAGTTGGTAAAGGAAAAAAACAATTTTTTTGAATAATTTTAAAAAGCTCCCAAAGTTCCCCACGAATGACCACAAAAAGGCTTGTGTGAGAGCTTCCAACTCCTTCCGTCTCAATTAACTAGGACACAAAGAGAAGGGATGTAAGGAGGAAACGTCACGAGCCCAGGCCCCAAAAGGTTAGCCACAAATGGAGCTACCTCCGCGGAAAGGCCTGCAGCTGCCCAGGCGGGAGCCAGTGCATTAGGCGTGCTTGCCTTAAGTTTCCAGCACATGCGGCAGACTCCTCCCAGGACCCTCCACTGTCCTTTCACTTGTGTCCCTCCCTTTGTCTGCCTCAGGACTGCTACCTAAACATCAAGGAGCTCCTCAAGAGGGGCTTTTTCTATGAACCCTCATTCCCAGTTCAAAGGGGATGGATTCTATTTCAAACCCAAGTGGCCCAGCCCCACAGATACTCCTGGGCAGAGGTCAAGGGCAGTTCTCGAAACAGAATGCAGGACACAAAACTCTTTCTGCTGCTTCAAAGGCAACAACACAGGTGACGTCACCCACGTGTTGCTTCCCTGACTAGCAAACTTGGGATGGGGCGGGGCAGGGGCGCAGGCTGCAGTCCTGACAAGGGAGGTGCCTTCCCGCTGGGGTGCGGCCCACAGAAACCAGGCGTGGAGCAAAGCCCTCACTGGACGCCTCACCCACACTGAAAGGGCCACATGACTGGGAAAACTGGTTTTGTCCCAAGGAAGAAGCTGTTACTCAGTGACATGGCAAACTTCCCGCCGCCGGGAGCTGTACAGACACTGTGAAGTGGCACCCTAATGGGAATATTGGGGGCGGGCCAGGGCCACACCTCAAGAGAAACTCAGGGAGAGAGAGAGACTGAGTGCGAGAAGGCCTGGGACAGACTGGAGATATACATGCTGGGGTTTCACGAAGAAAAGCTAAGAACAACATTACTCTCGACACTTAAGTCTAGAAGGCATAAAGTTGAGAGGCACATGATCACCATCCAGGTCACTAATTTTTTTTTTTTTTTTTTGAGACAGAGTCTCGCTCTGTCGCCCACGCTGGAGTGCAGTGGCCGGATCTCAGCTCACTGCAAGCTCCGCCTCCCAGGTTCACGCCATTCTCCTGCCTCAGCCTCCTGAGTAGCTGGGACTACAGGCGCCCACCACCTCACCTGGCTAGTTTTTTGTTTTTGTTTTTGTTTTTTTGTAGAGACGGGGTTTCACCGGGTTAGCCAGGATGGTCTCGATCTCTTGACCTCGTGATCCGCCCGTCTCGGCCTCCCAAAGTGCTGGGATTACAGGCTTGAGCCACCGCGCCCGGCCAGGTCACTAATATTTTAAATGCCAAATCTGTGCCAGGTTGCTTGACTACCTCCTTTTCTGCACTGTCCTTGTAGGAAAAAAGATACAAATGACAACACACTTGGTCCACAAGGCAGGTGCATGATCATCATCAGGGCAGGGTCAGCTGAGCCAGAGTGGGTGGCAGCCTCAGCACGCCCTCCCTTATGTCCAACACTGCCACACATCAGGCGACAGTCTTGCCCATGGTCAGCTGAGGCCTCCTTCCCTGTCTCGATGCCACCCACTGGCTCGGACGAAGGTACAGGCTACTCTACATCTAACACCTGAGGGCAGAGGACAAAAGACCATCCAAGGAACTCCAAGAGCCTTAACCATTGTCCAGAATGATTCTAGAAAGGAACACCAAGGTAGAGAAGCACAGCATTCAAATCCACCCTGCAAAGACCTGACCCAAAGAGGGATTCTGCACACTATTGATATCAACAGCTCCAGGCACACCTGGGCTCAAAGAGAATCAACCATACAACTTTTCACAAAACAGGCAGTGGCTACTTGAAACTTTGTTTCCCTAGAGTTGAGAGAGGCAGAGAAATACACAGGATTTTTTGTTAAATTGCTGCTGGTTGCTGGGCGCGGTGGCTCACGCCTGTAATCCCAGCACTTTGGGAGGCCGAGGCGGGCGGATCACAAGGTCAGGAGATCGAGACCACGGTGAAACCCCGTTTCTACTAAAAATACAAAAATTAGCCGGACGCGGTGGCGGGCGCCTGTAGTCCCAGCTACTCAGGAGGCTGAGGCAGGAGAATGGCGTGAACCCGGGAGGCAGAGCTTGCAGTGAGCCGAGATTGCGCCACTGCACTCCAGCCTGGGCGACAGAGCGAGACTCTGTCTCAAAAAAAAAAAAAAAAAAAAATTGCTGCTGGTTGATGAAGGGGCACTGAGACAGCGACAATAAACAGATCGCTGCATTCTCAGGGCCATCCTGCCATGTCATGCTCTCAAAGCCCCTCCAAGCCCTGGGCTAACCTCTGCCCACAGTCACCTCAGGGGGTCCCCCCTCCCGACACCCGCCTCTCAGCTAAATGTCCTGCGTGAATATGAGGTCTTGACTGTATTTTTCAGACTCTGTTCAACAGAAAGCAAAAGGAAAGGAAGTCAAGCCAACTGGGAATCCCGTGTGCCACCGGCGCGACAGCACAAAGGCGGTCTCCACAAAACAGCAACCAGGTTTCAGCGATGCCACTTAACAGACTGCCGGCAAAATCCGTGTCAGAGTGGGATTAAATACCGAGGGAACATGCTTAATAGACCTCGACATAATCCCCCAAGAAAAGTGGGGGAAGCCCCACCGCGCTAATCATTTCAATCTAGACCTGCCAAACTCTCTTGAGACAAGCAAGCAGAAGAAAAGCCTGCCGCAGCGGCCTGTGCAGGGAGCACTCTATTCCCAGAGCCTGTATTGGCAACGCCTGACATGGCTGCACTCAGTCCGCTGCTCGAGCTCTCGGGGACAGGAAAGCAACCACCCTGGGAGACCGACTTGGAACTGGCCCCCACGAGGAAATGGGAAGAGGCCAACGCCTTGCCTTGAGCCAGTCCTGCCCCATACCTCCCGGACAAAGCTCCCGGGCATTTCAGCTTCCATTTTCAGAGCTGGCTGCTCCTCTCCCTGGGCCAAAGAACAGATCTGGATGCCTACTCCAAGGAACAGGCCGGCTCCACAGGGTCCACAAGCATGCTGGGTTCAGCACACACCACGGACTTGGCGAAAACAGTGCTTGGTAAAGATACTTCATGTCCAGACCGGGTGTGGTGGCTCATGCCTGTAATCTTAGCACTTCGGGAGGCGAAAGCAGGGGGATCACTTGAGGTCAGGAGTTCGAGACCAGCCTGGCCAACACAGCAAAACCCTGTCTCTACCAGTAATACAAAAATTAGCTGGGTGTGATGGTGGGCGCCTGTAATCCCATCTACTCGGGAGGCTGAGGCACAAAAACTTGAACATGGGAGGCGGAGACAGCAGTAAGCCGAGATCGTGCCATTGCACTCCAGCTTGGGAGACAGAGTGAAACTGTGTCTCCAAAAAAAAAAAAAAAAAAAACAAAAAACCAAAACTAGCACTTTGGGAGGCCAAGGCAGGCGGATCACCTGAGGTCAGGAGTTCAAGACTAGCCTTGCCAACACTGTGAAACTCCAGCTCTACTAAGAATGCCACCAGCGAGGTGGCGGATGCCTATAGTTCCAGCTACTCAGGAGGCTGAGGCAGGAGAATCGCTTGAACCTAGGAGGCGGAGGTTGCAGTGAGCCAAGATCATGCCACTGCACTCCAGCCTAGGTGACAGACCTAGAGACTTGGTTTCAAAAAACAAAACAAAAGATATTTCATGTCCACAGTAGACATGATATTTCAAAGGAGATATTTCATACTGCCTTATCCAGCAGCCTACAGATTTGGGCCTCATGCTCCTTTCTGCAGACCAAGTAACTCAACCAGCTCCACCTCTTCTCTAGAGTATGCTCTTAGTCCATAACCTGAGCCTTGCTTTTCTGATCTACTGAATGGGATAACAGTAGCACCTATCTTAAGGGTTGTGAAAGTTAAATGAGATAATAGGCATAAAGCAATTGACATGAGGGACAGGCACAAAGGAAGGAGCAGCTGTTGGTTGTAAGAACCAGCTAGCATGAGGGCACCTCTCCACGGAAAGCCCTAACTGGCTGGAATGCTGACTGCGAAGCATGTTCTCTATAAGAAAGCTACAACTAGGGCCGGGCACGGTGGTTCACGCCTGTAACCCCAGCACTTTGGGAGGCCGTGGTGGACGGATCACCGGAGGTCGGGAGTTCGAGACCAGCCTGACCAACATGGAGAAACCCCATCTCTACTCAAAATACAAAATTAGCTGGGCATTGTTGCAGAC
Source organism: Papio anubis (assembly GCF_008728515.1). NCBI lineage: Eukaryota > Metazoa > Chordata > Mammalia > Primates > Cercopithecidae > Papio > Papio anubis. The sequence continues at coordinate 1,494,984 of NC_044995.1, read as the reverse complement.
ACCTGTAACCCCAGCTACTCAGGAGGCTGAGGCAGGAGAATCGCTTGAACCTGGGGAGGCGGAGGTTGCAGTGAGCCAAGATCACGCCACTGCACTCCAGCCTGGGGGACAAGAACGAAACTCCATCTCAAAAAAAAAAGAAAAAAAGAAAGCTACAGCCAGCTCTCCCTGATGGACACTGCTGACTGCTGGTCAACAAGTTCTCTTTACTTGGTCATAACCACGCATACACTGTTCTCCCAACTCATCCTGCTGACAAAACTGACAAAAGCGACGTCTCCCCTTCCTCAGCTCTAATCTAGGCAGTACCAGAAGCCACCAAGTGGCTAATCAAGACAAAAAGACGTAGGGAGAGCTGAGCCCCGGGAAGGAACAAAGGCTTCTTACAGAAATGAAGCTTGGCAACATGGCAGCTCTCTAGACAAGAGGGCTGGACGAAAGCTGAAAGGGGCCCAGGGTTTGTGGATCAACCTGGTTTACAAGAGTAAAAAATAAAAAATAAAAAAAAAAGGCAAAGTACAACACAAAAGATGGAAACTCATGGAACAGCAGCTGTTACCTTAAGATCATGAGAGCCCTTGATAAGAGGCGGCTAGGTTAATGTGAAAGTCAGGGTTATGATCATTAACTGCCCAGACTCTCAACAAATTGCCTGGGTAGGCTCTAAATGACCCATTAACTAGGGACAAAATTACAAAAATTACAAGGAGGTGCCGCCTCTTCAAATGTTTAACAACTAGCCTAAATGCAGAAGTCCAGGATCCCCAAGTCCAATTCTGCGGCACAGTCGTTTACTAGGAGTGAAGGCGCAGGGCCTCTGCTTTAGAAATTCAGCTCAGGGCTCATGCCTAAGAAAGGCCCCAGAGACCTTCCCTTGAGTTAGGATGTAATGAAGCAGCCACAGAGGAAACCTCACTGAGGGATTTTCAGAGCCAGGAAATTCTTGAAATAAACCTCTGGGTCTTGCACATGCTTTTCAGTGTCCTTACTACCTAGGTTCATCAACCAGAAACCAAGAACAAATGTGCTCTGTGTCTCCTTTTCCTCAGCATTCTCAGGTGTCATCATAGCGTGCTCTGTGACATCATTCCATTTCCATGGTAATGTGCCCACGCCACAGCAACCACCCAAGTGAGGCACAAAACTGGCGAAGAGAAGTCCAGCCATCAGCATCTGTACCCTGCACCCCACACTCTCACTTCAACATAAGACAGTCTACCTATCCACTGCTGGCATCTAGATACGAAGACACCTACTGGCGGATGTGACCGTAGGAGAAACTGGAACCATGTGAACCCAGCTCCGGTATTTGAGATATTGTTAATTTTGTTAGCAATGAGTTTTGTAGTAGGGTTTTTTGTTTTGTTTAATTTTATTTTCTTTTGAGACAGAGTCTTATTCTGTCACTCAGGCTGGAGTGCACTGGCACGATTTTGGCTCACTGCAACCTCGGCCTCCTGGCTTCCAGTGATTCTTGTTCCTCAGCCCACCGAGTAGCTGGGATTACAGGACCTGCCACCGCGCCCAGCTAATTTGTGTATTTTTAGTAGAAGCCAGGTTTTGCCATGTTGGCCAGGCTAGTCTCGAACTCCTGACCTCAGGTGATCCGCCTGTCTCAGACTCCCAAAGTGCTAGGATTACAAGTGTGAGCCAACATGCCCAGCCTGTAATTATGTTTTTAAATGATCATAAAGTTAGAGATTCATACTGAAGAATCTACAGGTATAGGCCAAGCACAGTGGTTCATGCCTGTAATCCCAGCATTTTGGGAGGCCAACGCAGGCAGATCACTTGAGCCCAGGAATTTGAGACCAGCCTGGGCAACATGAGGAAACCCCATCTCTACAAAAAAATACAAAAATTAGCCTGGCAGCATGCGCTTGTAGTCCCGACTACTCAGGAGGCTAAGGCAAGAGGATCGATTGAGCCAGGAGGGAGCTAAGACTGCACCACTGCACTCCAGCCTGGGCAACACAGTGAGACCCTGTCAGACTGCTTGGAGCTCAGGAGCAGAGCATTTCTCCGAGCAACATAGTGAGACTCCGTCACTACAAATAATTTAAAGACAGGGTCTCTCTATGTTGCCCAGGCTGGAGGGTGGCAGTGGCAGTCTTAGCTCCCTGCACCCCACCTCCTGGCTCAATTCCACTTGACTAAAGCCTGCCTTGGCCTTCTCCTGCTTTGGCCTCCCAAAGTTCTGGGATTAGAGGCAGTGTCACTGCACCTCAGCCTCTATGACACACATGGCACTTTTTTTCTGGTCAAGGGCAGGGTTTCACGCCTGCAATCCCTGCACTTTAGGAGGCCCCAGGCAGGCGGATCAATGAGGTCAGAGGACGAGACCTTCCTGGTTAACACGGTGAAACCCCGCCCCTACTAAAATACAAAAAATTAGCCAGGCGGTGGCGGGATGCCTTGTGTCCCAGAAGCACTGGGAGGCTGAGGCAGGAGAATGGCGAACCCGGGAGGTGGAGCTTCTGTAGTGAGCTGACACTGCCACCACCCATAGCCTGGGCTGACAGAGTAAAAGACTTTGCCTCAAAAAAAAGTACTCACAATAAAGGTTAAGAAAGAAAAAAGAAGTTCCAGCCAGGCGCAGTGGCTCATGCATGTAATCCCAGCACTTTGGGAAGCCAAGGCAGGCAGATCACCTGAGGTCAGGAGTTTGAGACCAGCCTGACCAACATGGTGAAACCCCATCTTTACTAAAAATACAAAAATTAGCTGGGCATGGTGACACGTGCCTATAGTTCCAGCTACTAGGGAGGCTGAAGCAGGAGAATCACTTGATCCCGGGGAGGCAGAGGTTGCAATGAGCCGAGATCGCACCACTGCACCACAGCCCAGGCAACAGAGCGAGACTCCGTCTCAAAAAAAAAAAAAAAATTAGCCAGGCATGGTGGCACACACCTGTAGTCCCAGCTATTTGGGAGACTGAGGCAGGAGAATCACTTGAACCCGGGAGGTCAAGGTTGCAGTGAGCTGAGACTGCACCATTACACTCCAGCCTGGGTGACAGAGTGAGACTTCATCTCAAAAAAAAAAAAAAGGGAAAAGAAAACAAAAAAGAATTTCCAAGTGGGACAACTGAGCAACGTGGGGAGAGGCTGCAAGGTCCCCAAGCAGTCATTTAATAATTTCCCAGCAGAAAGCTGGAATCTAGGCTTGGGGGCCTCCACACTCCTCACCAAGGCCTAAACTGAGGCTCAGAGACAGGAAGGAATTTGCCCGTGGGGTCACAGCAAGAAGAAGCAGAACTAGAAACTAAGTCCAGTACCGTCGGATGCAAAGACCAGCTCTTAACTTCTACAAATTATCTGACAACTACAAATTATGTCAAAAAGAGTACTTTGCTAAACACATCAACTGACAAAACAATGCCCATCCTGAAATGTATAATCGAGTGGGGAAAAATAAGATATACATACATAAAACAGACTTCATGAATCAGTATTCCAAGAAATGCCAGAATGAGGCACCAAGACTTTGGGCAAATTCCTTAAACACTCTGTACCCCAGTCTCCTTAACTGTGCAGCACAGGCAACCATGGAGTCCCCAGGATGGTGTCATGCGAGAATCCCATGAGGCCATGTAACGCAAGCACTTAGCAGGAACCTCCCTCAGAATAAACACTTAGGAGTAAAATCGACCCAAACGCAAAGACACAAGGTCGACACAGTCCTTCCAATATCAAATGAAGGAAATGGTAGCATTTCAAAAACCTAACCAAAGACATCTAGATAGAGAATAAGGGCTCATGGAAAGACTGAAGGAATTCTGGCAAAAAAAAAAAAAAAAAAAAGGACTCATCCCAACACTAAGAGAAAACAATATAAATCCCAGGGAGTGAAATTCCAAAGTCCCCTAACATGAAAGGAATGCCTTCGCCCCCAAGTGTGCAGCATCCACTCTGGGGTTTGTACAAGCAGGCAAACCTCTCAGAACAGTTCTGCAAAGCTCCAAACAGGCTGACCACGAAAAAACCCAGCCTGCTAGAGGAAGCTTGTGGAGACAAAGATGCCATTTTCTTTGCCTTAGTATCTATTCTTCCACTCCCACAAGCTCTGAAAATTTGCATTCTTGAGCAAAGGTATCTATCCCTCAGAACCAAGTTACTCTTGGCGGAACCTCTGGAATTTGCTTCTCAGCAATGAAGAGTTTTCTAACCACCTTCTCATGCCAATGAAGCTTCAGATGGTTTAAAGCTGCAAAGATCATGGTTTTCATCGGAGGACCGATTTCTATTACTCCAGAGGAGAAAGTCTAACAATTTAACTTATGAACTAAGAGTTCTCCTTGTTTATAGCTTTTTATTTATTTACTTTTACACAGGGTCTTGCTCTGTCACTCAGGCTGGAGTGCAGTGGCGTGATCATGGCTCAATGCAGCCTTGACCTCCTGAGCTCAAGCAATCCTCCCACCTCAGCCTCCCAAGTAGATGGGACTACAAGAATGCACCACCATGCCCAGCTAATTTTTGTAGAGATGGGGTTTCATGCCGGGCACAGTGGCTCATGCCTATAATCTCAGCACTTCAGGAGGACAAGGCAGGCAGATCACTTGAGATCAGGAGTTCAAGACCATCCTGGCCAAAATGGTAAAAACACCATCTCCACTAAAAATACAAAAATTAGCCCAGTGTGATGGCATGCGCCTGTGGTCCCAGCTACTCAGGAGGCTGAGGTACGAGAATCACTTGAACCCAGGAGGCGGAGGCTGCAGTGGGCCAAGACTGTGCCACTGCACTCCAGCCTGGGCATCAGAGCAAGATTTCGTCTTAAAAAATACATAAAAATAAAAATAAACATGGCCAGGCGCGGTGGCTCAAGCCTGTAATCCCAGCACTTTTGGGAGGTCGAGCGGATCAATGAGGTCAGGAGATCGAGACTATCCTACAATAACATGGTGAAACCCCGCTCTACTAAAATACAAAAACCAGCCGGGCGCTGCGGCGGCGCCTGTAGTCCCAGCGCCACTCGGGAGGCTGAGGCAGGAGAATGGCCTGGAACCTGGGGAGGCGGAGGCCAGCAGTGAGTCGAGATCAAGGCCATACTGCACTCCAGCCTGGGTGAGACATTGAAGCAACAGATCTGGCCTCAAAAAAAAAATAAATAAATAAAATAAAAATAAAAATAAAAATAAAAATAAACAAATAAGAGATCTGGGCCTCAAGACCTTCAGGACTTGTTCATGCATCACCTAAAAGAGTTTTTGGCTTGGTGTGCAGTGGTCATAATCCTAGTGACTGGGAGGAGACGGTGGATCACCTGAGGTCAGAGTTCAAGACCAGCCTGGCCAACATGGTAAAATCCCATCTCTACTAAAAATACAAAATTAGCTGGGGTGGTGGCGACCACCCAAAGCATCCCAACTACACTCAGAGGCTGAGGCAGGAGAATCGCTGAACCCAGAGGCTGAGGCTGCAGTGAGCTGAGATCGGCTTGCACTCCACCTGGGTGATGGAGAAGACTCATTCAAAAATAATAATAATATTTTTTTTTTTTTTTTTTTTTGAGACGGAGTCTGGCTGTCGCCCAGGTTGGAGTGCAAGGGCTTCAGATCTCAGCTCACTGCAAGCTCCTCGGCCCCGGCTTGGCTACACCATATTCTCCTGCCTCAGCCTCTCCTGAGGTAGCTGGGACTACAGGCGCCAAATCTGCCCCGGGCTAGTTTTTGTATTTTAGTAGAGACAAGCCACCCCGGTTAGCTAGATGGCTACCTCCCACCTCGCGATCCTACCTGCCTCGCCTCCCAAAGTGCTGGGATTACAGGCTTGAGCCACCCCACCCGGCCAATAATAACAATTTCTTAACTACAATTATATACATACAACCTATTTGTTAATTTCTAGTCACCTGTGGGTTCCTTAAGGGCAGACAAGAATGAGGTTCACAGTAACCCCATGTTCCCAAGGGCCCAGCATAGGGCCAGGTACAGATTGGGTACATGCTCAGTGCATATTCTACATGATGTATCAATCTCAGCTTTCATACCCTTTTGGTCAATTTCATCAATAGAAACAGTAACAAATTTCCAAGAAACCTTTTTCAGCAACCTGTATCACTTAAAACTTTGACACAAACTCATTTGAGTGTTTATCAAGGGTTTCCAAATAAGCTTGAAAGTGATGGATGCACAGACGGAACAGAGGAGACAGGCCCTGCCTTGGATGCAGCCCACCTTGTGTGGCACACAGGCTTCAGTTACTGTGATTGCTCTCGTTCCCTGCGGAGTGGCAGGGCCTGCCTGGAATCCCAAGGAAACCTAAGCCCTGGTGTCTGTTAGGAAAATGAGGAGGGCAACAATCCAAGCCACCTGCAACAGACTTTTGGCCAAGTGACACTAGTGTCTGGGCCCAGCTCCCTCAGTTAGGCCATAGCAGGGATGTGATGGCCGTGATCCACTTCCACATGGGGACTCAAGAAGTCTCCAGTTACTTCTAATGAATGAAAATCCCTTCCATTTAAGAGGGTTTAAAAGCCTAGGCTTGGGCCTCTACATTCACTGGAAGGAGTGGAACGTAGGGAAGATGGAGCCACAGTAGACTGAGAAAGGAGTAACACCCCCACCCTCTCGAGGGCCAACTTTAATGGAATATCTATATTCCCTCCTCATTCCCTCCCACCACAAAAATAATGACAATGCCTGCCGTGCTGGCATACCAGACAGTGCATACCATACCGCTAGGTGGGCAGCAACTTTCTACTCTACTCTGCTGCTGTAGCGTAGAAGCAGCCACTGATGATATAAATGAATGAGTATGGCTGTGTGCCTATAAACTTTACCTACTGGCCAGGTGTGGTGGCTCACACCTGTAATCCCAGAAGTTTGGGAGGTCAAGGAGGGTGGATCACTTGAGGTCACGAGTTCAAGACCAGCCTGCCCAACATGGTGAAACCCCGTCTCTCCTAAAAACACAAAAATTAGCCAGGCGTGGTGGTGCGCACCTGTAATGCCAGCCTCAGGAGGCTGAAGCAGGAGAATCCCTTGAACCAAGAGGCAAAGGTTGCAGTGAGCCGAGATTGTGCCACCGCACTCCAGCCTGGGTGACAAAGCAAGACTCTTGTCTCAAAACAACACAAACAAACAAAAAAAAACTTTACCTACAAAAACAGGCTGGGTGGGCTGGCTTTGGCCCAAGAATCATAGTTTGCCGACCCCTAGCCTGGATGCAACGGCTTTCATACTTTTTGACACTTAACCACATCTGCTTCTTTGCATTTCTCCCAAACAAAAGTGTCCAGAAGCCACACTTAAATGCATTATGCTTTTCCTTTCCTCTTCCATTTCCTTGCTTTTCCAACGCAGGAGAAAAAAATCAATAATTGGACTTCATACCCCACTAGTGGCTATACCCTGCAGTCTGAAGAATACCACACCAGATCCACCACAGTATAATGGTATGTATAGTATAGAGATGGGGTTTGAGTACCAGCCGCCCAGGGTTCTAACTCTGCCTGCAGCACGCACTTGCTTCGTGACCTGGGACAACTGACTTCGCCTCTCTGTTTCAGTTTCTCCTCAAAGGGCAGGGGTAAAGGTTAAATGAGCTAACGCATGAGAAGCACTCAGAAGGGCCCTGGCAGGTAATCTTTGACCTTCAGGTCAATTGCGCACAAATGGTACTGTCACCCCTTTGGAAAGACAAAGACACTGACTTAGGAGATGAACTCAAGAATCACATCCAGGCCGGGCGCGGTGGCTCAAGCCTGTAATCCCAGCACTTTGGGAGGCCGAGGCGGGTGGATCACGAGGTCAGGAGATCGAGACCATCCTGGCTAACACGGTGAAACCCCGTCTCTACTAAAAATACAAAAAACTAGCCGGGCGAGGTGGCGGGCGCCTGTAGTCTCAGCTACTCGGAGGCTGAGGCGGGAGAATGGCGTGAACCCGGGAGGCGGAGCTTGCAGTGACCCGAGATCGCGCCACCGCACTCCAGCCTGGGCGACACAGCGAGACTCCGTCTCAAAAAAAAAAAAAAAAAAAAAAGAAGAATCACATCCAGTTTGCCTGACTTCCCCAACCATAGCTGTCCATCACCCATCACTGTCAGCAGATGGCCAATCCCGTGTGGAGAGAACACAGCAGCACCCAGGCAGACATGGTGGCTTATACCTGTAATCCCAGCACTCTGGGAGGCTGAGGTGGAAGGATCATTGAAGCTAACAGTTCCAGGCTGCAGTGAGCTATTAATACTATGAGGTGCCACTGCATTTCATTTCAGCCTGGGTGACAGCAAAACCCTGTCTCAATAAAAGTGAAAAAACAAAGCTTTTGGCTCTGGACTTCACTCTATCCTTTCTGGGACGACTGACAGGCATGACCGGGAACCTGATGGGCCTGCCTGTGATCTAGCCACTGAGCCTAACCTGCAAATTAATTGTTAAGGCATCTGCTTTGCAAGTGGGTATTAGTGAGCTGCAACAGCAGCAGCAACCCTTTATTGTGGTCAGAAGCTGTAGAAGGTAGGCCAGACACACGAGAAGGGAATACGAGGTCTGGTAAAGGCAGTAACAACCCTTGCCTGACTTTAAACAAAGTCTTCAGGATAGAAGGGTTCTTTGCACAGTCAGAAAACTTTTCTGCTCCAAGAAAAGCCGGGGAGGAGCTTAGTTACTGAATGAACAAAACTTTATCTGACTCAGCCAGATCCCAAAGGAGTGAAAAATCCTGGAGCTAGATGAGACCTTGTTCATTCCTCTCTGGAGAAAGTAAAGGACTTGCGTGGGGAAACTGACTAGTTTGCAGTGGTGTGAGATTCTAGATCCCTGGCTTCCCAGTTCTCAGAAGCCCTACCAAGACTGCAGCACTAACTCGGATTCTAATTAATTGCAAAAGGATGAACACAGGAGGTACAGTCAGCATAAGCTCCAGACAGTATGACCATTTGAGCATCTATAAAAAGACACTGAGCAAGCAAGCAATGTCTTAAGATGGCTTCCACTTAGTGTCAACCCCAATCGGCTCCCTGTGATTAAACAAGCTGACCAGAACCCTAAGAGGTGAAAGATAAATGCACTTCCTTCAAAAACAGATGCTCTTACTTCTGTTTACACACTGACTGTAACAGTTCTGTTTCAAATTCTTCTCTAGTAGGGAAAGCAGAAAGATTCACTAAATGCTGGCATTGTGTGGGTGTCCCCAAATGCACCCATTCGACCACAAAGACCCTGAGAAGTGGGCATTTTATCCTTGATGCCTACTGCACACTGCCGGGGAGGAGCCAGGCCTGAACAGTTTTATCTGGCTCCAAAGTCCACAGTCTTCCTCCACATCCTGTTGCCACCTCCGACATTCAAAAAGATGTTACCACTTGCCTGACAAACAGGGCACTGAGTCACCTATTCACACAGATGCGAAATGGCAAAAAAATACACATGAGAAAGATTCTTTATACAGACCAGTTTGGTCAGAAGCAGCAAACTATGCTCTCAGCAAATAATCCTGTGTTCTGTTAAGAAAAACAACAGAAAAAGTGACAGGACACAACTAAATCTAGCACCAACCAAGAGACCATATCGTAATTTTTGTCAACAACTACTAAGAGTCAACCCAACGGATGATGTGCCAGAAATCTATTTAAAAACTGTCCATCTCACCTCATTACATCACCAGCGAAACCACACACAACGTCTTCAAAACTGCATCTGCATTAACTCCTAAAATCAAAAGTGTCCACGCAGCAAAGACTAGGCCAAGAAACTGGGAAAGTCAAACCCATGAAGTTTGGCTCCCCCTAAACGATTTTTACCTTAACTTATCCCCATGAACTTGACATGCAACCCAGACAAACTGGCAGCTTTTCCATCCTATTAGGTTTTAATTATGAAACTGGCTTCAAACCATGTATTCGGAAAGGAGTCCCTCCACCAATGAGGCTGCTCCTACAGTCCCTGATCTGCTGAATAAATACCAATTGCCAGAAATCTCAGGAGTCATCCTTTTTTCTCAGCTGTGCTGCCAAAGTACAGGTTAAGCGCCTTGCTCAATTCAGCTACTTTGCTTGCTATTCGCTCTGTCACTCAACCTCCTGGCGTGAATCAGACTCAGTTGCTCTGGCACTAGAATTACTGTTTGTGGGGACCAAAATTAGGTTCTCTAGAATCTGGTTTGACTTGATAGCTATCCACGGAGACTTGGAAATAGTTCCATTAGCAATTTTCACCACAGAATATTTACTGTAACTGGATCTGACCTCTATGGAGAGATGTTTCTAGAGGCCTGATAGTCATAAGCCATAAAAATATAACAAAAGGAAGTGGACCCTCAGACAGCCATTTGTCTCCCATCATGGAAGAAGGTAAAAGATCTAAGAGCAAGAAGCAGAGGTGGAAGCACCGTTAAATAAATTACTAAGCAAGTCCAACATGCAACAGCTCTACATTCAACTATATAGAAACACAAGAGTCAAAACCGTTCATCTTAAATTTGCCAGGCAGTTGAACAGCCAGGTCCACAGGTACAAAACAATTTTCCCTTGGGATCAGCCTTCCTGGCTGTGGAAAAACCACAGTAGTGGCTAAAATAGCTGCCTCTACTTAGAGAAAACTATGGCTTAAAAAGAAATCAAAAATTTAAACCTTCAGAGCACAACAAAATTGTACCGGGGGGAGAGGACAGGCTGTGAATTACTCCTTTTGGGGAATCACATTATTTTTTTTCTTTTAAAGAGCAAATTTGAGAGGAATTAAAAAAATAAAGGGGCTTTATGACCAGAACATCCATATTTCCATGGTCAAAATCGACTTTTTTTCTACTAGGAGACTTTGATTTGCTTTTAAGTTAAATCTCTCACCCAGAGAAAATAAAAATGTAAAAGGTTGTAAGGGTATAATAAGTTTGGTTGTTAAATCAGGGATTCTGAGTAACACCCTTTTCTTTCTTTTTTTTTTTGCAACATCCATTAATTTGATTTTTAACTAATACTGGTACATCAGTTTGGGGGGAAAAAAAGGCAGTACTGTGACATTTCAAAAACAAAGATTAACCAAATAGTTTTTGACTTAATTACTGGGGCTTCTCGGGATGAGATTCCTTTGAGAACAGAAAACAATAAACCCTTGTGTTGATATGCCTGTGAGTTTTTTAAATGCTTGGGGAAATAGTTTCAAATTCACTGAATGATTGCTAAAAATTTCACTTACAAAAAAAAATCTCATTTCCTTAACGTTTCTTTTTAAAAGTCAATTTAAATAAGCAACTTAGTAGCCTTTGGAACTTGGGTTCATCAGTCATCCAATTTCTGTTCTCAGCTCCTGGAGAAGGAATTTTATAAAGGATGGGAAACTTCAAATAAATGCAATTCATTTCGGGCTGACCCAGTGCCCTGGATAATGTGTTTGTTCGGTTTGTGCTTCAGACATTTTTTGCAGGATACTGTAGAGTTTGGAGATTTCTTCCTCCCATAACTGCTTTTACATACTAAGGATCACCACTCCATGGCAGTTGTGAACATATTAAGAGGAAGAAAACAAGTGGCCTACTGAATTGCAGTTTCCTCATCTACATGTGCGTGACCTTTTTTCCTTTTAAGAAGGAAAAAAAGGAAACGGTTCTTTTGGAGAGGGCCAGAGTTCTCTCTCAAAGTATGTCAGGGATCAAAAGTGGGAAAGAGGGAAAATGCAACTTCAACGTGTTTTGTCTTTTAACGGAACTTATGCTTGTAAAACACATCAGAAGTACGGTGTTTGGTTCTGCAAGTCATTTCTGTTTGTTTTTTCCTTGTTACGTGTAGGCCGGGGGGACTGGGGGCTGGAGGAGGTGTTCCCTCCAACATGACTGGGCGTGTAACACGTTTGCATCAACTTTTCACAGTCAGACATGTGCTTTCGAACAAAGGAGCAGTGGAGACGGGCAGAGATGGGGGCTTGACACAGTTTACAGATTTTGTGCTTCAACAGTACTTTACAAATGACTTGCTCAATTTTAACGTCCATCACCACAAGAGACATTGGAGTAAAATGAGAAAATTGGAGCTACTTGAACCAATCTTTTCTGGGGGGCAGGGAGGGAGGGAAACCATTAACTTGAATACATGTATCATAAATCAAATTCAGTAAGCTTGTCTCCTACAAATGGACTTGAAGTATCCACTCTTTTCAGAGATGAAGGCTGGAGACAAAGCAATGGATTGAAATGGAAAGAGGGATGCCAAGAGTCCGAAAACATACAGGCCTTTTATATCGATTTTTGTCATGTTACAGTAACACACTTTTTTTTTTTTTTTTGGCGAAAACTGTGTACGTAAAATTTTAAAAATTAAACATCGAAAGGATGTGCAAGTCTAAAAGGGCTCAACAGGGTTAGAATCCTGATTCGAACATATCAACTCACTCTCTCAAGCATCACTTTGGTCTAAAGGCGAGGAGGAAGGCAGGCAGGAAAGGGAGAAAAAGAGGGAGATCATTGAATTACTCAATAAAAGAGGCTACTTACCATCCCAACCCATTGTAAGACATACACTTCTGACATAAGAGAACTCCTTAGAGGTCGAATAAAGCGTGTAAGCACCTTTGAGTAATGCACCTGCCCCCGGAGAGGGGGCCCGGAAGCCCAACGAGGGCTTTGCGAACAGACCTTTGCTAATCTGTTTATTTTCTTGGAGTCGGGCTGCGATGGGCTGCGATTCCCAGGACGATACATTTAATTAGAACAAAACAGAAAAAAACAAATGTTGTAAAAAGCTCACCAAACTGCTGCACTTGTGTCTCTGAATGTGGGTGGCATTTCTTTTAAAAGGCAAAGTATGGTCTGTGAAGGAGAAAGGGGAAAGGGGAGGTGGGAGTAGGGAGAAGGGGCCGTAGACCCTGGCAGGGGAAGCCCTGGCTGAGACCCCCGGCTAAGGGAGGGTCCTTAGCGGCTCCCCAGCCAGGGCTGCGGCGGGGTAGCCATCTGTCCAGCGCGTTCTTTTCCCCTCTCCACCCCCACTCCAAGACTCGCTTTCCTGCCGGCTGAAACCCACCGTCCGTGTCCAAATCTACTCTCCAGCCGCCTCTTCTGCCCCACCAGGAAACAGTGGGCGAACCCTGCACCCCAACTCCTTCTGCTCCAGCAGGGGAAGGAAACGGGGCCCCAACCTCGCCCTGAAACGCGCCGGGCTGACCCCATTATCACCCGCCAGCCAGAGAAGGGCGTGGGGGGGGGGGGGCGCCGCGTTTCGCACTTAATAAAGGGAAGGGGGCGCTTCCTTTAACGCCCTGCCAAAGCACAAGGAAATCTCCTTTTCTCTCTCCCGGAAGAGACGGTGCCCCATTTTACCCCGACAGAGGGGGGAACCCCACGAGAAAGCGCGGGACCAACTTCCTCTCCCTACAAGGCAGGGAAACCAAACCTTACCCCCACAAAACAAGGCTGCTAGTCCTCCCTCACGTCACCTACCTACGAAAAGCGAGAGAACCCCTGCCCTTTAACAAAAACACGGGTAAAAATCTTCTCTAAATAAATAGGCAGGGGTTTTCATCAAAAGGGCTGGAGATGCATCTCCCCCACTCCCCAATTCGGCCTTCTAGAGAATAGCTACAAAACACCTCCCGCCAAAAAATAAAAGTGCTATAAAGCACCCACCCAAATGACCCCCCATTACAAGGATGGAGAACGGACTTGAATGAACCCCCACTTTCTGCCTCCTAAGCTAAGGTACCTATCATCCAAGTAGGGTAGGGTGTGCCTCCCCCAGGAGAAAGGATACTGCCAGGGGCTGGGAGACCCCCAACCCCAAACCCCTAAGAGCGGGGCAGTTGCTCGAGATCCCCCCAAAAAGGGTCCGGAGCCCCTCCCCCATCCCCTTCCCCGAAGCCAGGCGACGAGCAGGCGGGCCCGTGGCTGCCAGCTCCGGGCGTAGGGGCAGCCAAGGACCCCCGTGGGCCTCCGCAGCACCCCCCCCCCGGCGCCCCCTCCCCAGGGCGGGCGGGCGGGCGCGGGGGGTCCGAGGGGCGCCTCCTCACCTTCCCCTCAGCATGGCGCCCAAAAAAGACAGAGCGAGAGCGAGGGAGAGCGGGCGAACGCCGCGAGGGGGGGGGAAACGCATGAGGCCAGGAGAGAAAGCAAGCGAGAAAGAGCGAGCGAGCAAGCGATCGAGAGACACCCACCGACCCCGCCCTTCCTCCTCCTCCTCCTCCTCCTCCTCCGCGGCCCGGCCCAACATGGCGGCCGCCCCCCTTCCTCCTCCTCCTCTTCCTCCCCCCGGGGACGCAGCCCCGGCCCGGCCGGGGGCCTGACCTGTCGTCAGGGAGCGGGAGGCGGTGGTGGAGGAGGTGCGGGGTGGCCGGGCGGGCGTCGGGGGAACACGGAGGAGGCGAAGGCGTTGATGGCGGCGGCGGCGATGGCGACGGCGGCGACTCTGATGGCGGCGGCGGGGGGGTCCCGGGCGCGGCCTCCATAGTTCCTTTGGGGGGGAGGGGATGTTAATGCACGAAAAAGGACTGCTTGGGCGTGGCGGGAGGGGCACACTTAAGCTCGGAGGGCTCCTGATGGGAATGGGGTATATATTTTTTCGGTTTCGGAATCACCTCTGCGCTGACCTCCGCGTAGGCCGCGCGGCCTAGGCCTCGGAGGGCCGCTCGCCGCCTGCTTTCTCCGCAGCCCACCCCTGCGGTCACTCGCTTACTGGCGCGGGGCCCTCATAGGGGCGAGAGCCCCCCCCCACGCACCCCCGCGGGCCCGGGGGCGGGAGACCCGGGAGACTCGGACACTGGTGGGTGGTTGGGTGTAATTAGCGCGGGCCGCGCGCGATGGAGCAAGCGAAGGGTAAGGGGAGAAGAGGAGAGCCAGCGAAGGGGGTGGAAGGGTTAAAAAGAAAAAAAGGATTGAAGGGAGAGAGGGAACGGGCCGCGGAGACGGGCCGACTGTCTCCCTTGTCTGCCCGCCACTGGTCTCCCGGCTGCCCGGCCCCCGCCGCAATCAGGAATTGACACAAAATGGCGGCTCGGCCCGGACCAGCCTAGAGGCTGAGGCGGGAGGAAGGGTGAGGTGGGAGGGGGAACTGAGAGGCGGAGGCGGAGGCCGCGTCACGTGCGGGAGAGGGGTAGAGACCGCTTGCCTGAGGGCCGGCGGAAAGAACCGAAGGCAAAGAGTGAGTCCGAGGGGAGGCGGAAATAGCCGAAAAGAGCTGAGCAGGAGACAGGAGGCGACGGGGGAGAGCCGAAAAGACCCGAAGGTGGTGATGGGGTGGGGCTAGAGAGAGCATGAGAAACCTAGGGGAGCCAGAAATAGCCTAAGCCGATTGGGACCGGGGAAGGAGGAGAAATTGAGATGGTCCGGAAAGAGCCGAAGGCGGTGTCTGGGTGGGTGGCAGGAGGTGGAAACAGCCGAAAGAAAAGCAGCCAGGGTAATGCGATTAAGAGAATGAGCTGAACGGGCGGGGCTGGAGCGGCGATTAATTAAGAGAATAAACGACTTTCAGGAATTCGCCCGAGAGCAAGAGGGAAGAACCGAAAATTGCTAGTTTGAAGGAAGGCGGGAAGAGCCGATAGTTTTAGGTGGGAGGATGGGAGGGAAGGAATTCAAGCTACAGAGAGAAAAAAAAAAAAATAACCGAAAGCTGGAGGCCAGGTGCCGAGAGTCGGAGGTTTCCGGAGAAGCGATGAAGCCCAGCCAGCCCGGAGGTGACGTCACTCGACAACTCAGTCGATGACGTCATCCTTGCAGGAGAGAGGGGCGGGGCTTGGTAGTCCATCAGGGGAGTTTAAGGACCTGGGGTGTAGGAGGACCCAGAGAAGGCTCACAAATAGCGGAGATAGAAACACTGGCCGGTGTTGGCCGGACACGGTGGCTCAAGCCTGTAATCCCAGCACTTTGGAAGGCCGAGACGGGCGGATCACAAGGTCAGGAGATCGAGACCATCCTGGCTAACATGGTGAAACCCCGTCTCTACTAAAAAATACAAAAAAATAGCCGGGCGTGGCCGGGCGCGGTGGCTCAACCTGAATTCCAGCACTTTGGGGAGGCGAGCCGGTGGATCCGCGAGGTTAAGTCGAGACCATCTGGCGAACACGGTGAAACCCGTCTCACTAAAATACAAAAACTGCCGGGCGAGATGGCGAGCCTGTAGTCAGTTACTTGGGAGGCTGAGGCAGGAGAATGGCGGCGTAAACCCGGAGGCCCGGGCTTGCAGTGAGCTGAGATCCGGCCACTGCACTCCCAGCAGGCTGACAGAAAGCGGGGAACTCCGTCTCAAAAAAAAATAGCCCGAGAGGCGTGGCGAGAGCCTGTAGTCCCAGCTACTTTCGGGAGGCTGAGGCAGGAGAATGGGGCATTAAGCCGGGAGGGTGAGGCTTGCAGTGAGCTGAGATCGGCCACTGCACTCCAGCCTGGGCGACAGAAGCGAGACTCCGTCTCAAAAAAAGAAAAAAGCACTGGCGGTGTCATGGGCTGTGCCACAAACAAAATCTTTTGACTCTCATAACCGTCCTAAGATAGGCTGCTGCAATTCCCATTTGCAGACTGAAGTTCGGTGTTTTAAGTAATTGGTTCAACGTCATAGGATTGAGTGCTGAAACTTTTAGCAAGACTTTTTGTTGTTTTGTTGTTTTAAGGTCCGGCTTTATGCTTCTAAGAGAATATTAATTAACGCGATCTGGCTCACTGCTCCTCTCAATTCGCAGCCATTCTCCCCTACCTCCTTCCGAGAGATGAGACCACAGGCTCCCTCCCCAAACTAATTTTATTGATATTGATGATGATATTGTGTGTGTGTTTTAGTAGAACGGGGTTTCACCGTGTTAGCCAGGATGGTTCTCGATTTCTTGACCTCATGACCTTCCCTCCTCGGCGTCCCAAAGTGCTGGGATTACAGTAGCCACGCACCCGGCCTTTTTTAAGAGACAGAGTCTTGCTCTGTCGCCCAGACTGCAGTGCTGTGACACGATCATACGTCCCTGTAACCTCGAATCCAGGGATCTTCCTTAAATACTTTTGTTAGCTCTTTCTACAGTGCCAGTCCCTGTGATGGACTATGGGAACAGTTTCTGTCTTCATGGAACTTAACCGACAATGCCCGAGAGAGAAACAGTTAAAGAATAAAGGGGGTAGGTGGAGTGTTAGAGGAGAGTCTTGAAATTGCTCTTTAGGCTGGTATATGAAAAAGAAGAGCTGGTTCCAAGCAGAAGAAATACCTTATTTCAGGCGGGGCGATGTTGCTCACGCCTGTACTCCTAGCATTTTGGGAGGCCGAGGCGGGCGGATCGCTCGCTTGAGCTCGGGAGTTGGAGGCTAGCCTGACCAACATAGTAAAATCCCTTCTCTCCTAAAAATACAAAAATTAGCAATACATGATGGCTCACACCTGTAGTCCCAGCTACTCGGGATGTTGAAAAGGGAGAATCACCCGAGCCGGGGAGGTCGTGAGGCTGCAGTGAGCTGAGATTATACCACTGCACTCCAGCCGGGACGACAGAGTGAGACTCTCGTTTCAAAAAACAAAAAAAAGAAAAGAAAAAGAAAAAAATACCTTATTTCAGGCCCTGACAAAGCAAAGACCACTTAGATTCCAGGAAGAGAGAAAAACCCCATCAAGATTGATAAAGCTGGAGACAGAGGCACCATGTGACTTCCTGGTATATTGATCCTACTATTTTTTTTTTTTTTTTTTTTTTTTGAGACGGAGTCTCGCTCTGTCGCCCAGGCTGGAGTGCAGTGGCCGGATCTCAGCTCACTGCAAGCTCCGCCTCCCGGGTTCCCGCCATTCTCCTGCCTCAGCCTCCCGAGTAGCTGGGACTACAGGCGCCCACAACCGCGCCCGGCTAATTTTTTGTATTTTTAGTAGAGACGAGGTTTCACCGTGGTCTCGATCTCCTGACCTTGTGATCCGCCCGCCTCGGCCTCCCAAAGTGCTGGGATTACAGGCGTGAGCCACCGCGCCCGGCCGATCCTACTATTTTTTAAATGTCCCAGCTGGCAGCAGGGCGTGGTGGCACATACCCATAATCCCAACACTTTGGGAGGCCGAGGCTGGCAGATCACTTGAGGTCAGGAGTTTGAGACAGCCTGGCCAACGGGACGAAACCCATACAAAAAATTAGCCAGGCATGGTGTGGCGCGCCTGTAATCCCAGCTACTCGGGAGACTGAGGCAGGAGAATTGCTTGAACCTAGGGGGTAAAGGCTGCAGTGAGCCAAGATGGCACCACTCTGCACTCCAACCTGTGTGACAGAGCGACACTCCATATCAATAAAAAAATAAATAAATAGAGCCAGGCATGGCGGCTCACGCCTGTAATCCCAGCACTTTGGGAGGCCAAGGTGGGTGCATCACCTGGGGTTGGGAGTTCAAGACCAGCCTGACCAAACCCAGTTTCTACTAAAAAATACAAAATTAGCCCAGCGTGGTGGCGGACGCCTGTAATCCCAGCTAATTGGGAGGCTGAGGCAGGAGAATCGCTTGAACCTGGGAGGCAGAGGTTGCGGTGAGCAGAGATCTCACCATTGCACTCCAGCCTGGGCAACAAAGAGCGAAACTCCATCTCAAAAAAAATAATAGGCCGGGCACGGTGGCTTATGCCTGTAATCCCAGCACTTTGGGGGACCGAGGCGGGCAGATCACAAAGTCAGGAGATCAAGACCATTCTGGCTAACACGGTGAAACTCCGTCTCTACTTAAAATACAAAAAATTAGCCAGGCGTGGTGGCGGGTGCCTGTAGTCCCAGCTACTCAGGAGGCTGAGGCAGGAGAATGGTGTGAACCCAGGAGGCGGAGCTTGCCGTGAGCTGAGCTGGCACTACTGCACTCCAGCCTGGGCGACAGAGCAAGACTCCGTCTCAATAATAATAATAATAATAATATTAATAAAGTAGGCTCACAACCGTAATCTCAGTACTTTGGGAGGCAGAGGCGGGTGGATCATGAGGTCAGGAGATCAAGACCTTCCTGGCTAACACAGTGAAACCCTGTCTCTACTAAAAATACAAAAAATTAGCCGAGTGTGGTGGCAGTTACCTGCAGTCGCAGCTACTCAGGAGGCTGAGGCAAGAGAATCGCTTGAACCCAGGAAACAGACATTGCAGTGAGCCAAGATCGTGGTGCCACTACACTAGAGCCTGGGTGACAGAGTGAGACTCCGTCTCAAAAAAAAAAAAAAAGAAAAGAAAAGAAAATTCCTGATAAAATGCTTAAAATAAATTATCAGTGGATGAAACTTGTTTTGAGAAGCTGGTGCTCCCCCTACCATCCCACCTGGTACCCCAGTTGATAGTCAGCTGACTGCCAGCCAAGAACTGTGTTACCTTTACCCTGACTATCATCTTTCTGGATCCAGTCTCAGATCTAATGGTTAGATAATGATTCTCTTCTCCTATAAAATGTCCCTACTAGAGTGAATCTTAATTGGCCTACAAGGGACCTTTTTTCCTTGCATGTAAGATTGTAATAAAGTGTTCACTCATGCTCATAGCTATGTTGTCCAAAAAAGTTTTCTTTAATACACCAAGAACTAATACTGCAGGTTTGTAGGAATGGAAAGGAAGGACACCAAAGTAGCTCACTGTGCGATTGTGGATGGTGCCATTCCTTCCTTTACACCTTGATATTTGGACTTCATGTATTGTGTTATGGACAAAAACCACTGATAGAGAACATAGACCACATCTAAGAGGACCGCTATTGTCTTTTCAAGGTACGGTCCTGAAGGGGCCCCATCTCTGAAGTTTCAACAGGGCCATTCTACCATTCTAGATGGCCATCTGCTTTTAAGTAATGGGGAAAACGAAAATTCCACCAAGCAGGAATTCCCTGTACTTCTTCAGTTTTATACTGGAACATTGTGGAACATTGTCTACCAAGCCCTTCTGACACTTCATCTGATTTTTTTATTTTTATTTTTATTTTTATTTATTTTTTTGAGACAGAGTCTCATACTGTCACCCGGGCTGGAGTGCAGTGGTACAATCTCGGCTCACTGCAACCTCTGCCTCCCGGGTTCAAGTGATTCTCCTGCCTCAGCCTCCCGAGTAGCTGGGATTACAGGCGTGTGCCACCATGCCCAACTAATTTTTTATGTTTTTAGTAGAGACAGGGTTTCACCATGTTGGCCAGGCTGGTCTAACACTCATGACCTCATGATTCGCTTGCCTCGGCCTCCCAAAGTGCTGGGATTACAGGTGTGAGCCACCATGCCCTACCTATTTATTTAGTTTTTGAGATAGAGTCTCACTTGTCTCCCGGGCTGGAGTGCAGTGGCGCAATCTCGGCTCACTGTAACCTCTGCCTTCCAGGTTCAAGCGATTCTGCTGCCTCAGCCTCCCGAGTAGCTGGGACCACAGGCACGCACAACACCTGGCTAATTTTTTTTTTTTTTTTTTTTTGAGACTGAGTTTTGCTGTTGTTTTCCAGGCTGGGAGTGCAATGGCTCAATCTCAGCTCACTGCAACCTCCGCCTCCCCCGCCCAGGTTCAAGTGATTTTCCTGCCTCAGCCTCCCCAGTAACTGGGATTACAGGTGCCCGCCACCAAACCCAGCTAATTTTTTTTTAAATTATTTTTAGTACAGATGAGGTTTCACCATGTTGGCCAGGCTAATTTTGAACTCCTGACCTCAGGTGATCCAACCACCTCGGCCTCCCAAAGTGCCAGGATTACAGGTATGAGCCACAATGCCCGGCCTATTTATTTATTTATTTATTTTGAGACGGAGTCTTGCTGTGTCTCCCAGGCTGGAGTGCAATGGTGCAATCTCGGCTCACTGCCACCTCTGCCTCCCTGGTTCCAGCGATTCTCCTGCTTCAGCCTCCCATGACTTTTTTTTTGGTTTTTTAATTTTATTTATTTATTTTTGAGACAGAGCCTCGCTCTGTCATCCAGGCTGGAGTGCAGTGGTGCAATCGTGGCTCACTACAGCCTCGACCTCCCTGGCTCAAGTGATCCTCCTACCTCAGTCCCCTGAGTAGCTGAGACTACATATGTGGGCAACCAGATCCAGCTAATTTGTGTGTGTGTGTGTTGTCTGTTTTTCTGTTTTTTAAACAGGGTCTCACCATGTTGCCCAGACTGGTCTTGAACTACTCCTGAGCTCAAGTGATCCTCCCACTTGACCCTCACAAAGTCTTAGGATTACCAGTGTGAGCCACTGTGCCTGGCCCATTGTTTTGACTTTAGCTACTTTCTTTTTTTTTTTTTTTTTCCTTTTGACACAGAGTCTTGCTCTTGTTGCCCAGGCTAAAATGCAATGGCACGGTCTTGGCTCACTGCAACTTCTGCCTCCCAGATTCAAGCGATTTTCCTGCCTCAGCCTCCTTAGTAGCTAGGATTACAGGCACTTGCCACCACATCCGGCTAATTTTTATACTTTTAGTAGAGACAGAGTTTCACCATGTTGGCCAGGCTGGTCTCGAACTCCTGACCTCAGGTGATCCACCCACCTTGGCCTCCCAAAGTGCTGGGATTATAGGTGTTAGCCACTGCGCCTGGCAACTTTCGCTACTTTCTGTCAATTTCCTGTTCCTTTCCCTGTCTCCTACTTTTTGGATGCTCTTGTAACTGTTTATTTTCTTTCTTTTTTTTTCCAAGACTGAGTCTTGCTCTGTGGCCCAGGCTGGAGTGCAGTGGCCCGATCTCACCTCACTGCAAGCTCCGCCTCCTGGGTTTACGCCATTCTCCTGCCTCAGCCTCCCGAGTAGCTGGGACTACAGACGCCCACTACCACACCCGGCTATTTTTTTTTATTTTTAGTAGAGACGGGGTTTCACCATGTTAGCCAGGATGGTCTCCATCTCCTGACCTCGTGATCCACCCGCCTCGGCCTCCCAAAGTGCTGGGATTACAGGTGTGAGCCACCGTGCCCAGCCAACTATTTATTTTCAAGTAGAGTCTTGCTCTGTGCCTCAGGCTATCATGCAGTGGCACTATCATAGCTCACTGCAACCTTGACCTCCTGGGCTCAAACAGTCCTCCTGCCTCAGCTGCCTGAGTAGCTGGGACTACAGGTGTGCACCACCATGCTAATTTTTTTTGCGTTGTAGTAGAGGTGAGATCTCCCTATATTGCCCAGGTTGGTCTCAAACATCTGACCTCAAGTGATCCTCCCACTTCAGTCTCCCAAAATGTTGGGATTACAAGTGTCAGCCACTGCACCCAGCTAACTTACTATTTAGCTGTTGATTAGTGTCTAGACTCAGTAAAGTTAGATAGTAATTTGCATAAGATTCTCCTTTGGAATAACTGCTCTGGCATAACAGACAAGCCTGAAAGAAGTTTACCAGTTTTGTATCCAATTTCCCAACATAATTGCAACATCCTTACTGCCCCCAACA
The DNA here is from genome assembly GCF_008728515.1 of Papio anubis. Lineage (NCBI taxonomy): Eukaryota > Metazoa > Chordata > Mammalia > Primates > Cercopithecidae > Papio > Papio anubis. The sequence goes on along the minus strand of NC_044995.1, from coordinate 1,472,746 downwards.
CGCTCTAGAATATCCATTGCTCCTTCTTTCGACCGTCTCTATTTTTCTGCTGCTTTCATCATTAATGAGTTCAATAACATCTTTGACATCTGCTCACCCTGTTTTTTTTTTTTTTGAGACGGAGTCTTTGCTCTGTAGCCCGGGCTGGAGTGCAGTGGCCGGATCTCAGCTCACTGCAAGCTCCGCCTCCCGGGTTTGTGCCATTCTCCCGCCTCAGCCTCCCGAGTAGCTGGGACTACAAGCGCCCGCCACCTCGCCCGGCTAGTTTTTTGTATTTTTAGTAGAGACGGGGTTTCACCGTGTTAGCCAGGATGGTCTCGATCTCCTGACCTCGTGATCCGCCCGTCTCGGCCTCCCAAAGTGCTGGGATTACAGGCTTGAGCCACCGCGCCCGGCCTGCTCACCCTGTTTTTGTATGAGAGTCATGTGTGTGTGTTTGTTCTTTGAGACAGGGTCTCATTCTGTCACCCAGGCTGGAGGACAGTGGCACTATCATGGCTCACTACATCATGGACCTCCTAGGCTCAAGCAGGCCTCCTGCCTCAGCGTCCTGAGTAGCTGAGACCACAGGTCGTGCCACCACGTCCAGCTAATTTTTTGAATTTTTGGTAGAGATGGGGTTTCACTATATTGCCCAGGCTGGTCTTGGGCAATATCACTGAGCTCAAGTGATCTGCCTTCATCAGCCTCTAAAGTGCTGGGATTGCTGGCATGAGCCACCATGCCCAGCCTGGGGACATTTTTTTTTTTTTTTTTTGAGACAGAGTCTTGTTCTGTCGCCCAGGCTGGAGTGCAGTGGTGGGATCTCGGCTCACTGCAACCTCCGCCTCCCAGGTCCAAGCGATTCTCCTGCCTCAGCCTCCTGAGTAGCTGGGATTACAGGCGCCCATCACCCGCCTGACTAACTTTTGTAATTTAAGTAGAGACGGGGTTTCACCATATTGGCCAGGATGGTCTCAATTTCCTGACCTCGTGATCTGCCTGCCTCGGCCTCCCAAAGTGTTGGGATTATAGGCATGAGCCACTGTGACCGACCAGGGACACATTTTAAAAGTTAAAAACATGACTCTTAGCCAGGTGCGGTGGCTTATGCTTGTAATCCCAGCTATTTGGGAGGCTGAGGCACAAGAATCACTTGAACCCTGGAAGTAGAGGTTTCAATGAGCCGAGATGGTACCACTGCACTCCACGCCTGAGTGACAGAGCAAGACTCTGTATCAAAAAACAGAAAATGTATATATATGTAGATAGATAGATACACATACACACATATATATCCCTATTTTATTTCATTTTTATTGTGGATTTTTTTTTTTTTTTGAGACAGTCTTGCTCTGTGGCCCAGGCTGGAGTGCAGTGACACATCTCGGCTCACTGCAACCTCCACCTCCCAAGTTCAAGTGATTCTCCTACCTCAACCTCCTGAGTAGCTGGGACTATAGGCGCCCGCTGCCACACCCGGCTAATTTTTGTATTTCTAGTAGAGATAGGGTTTCAACATGTTGGCCGGGCTGGTCTTGAACTCCTGACCTCAGGTGATCCGCCCGCATCAGCCTTGGGCTATTTTTTATTGAAGAATAACATATGTACAGAAAAAGTATATAATCACAGGTATGCAGCTTGACACATTTACGCAAAGTGAATGTTCTATATAACCAGCAGCTAAATCAAGAAACAGAAAATTAGAAGGCGAGCAGAGTCCCCATCCTGTTCCCATATAGTCACTGCTCCTTCTAAAGCAATCACCATTCTAACTTCTAGCCACATACATAAATATTCTCTTAATTTGTCTTAATTTTCTCATAAAAATTGAATGTATAATATGTACTCTTTTGTATCTGGCTTTTCATTCCACATTATATTTATAGCATATAGTTATAGTTCATTCATTCTCATTTCTGGATAGTATTCCACGGTGTGACTAAAGCAAGTATTACATGATTATGTGGAATGATTGGAACGCTCTTACACTGCTGTGACTTGAAATAACCATTTTGGGGCCAGGCGCAGTGGCTCACGCCTGTAATCCCAGCACTTTGGGAGGCCGAGGCAAGCGGATCACGAGGTCAGGAGATCGAGACCATCCTGGCTAACACGGTGAAACCCCATCTCTACTAAAAATGCAAAAAATTAGCCAGGCGTGGCGGCGGGTGCCTGTAGTCCCAGCTACTCGGGAGGCTGAGGCAGGAGAATGGTGTGAACCCAGGAGGCGGAGCTTGCAGTGAGGTGCGATCCGGCCACTGCACTCCAGCCTGGGCGACAGAGTAAGACTCCGTCTAATAAAAAAATAAATAAATAAATAAAACAACTAACCACTTTGGGCTGGGTACAGTGGCTCATGCTTGTAACCCCAGCACTTTGGGAGGCCGAGGCAGAAAGATTGCTTGAGCCTAGAGGTTTGAGACCAGTAGGGCAACATACCGAGTCCCTGTCTCTACAAAAAATACAAAAATTAACAAAGCATGGTGGTTTATGCCTGCAGTCATAGCTACTTGGGAGGTTGAAGGAGAAGGATCACTTGAGTCCAGGAGACGGAGGTTGCAGTGAGCCAGAAAACAAAACAAAACAAAACAAAAAACAGAAAAGAAAAGAAATAGTCCCTAAATGGCCAGGCATGGTGGCTCTCACCTGTAATCCCAGCACTTTGGGAGGCCTAGGAGGGCAGATCATTTGAGTTCAGGAGTTCGAGACCAGCTTGACCTACATGTGAAACCTTGTCTCTACTAAAATACAAAAATTAGCTGGACATGGTGGTGGGCACCTATAACCCCAGCTCCTCGGGAGGCTGAGCCAGGAGAATCGCTTGAATCCAGGAGGCAGAGGTTGCAGTGAGCCAAGATCATGCCACTGCATTCCTGCCTGGGTGACAGAGCAAGATTCCTTCTCAAAAACAAACAAACAAAAAATGTCCCTAACTGGGAACTGCTTAAATGTCCATAATAGAAGAAAAGACAGGGCCAGGCGAGGTGGCTCGTGCCTGTAATCCCAGCACTTTGGGATTCCAAGGTGGGCAGATCACTTGAGGTCAGGAGTTCGAGACCAGCGTGACCAACATGACGAAACTCCATTTCTACTAAAAATACAAGAAATTCAGCTGGGCGTCATGGTGCACGCCTGTAATCCCAGCCACTCGGGAGGCTGAGGCGTGAGAATCACTTGAACCTGGGAGGTGGAGATTGCAGTGAGCTGAAATTGTGCCACTGCACTCCAGCCTGGGTAATAGAGTGAGACTCTGTCTAAAAAAAAAAAAAAAAAGAAGAAAGAAAAAGAACACTGTATTGTACTGCACGCACATATTTTGTGCATATGCTTGGTTATAAAACCTAAATGGTAGAGTTGATTGCACCACATCCTGGACAGACTAGAGAATCTCCCCTTGCACTGGGCTCCACCAGCCTTACAGTTTTCTTTGCTGAAGAGTGAGAGGAGCAGGTCTCCCGGCCATGATACAAGCTGCCCCCAAAATTTCTTTCTTTTTTTTTCTTTTTTTTTTTGGAGACAGAGTCTCGCTCTGTTGCCCCAGGCTGGAGTGCAGTGGCACGATCTCGGCTCACTGCAAGCTCTGCCTCCCGGGTTGACGTCATTCTGTTGCCTCAGCCTCCCGAGTAGCTGCGACTACAGGCGCCCGCCACGACACCCAGCTAATTTTTTGTATTTTTTAGTAGAGACAGGGTTTCACTGTGTTAGCCAGGATGGTATCGATCTCCTGACCTCGTGATCCGCCCACCTCGGCCTCCCAGAGTGCTGGGATTATAGGCGTGAGCCACCGCGCCTGGCCCCCAACATTTCAAAGGGCTTTTTCTTACCACCTTTTCCATTAAAGGATGGGTGGGTAGGGGATGAAAGTTTCAGCAGCTTGCCCTGTATTTAGGGAAAAATAAAATTCTAACATAACTCTTCTCTGGGACCTCCAAAATATCTCTGGGCTGGCAGGTCCCTGTAGTTTTTTTTAATTGAATTTCCTCAAATGCACGTAAGTCAGCTAATACTTCCATGGTACTTGTTTCTTTCTGCTCTTGGTACATCGATATTATTATTATTATAATAATTATTTAATTATTATGAAACAGGGTCTTGCTCTGTCGTCCAGGCTAAGGTACAGTGGCACAATCACAGATCACTGCAGCCTCCACCTCATTGGCTCAAGTGATCCTCCAGTGTTAGCCTCTCGAGTAGCTGAGACCACAGGTGCACACCACCATGCCTAATAAATTTTTTTTTTTGAGATGGAGTCTCACTCTGTTGCCCAGGCTGGAGTGCAGTGGCACGATCTCTGCTCACTTCAAGCTCCACCTTCTGGGTTCACGCCATTCTCCTGCCTCAACATCCCGAGTAGCTAGGACTACAGGCGTCTGCCACCATGCCAGGCTAATTTTTTTTTTTTTTTTTGGTATTTTTAGTAGAGACGAGGTTTCACCGTGTTAGCCAGGATGGTCTCAATTTCCTGACCTCGTGATCCGCCTGCCTCAGCCTCCCAAAGTGTTGGGATTACAGGCGTGAGCCACCGCACCTGGCCAATTTTTGTATTTTTAGTAGAGATGGGGTTTCACCATGTTGGCCAGGCTGGTCTCAAACTCCTGACCTCATGATCTGCCTGCCTCGGGCTCCCAAAGTGCTGGGATTACAGGCGTGAGCTACCACGGCCGGATAGAATTTTTTCTTTTTTGTAGAGAAGGGGGTCTCCCTATGTTGGCCAGGCTGGTCTTGTACACCTGACCTTAAGTGATTTTCCTACCTCGGTCTCCCAAAGTGGTGGGATTACAGGTGTGAGTCACTGCAAACGGCCAGTACATTATTATGCTGATGAAAGACCTGTTTTTTTCTCTAGTTTCTGGGATGGCTGTTGGGAGGGTTATTCACACTGTGAATGAGGAGGCATTCTCACAGAAGTTCCTCCAGAGTGTGGAAGAAGTACTACCATTTGGCACCAACCCCTGGAGACACCTGGAGAACAAAGGAGGAGACCATTGGCCAAAGAGAGGCATTCCATTGTGTTGGAGCCTCCCTACCAGCAAGGTATAGCTTTTTTCCCTTTCTTCCTTGCTAATCCAATGGCAGAGTCCTTGAGGAGGTGAGAGGTACTGAGATCCAGGCTGGAAGAGGAGTGATTCATCTACCTGGTTCTGAAGGGATAATGTTGCCCCCTAGAGGACATTTTGGAAATTATTAAGGAAAATTAAGGACTTGTTTTTGGTTGTCGTCTGGTTCTCAAGGGAACAGTGGTGCTTCCTTGGGATCGTTTTTGGGAACTTACCTTTTTTCATCATCATAATGGTGAGGGGTTTGTTACTGGGACTAGAGGACAAGGACCAGACATGCCAAGATGTTCTGCAATATAGCATTCCTAGTTAATAATCAACTAATGAATAAAGTTAATGGTAGCTCTTAAAAAGTGGGGAAAAGACAGTTTATACTAAATTATGCTAAGCTGTAACACTGAACTGTACAGTTCTTTTGAAATTGTTTACATAGCAAGGTCATAGTTGACTCCTGGCCATTTGAAAGATTTAAGCCACCACTCTTGGGATTATGAAATTTTTTTTTTTTTTGAGATGGAGTCTTGCTCTGTTGCTTCAGGCTGGAGTGCAGTAGTGCGATCTCAGCTCACTGCAAGCTCTGCCTCTTGGGTTCACGCCATTCTCCTGCCTCAGCTTCCCCAGTAGCTGGAACCACAGGCGCCTGCCACCACGCCTAGCTAATTTTTTTTTTTTTTTTTTTTTGAGACGGAGTCTCGCTGTGTCGCCCAGGCTAGAGTGCAGTGGCCGGATCTCAGCTCACTGCAAGCTCTGCCTCCCGGGTTTTTACGCCATTCTCCTGCCTCAGCCTCCCGAGTAGCCGGGACTACAGGCGCCTGTCACCTCGCCTGGCTAGTTTTTCGTATTTTTTAGTAGAGACGGGGTTTCACCGTGTTAGCCAGGATGGTCTCGAACTCCTGACCTCGTGATCCGCCCGTCTCGGCCTCCCAAAGTGCTGGGATTACAGGCTTGAGCCACCGCGCCCGGCCAGCCTAGCTAATTTTTTGCGTTTTTAGTGGAGACAGGGTTTCACCGTGTTAGCCAGGATGGTCTTGATCTCCTGACCTCATGATCTGCCTGCCTTAGCCTCCCAAAGTGCTGGGATTACAGACGTGAGCCACCGCGCCCGGCTGAAAGTATTTTGGAACTAGATTGAGGTGGTGGTTGTATAGTATGGTGAAAGTACTAAAGGCCACTGAATTGTGCACTTCAAAATGCTGCCTAATTTTATATTATGTGAATTTCACCTCAATAAAAATGTCTCTCTCTTTTTTTTTTTTTTTTTTTGAGAAGGATTCTTGACCTGTAGCCAGATTGGAGTGCACTGGCACAATCTCAGCTCACTACAACCTCTGCCTCCCAGATTCAACCTGTTCTCCTGCCTCAGATTTGCGCCACCACGCCCAGCTAAATTTTTTTTTGCTTTTTCTTTTTAGTGGAGACGGGGTTTCACCATGTTAGCCAGGATGGTCGTGATCTCCTGACCTTGTGATCCGCCTGCCTCGGCCTCCCAAAGTGCTGGGATTACAGGCGTAAGCCACTGCGCCTGACCAATAAAAATGTTTTTTTAAAAAAGGATGTATGTTTCCAAACATGAGACTATACCATCACATTTAATTTTTCCCAGAAATTATAAAAAAGTAGAAGTGAGGAGAGGAAAGGGAGACACTTTTAGACCTTTAATGAGTCTACAATTACAGGAGAAAATAATTTGCGCAGCAATTAGCTTTATTTCCAGGGCTCTTTTTCACAAAGTGATCATTTTACAAGAGTTACGGCATAGGCACGGGTAAGAACCCGGGTCACTCCCTAACCAATTACGAATTACTATATGCCGTAGACCTTCAGGATTACTTTCTTTCTTTCTTTTTTTTCTTTGAGACAGAGTTTTGCTCTTGTTGCCCAGGCTGGCGTGCAATGGCACAATCTTGGCTCACTGCAACCTCCACCTCCCAGGTTCAAGCGATTCTCCTGCCTCAGCCTCCCGAGTAGCTAGGATTATAGGCATGTGCCACCATGCCTGGCTAATTTTTTTTTTTTTTCCTGAGACAGTGTCTCACTCTGTCGCCCAGGTTGGAGTGCAGTGGCAGGATCTCGGCTCACTGCAAGCTCTGCCTCCCGGGTTCACGCCATTGTCCTGCCTCAGCCTCCTGAGTAGCTGGGATTACAAGCGCCCGCCACCATGTCCAGCTAATTTTTTTTTTGTATTTTTAGTAGAAAGGAGGTTTCATGTGTTAGCCAGGATGGTCTCAATCTCCTGACCTCGTGATCCGCCCGCCTCAGCCTCCCAAAGTGCTGGGATTACAGGCGTGAGCCACCGAGCCCAGCCTAATTTTTAGTAGAGATAGGGTTTCTCCACTTTGGTCAGGATGGTCTTGAACTCCCAACCCTCCCAGGTTCCAGTGATTCTCTCCCCTCAGCCTCCTGGGTAGCTGGGATTACAGGCGCACACCACCACAGGTGGCTAATTTTTGTATTTTTAGTAGAAACGGGGTTTCACCATGTTGGCCAGGCTGGTCTCGAACTCCTGACCTCGGGTGATCCTCCTGTCACTGCCTCACAAAGTGCTGGGATTACAGGCATGAGTCACTGTGCCCGGCCTAATTTTTATATATTTTTTTGTAGATATGGGGTCTGGCTGTGTCTCAAACTGCTGGCCTCAAGTGATCCTCTCAAAGTGTTGGGATAACAGACATGAGCCACTGTGCCTGGCCTGTTGAAAGTTTTTCAACCATTATAGGTCCTTTGCCCCATACTTGCAGCAAGTCAATAGTGGGAGACACCAGGTTGCAGCAGAGAAAGAGGTTTAATCATAGGGCCACTGAAAACCAAGGGAGGAGATGGAAGGAAACCACGAATCCACCTCCCCAGGGAGTTCAGGGGTTTTTTAAGGGTTTTGGAGTGGGTTGAAGTGTGGGGATCGTTGGTTGGTTGAGTGCAGGGTGAAGTAATGAAACAGGGAGTTGAAGAAACTCTATTCTCCTGTCAATTTGGTTCCTCTCTGGGGTCTTCACACTGGTTGGCATCAGCTGTTCTGCTGGAATTCAGGATCTGAAAAACATCCTAGGCACCTTTTGTTTTTTTTTTGAGACAAGGTCTGTTGTCCAGGCTGGAGTGCAGTGGTGCCATCATATCTCATTGCAGCCTCCAACGCCTGGGCTCAAGGATTCTTCCACCTTAGCCTCCGAAGTAGCTGGGACTACAGGCATGCGCCACCACACCCAGCTAATAAAATTTTTTTTTTTTGTAGAGACAGGGATCTTGTCATGTTGCCCAGGCTGGTCTTGAACTCCTGGTCTCAAGTGATTCTCCTACCTCAGTCTTCTAAAGTGCTTAGGTGGGATTACAGGCGTGAGCCACCACGCCAGGTGCCAATTCTTAAATAAAAATACATGATTCCGCCAGGTGTGGTGGCTCACGCCTGTAATCCCAGCACTTTGGGAGGCCAAGGTGGGTGGATCACTTGATGTCAGGAGTTCGAGATCAGCCTGGCCACCATGGTGAAACCCTGTCTCTACTAAAAATACAAAAATTAGGCCCGGTACAGTGGCTCAAGCCTGTAATCCCAGCACTTTGGGAGGCGGAGACGGGCGGATCATGAGGTCAGGAGATCGAGACCATCCTGGCTAACACGGTGAAACCTGGTCTTCACTAAAAAATTAGCCTGGCGTGGTGGCAGGCGCCTGTAGTCCCAGCTACACAGGAGGCTGAGGCAGGAGAATGGCGTGAACCTGGGAGGTGGAGCTTGCAGTGAGTGGAGATTGCGCCACTGCACTTCAGTGTCGGCGACAGAGGCTCTCGTCTCAAAAAAAAAAAAAAAAAAAAGATGGGCGTGGTGGCTTTTTTTTTTTTTTTTTGAGATGAGAGTCTCTGTCACCCACACTGAAGTGCAGTAGCAGGATCTTGGTTCACTGCAACCTCTGCCTCCCAGTTCAAACAATTCTCCGGCCTGGGCCTGGCAATTGGCTGAGACTATGGGCATGCCACCACACCTGGCTAATTTTTGTATTGTTAGTAGAGAGGGGGTTTCACCATCTTGGCCAGGCTGGTCTCAAACTCCTGACCTCGTGATCTGCCCTCCTCAGCCTCCGAAAGTGCTGGGATTACAGGCATGAGCCACTGTGCCCTGCTAAAAAGCCTATGATTCTAACATCAGAAATCCTCCCACCTCAGCCTCCCACGTGGCTGGGACTATAGGCTCAGTGCCACCACACCAAGCTAATTTTTGCATTTTGAATAGAGATGGCGTTTCACTATATTGTCCACCTGGGGCCATCCGTGTTTTCTTTTCTGTTATTTTTATTTTATTTATTTATTTTTTTGAGACCGAGTCTCGCTCTATCTCAGGCTGGAGTGCAGAGACATGATCTTGGCTCACTACAAGCTCCAACTCCTGGGTTCAAGCGATTCTCCTGCTTCAGCCCCCCAAGTAGCTGGGACTACAGGTGTGAGCCACCATGCTCTGCTTTTTTTTAATTTTTAGTACAGACGGGATTTCGCCATGTTAGCTAGGCTGCTCTCGAACTCCTGATCTCAACTAATCTGCCTGCCTCGGCCCTCCGAAGTGCTGAGATTACACGCGTGAGTCACCACGCCTGGCCTATTCCTGTTTTCTTAATGCTTCTCTCTCCCACTGGGCCGTGACTGCCTCCGAAGCAGAGATGTGTCCATTTTTATTATTATTGTATGTCCAGGGCTGGGCACAAAGTGCAACGCATAGTAGGGACATGAAAGCCTGGGAACAGTGGCTGATGCCTGTAATCCCAGCACTTTGGGAGGCAGAGGCGGGAGGATAGCTTGAGACCAGGAGTTCGAGACCAGCCTTGGCAACACAGCGGGACCTCATCTGTATGAAAAAAAAAAGAAAATTGACAGTTCAATGTCACCTCTGATAAGCCTTCCCTGACCACCCCTGTTACTCTGTAGCCCCATGTCCTGCTTTATTTTTCTCCAAAGCATTTGTCATCGCTGGGTTTATATTTATTTCTCTTTGGGTTTTTCTCACTGGATCGTAAACTCCATGAGGACAGGGCTTTGTCGATTTTACTCAATACCCTATTTTACAACATCCCTATTGCTGGGATCTCAGTATGCACTCCTTAAATATTTGCAGAATTTAAGCGCCTCATAAGTGACCACGTGGGCAACGCCCTCGGGGCCTTAACCCGCGCCATTTTTGGGGCTAGGATTGGTTGGACCCTCCGTCACGTGACATGCAGTCGCCGGACCGCCTTTGAGTCTCGTGAGGTACTTTTGGTCCCAGGCTCCGCGGACGAGGTACTGCGCAGGCGTGGGGGAGGGGTCTGCGCACGCGCAGAAGCACCCCGGGTGTGCTGCCGGCGGAGGTTGGTGGCGCGCGGGGCTGGCGGGCGGTTGGCGTGAGCGGGACGTGAGCTGAGGCAGGAAGAGCCGGCGCCATGGTGGAGAAGGAGGAGGCTGGCGGCGGCATCAGCGAGGAGGAGGCGGCGCAGTATGACCGGCAGATCCGCCTGTGGGGACTGGAGGCCCAGAAACGGTCAGCGCCGGCGCGGCTTGAGGCGCCGAGGGTCTGGAGGGGGCGTCTAGTCTGAGGCGTTTGCGGCCCGGAAGGAGCGGGAAGGTGTGATTTGAAGGGAGGAGGCGGGAATTATGTGCCCCGGGATCGTCTCGCTCCTGAGGGAACTAGAGGGGTTGATTGGGGATGTTTCTGGAAGGTCTGGGAAGTGGTTGGGAGAGCCGTACCGAAGGATGGGAGCTCTGAAGGGGGCTCTGATTGGGGAGTCCTGAGGGAGCGGGAGAATTCAAACTCAGGAAATCCGAGGCCCGAAAGCGGTGACTGTGGGATTTAGGTCGCGGTTAGGGGATAAGAGGGGCTGGGGTACGTGGAAGGGGTGAGGTGAGGGACATAGTTCATTCATTCGATGGTGTGGGACCCGGTTCCGTGCTGGATACGGGGGAGACTGGACTGGCCAACCGGGCCGACGGGAGCTTACATTCTTGTGGGTGCTCAGGGGCGGGCCAGGCTGAAAGAATGCGGGTTTTGAGGAGTTTTGGAGCAAGTTATGTCAAATGGAACTCTTGAGAGGCTCGGAGAATCTGGAGGGGGACAGCAGTAGGCTCCCGAAAAGGTTGCTTGTGTCTGGTATGGGGCTGTGCCTTGGTAAGAGTGGAGACATAGTTTGGGCATTGTGGAGTAGCTTAGGGATGGAGTTTTCTTTTCTTTTCTTTTTTTTTTTTTTTTTGAGACGGAGTCTCGCTCTGTCGCCCAGGCTGGAGTGCAGTGGCCGGATCTCAGCTCACTGCAAGCTCCGCCTCCCGGGTTCACGCCATTCTCCTGCCTCAGCCTTCCGAGTAGCTGGGACTACAGGCACCCGCCACCTCGCCCGGCTAGTTTTTTTTTGTATTTTTTAGTAGAGACGGGGTTTCACCGTGTTAGCCAGGATGGTCTCGATTTCCTGACCTCGTGATCCGCCCATCTCGGCCTCCCAAAGTGCTGGGATTACAGGCTTGAGCCACCGCGCCCGGCCCCGACTAATATTTATATATATATTTTTGTAAGATGGGGTTTTGCCACGTTGCCCAGACTGGTCTTGAACTTCCAAGCTCAAGCGATCCTTGGCCTCAAGAGATCTCCCCCCAACTCAGACTCCTAAAATGCTGGGACTACAGGCCTGAGTCACCATGCCTGGCCTCACCGATCAATATTTTTACTTAGCCGGGACGCAGTGGCTCACACCTGTAATCCCAGCACTTTGGGAGGCTGAGTTGGGGGGAGGGGATCTCTTGAGTCCAGGAGTTTGAGACCAGCCTGGGTAACATTGCCAAACCCAGTCTCTACAAAAATACAAAAATTAGTCAGGCATGGCGGCATGAGTTTATAGCCCCAGCTAGTCTGGAGGTTGAGGTGGGAGCATCACCTGAGCCCCCAGGAGGCGGAGGTTGCAGTAAGCCGTGGTCGCGCCACTACACCCCAGCCTGGGTGACAGAGTGAGGAGGCCCTGTCTCAAAAAAAAAAAAAAAAAAATTCCACAAATGTGTACATACGTGTCAGTCATTAAAGGATGGTGAAGTGGGAGGGTTGTTTTGATAGGTTGGCTGGGAAAGGGCTCTGAAGAGGTAACATTGAGCCTCTTAAGAAGGGAAAAAGCCTTGTGATCATCTAGGAGAACTTTCCTAGCAGAGAGAACAGCAAGTGCACATTCCCAGAGGCCCAGGCATGATCGTCAAATTAGAGAAATAAGGTGGCAAGAACCAAATGAGTTGAGTAGCTTTTATTCTAAGTGTGTGGGGAAAACCTGTTGGAGTGTTTTGAGTGTGGGAGTAACATGATCTGTGGGTTTTTTTGTTTTGTTTTGTTTTGTTTGTTTTGTTTTGTTTTGAGATGGAGTCTCGCTCTGTCGCCCAGGCTGGAGTGCAATGGCTCAGTCTTGGCTCACTGCAACCACCGCCTGCCAGGTTCAAGCGATTCTCCTGCCTCAACCTCCTGAGTGGCTGGGACTATAGGCACCTGCCACCACACCCGGCTAATCTTGTGTATTTTTAGTAGAGACAGGGTTTCACTGTGTTAGCGAGGATGGTGTCCATCTCCTGACCTCGTGATCTGCCTGCGTTGGCCTCCTAAAGTGCTGGCATTACAGGCGTGAGCCACTGCGCCTGGCCTGGTTTGTGTTTCCATTCCTGGCAGAAATGGAAGTAAAGATTCTGGCTGGACTGTTGCAGTAATCTAGTTGAGACAAAAATATTGGTGGCTTGAAACTCAAGAGAAGAGGTCAAATATATATATATTCTGGATATATATATGTTTTACAGGTAGAAGAGGGAACAGGATTTGGGACAGAAATCCAGTATGACACCACTGTTTTTGGCTTGAGCACCTGGAATGATGGAATTGCCATTTTGAAAGATATGGGGAGCTGTAGGTTTGGTGGGGTCAGGGAAAAGTCAGTTCTCTCTTAGCTTTCAGATTTTTTTTTTTTTTGAGACGGAGTCTCGCTCTGGCCCAGGCTGGAGTGCAGTGGCATGATCTTAGCTCACTGCAAGCTCCGCCTCCCAGGTTCACACCATTCTTCTGCCTCAGCCTCCCGAGTAGCCGGGACTACAGGCGCCCGCCACCGTGCTTGGCTTTTTTGTTTTTTTGTTTTTTTTTTTGTTTTTTTTTTTTTTTTTTTTGAGACGGAGTCTCGCTCTGTCGCCCAGGCTGGAGTGCAGTGGCCAGATCTCTGCTCACTGCAAGCTCCGCCTCCCGGGTTTACGCCATTCTCCTGCCTCAGCCTCCCGAGTAGCTGGGACTACAGGCGCCCACCACCTCGCCCGGCTAGTTTTTTGTATTTTTTAGTAGAGAGGGGGTTTCACCATGTTAGCCAGGATGGTCTCCATCCCCTGACCTCGTGATCCGCCCGTCTCGGCCTCCCAAAGTGCTGGGATTACAGGCTTGAGCCACCGCGCCCAGCCTATGTTTGTTTGTATTTTTAGTAGAGACGGGGTTTCACTGTGTTAGCCAGGATGGTCTCGATCTCCTGACCTTGTGATCCACCTGCCTCGATCTCCCAAAGTGCTGGGATTACAGGCGTGAGCCACCATGCCCTGCCCAGATTTGTTTTTTTATACAACTAAGTAGAAATATGTGAGGGGTTGAGTTCAGAGGTAAAATTTGGGTGATGGTGGGCATTGTGTGAGTACAGTGTTTAGAATTAATGGAGGGGTTGGGGAAGCAGACATGTCAGGAGAATTTAGTTTGAGGGGGTGGGAGCTTTCAGGAGGTTTTGGAGTGTGCAGTGGTGGGATGGGAATTACCTCAGGCTCATTTCAGATCTGTGGGGTCTTTGATGGGGTCGGGGATGTCATCATGAGGCATTAACATTGGTGGGAAGGTTGAAGCCACCTGGAATAGATTGGGAATTAAGTGATGCGAATATGCCTCTGGACATAGGTGGGCTGCATTGATTTTAGGGACTGCTATTTTCTGGATGGAGTGGAAAGAGGTTTTATGTGAGTTGGAGGAAACTTTGAGGAAGCTTGGGGTGTTATGAGGTCCTAAAGGGTTGACTAGGGGATTCTAAAGTCCTGGAAGGGTTAATCGAAGGGGTTTGTGGCAGTAGATAGTTTTGTTTGAAGTGGGGCAAAGTTGGTGAGATTTAAACTGGAATGTAGTTAGGGAACTTTCACAGGGATAGGGATGATTTTTCTGAGAAGCAGTGAAGAATGGATGGGGGGCCTCTGAGTGGTAGATGACCTAAGGGACAAGTCAAGGTCAGGGCATGGAATTTGTGGGAGGTGGGAATTATTCTGAGGGAGTGGAGCTGTACTGAATTTGATGGAGAACATGAAAAGGACTGGCTGGGGGTTGTAGGAGGGACGGAAGAGGTTATTTGTAATTTGTACTCTATTTTTAGACAGTCTTAGGAGTTTATTACAGTGTTTTTATGTCCATTTTCAGCGAAGTCTTTAAGAAATTAAACATTTTTTGTGTGTGAGTACATAGTAGGTGTATATATTTTGGGGGTATGTGAGATACTTTGATACAGGCATACAATGGGTAATAATCACATGAGGGTAAATGGGGTATCCACCACCTTAAGCACTTATCCTTTGTGTTACAAACAATCCAATTATATTATTTTAGTTACTTTGAAATGTACAACAAATTATTGTGAACTAGTCACCCTGTTATGCTATCAAACACCAGATCTTATTCATTGTATTTAATTATATTTTTGTACCCCTCTACCCCCCACTATCCTTCCTAGCCTCTGGTAACCATCAGTCTACTATCTGCATAAGTTCAATTGTTTTAATTTTTTTTTAGTTCCCATAAATAAGTGAGAGCGTGCAAAGTTTGTCTTTCTATGCCTGACTTATTTCACTTAACATGATAACCTCCAGTTCCTTCCATGTCGTTGTAAATGACAGGATCTCATTCCTTTTTTTTTTTTTTGTAGGCAGGGTCTCCTTCTGTTGCCCAGACTAGAGTGCAGTGGTGTGATCACAGCTCACTTCAGCCTTGACCACTTGGGCGCAGGTGATCCTCCCACCTCAGCCTCCCAGTAGTTGTGACTACACCATGTGCCACAAGCCCAGCCAATATTTTAGTAGAGGTGGGGTTGCACCAGGCTAGTCTCGGGCTCCTGGGCTCAAATAATCCTCCTGCCTCCCTTCAAAGTGCTGGGATTAGAGGTGTGAACTGCCATGCCCAGCCTTTGTACCAGGATTTCTTTCTTTCTTTCTTTTTTTTTTTGTTGAGACAGACACTCTGTCACCCAGGCTGGAGTGCTGTGGCGTGATCTCACTGCAAGCTCCGCCTCCCAGGTTCCTGCAGTTCTCCTGCCTCAGCCTCCCAAGTAGCTGGGACTACAGGCGCCTGCCACCACACCCGGCTACTTTTTGTATTTTTAGTAGAGAGGGGGTTTCACCGTGTTAGCCAGGATGGTCTCCATCTCCTGACCTCGGGATCTGCCCGCCTTGGCCTCCCAAAGTATTGGGATTACAGGTGTGAGCCACCGCGCCTGGCCTTTTTTTTTTTTTTTTTCTTTTTTGAGACAGAGTCTCCCCCTGCCGCCCAGGCTGGAGTGCAGTGGCCAGTCACGCCTCACTGCGAGCTCCGCCTCCTGGGTTCACCCCATTCTCCCACCTCAGGCTTTGGAGTAGCTGGGACTACAAGCGCCCGCCACCACGCCCGGCTAATTTTTGTATTTTTAGTAGAGATGGGGTTTCACCTTGTTAGCCAGGTTGGTCTTGATCTCCTGACCTCGTGTACCACAATTTTGCTCGGCTTGCGCCCCAGGTTGAGTGCAGTGGCGCAGATCTTGGCTTACTGCAAGCTCCGCCTCCTGCTCCATGCCATTCTCTGGCCTCAGCCTCCCGAGTAGCTGGGACTACAGGGCGCCAGCCACCGCCTGGCCAATTTTTTAGCTTTAGTAGAGATCGGGTTTCCCAGGTCTTGATCTTCTGACCTCATTATCCGGCCGCCTCGGCCTCCCAAGTGTACTACAATTTATTTATCCATTTGTCTTTTGATAGACACATGGGTTGCTTTCAAATCTTGGCTATTGTGAAGAGTGCTGTAATAAACATGGGAGTGCAGATACCTTTTTTTTTTTTTAGACCAAGTCTCGCTCTGTCGCCCAGGCTAGAGGGCAGTGGCATGATCTCAGCCCAGTACAACCTCCGCCTCCCAGGTTCAAGCGATTTTCCTGCCTCAGCCTCTGGAATAGCTGGGATTACAGGCACCTGCCACCACGCCCAGCTAATTTTTGTATTTTTAGTAGAGATGGGGTTTACTATGTTGGCCAGGCTGGTCTCAAACTCTTGGCCTCAGGTGATTGGCCCTCCTTGGCCTCCCAAAGTGTTGGGATTACAGGCGTGAGCCACCACACCAGGCCTGATTGATTTTCATTTGGGTATATACTTAGCAGTGGGATGGCATTTTCACCTGACTCTTTTCTTTTTTTTTTTTTTTTTGAGATGGAGTTTCGCTTTTGTTGCCCAGGCTGGAGTGCAATGGTGCAATCTCAGCTGACCACAACCCCTGCCTCCTGAGTTCAAGCAATTCTCCTCTTTCAGCCTCCCGAGTAGCTGGGATTACAGGCATGTGCCACCACGCCTGGTGTAAAATTTTGTATTTTAGTAGAGACGGAATTCCTCCATGTTGGTCAGGCTGTGAACTCCTGATCTCAGGTGATCCACCCACCTTGGCCTCCCAAACTTCTGGGATTACAGGCGTGAGCCACAGCCCCCAGCCTTCACCTGAGTCTTATAGCAGCTCTCTGGAGTAGGAAGGGCAGTGATTTCCTTCTCTGTTCAGATGAGGAAGGAGGCTCCACAGAGCAAATTGACTTGCCTCTAAGAGGGCTCTAAGTGGGATAGGAGAACTCTGGAGACTGGAGTTCCTTTATGAAATGGAAGCCCTGAAAATATGCAGACTGATAAGATGTACAAATTGTGGGGCATTGTATAAGACAGTTGTCCTAGTTTTCTTCCAGAAGTCAGTTTCATGGGAAAAACAAGTGAAGGGACTGTTGTGGATTAAAAGAGAGTAAAGGCCATCACGGTAACTCAGCCTGTAATCCCAGGACTTTGAAGGGCTGAGGTGGGTGGATCACCTGAGGTCAGGAATTCGAGACTAGCCTGGCCAACATGGTGAAACCCCATCTCTACTAAAAATACAAAAAAAAATTAGCCAAGTGTGGTGGTGGGAGCCTGTAACCCCAGTTACTTGGGAGGCAGAGGCAGGAGAATCACTTGAACCCAGGAGGCGGAGGTTGCAGTGAGCTGAGGTCGCGCCATGGCACTCCAGCCTGGGTGACAAGAGCGAAACTCCATCTCAAAAATAAATAAATAATAAATAAACTAAAATGGAGTAAAGAAGCAGCTTCCTAGAGCAGATTTGGTTGCTTAAATTGAGGCCAAGTTTCTGGAGTTTTTATCGATATTTGACAATTACAACTAAAATTTTTTTTTTTTTTTTTTTTTTTTTTGAGACGGAGTCTCGCTCTGCCGCCCAGGCTGGAGTGCAGTGGCCGGATCTCAGCTCACTGCAAGCTCCGCCTCCCGGGTTCACGCCATTCTCCTGCCTCAGCCTTCCGAGTAGCTGGGACTACAGGCGCCCGCCACCGCGCCCGGCTAGTTTTTTGTATTTTTTAGTAGAGACGGGGTTTCACCGTGTTAGCCAGGATGGTCTCGATCTCCTGACCTCGTGATCCACCCGTCTCAGCCTCCCAAAGTGCTGGGATTACAGGCTTGAGCCACCACGCCTAGCCAACTAAAATTTTTTTTTCTCACTCTGTCACCCAGGCTGGAGTGCAGTGGTGCAGTGATGTGATCTTCAGCTCACTGCAACCTCCCCCTCCCCCCCACCAGGTTCAAGGGATTCTCCCACCTCAGCCCCACAAGTAGCTGGGACCATATGCCATAACACTCAGTTAATTGTGTGTGTGTATGTGTGTGTGTATGTGTGTGTGACGGAGTCTTATGGGAATTAACTGACATAATACATACAAAGAGCCCACAGTGCTTGGCACATAGTAAATGTTAGATAAATGTTGGCTATTATTATTTTATTATGTACCAGATTTCTATAATTCTGCTGATGGACACAGGTTTGTTTTGGTGTGTATATTAATTCACAGCCATTTGAGTAACAGTATGTCCTAAATGCCAAGGAAGTTATTGGTTCTAGGGATACAGTGGTTTCTGGAGTTTACATTCTAATGGGGGGGTCAGTAAACATATAAACAAGTAGTGTAGCTTAGCACAGTGATGTGTGCCTGTGATCCCAGCTACTGGGGAGGCTGAGGTTGGACGATCACTTGAGCCAGGAGATTGAGACTAGCTTGGGCAACATAGTGAGGCCCTATGTCAATCAAAACAATGGGCAACATAGGCCCCATCTCAATAAAAACAAAAACAAATAGCATAATTTGAGATAGAGGATGTGGATCTATTTTAAATTAGGTGGCCAGTATGGACTTCTCTTGAGGAGGTGACAGTTGAGCTGAGACCTAAAGAATGTGTCCCTCAAGAAGTTGAGGGAAGAAGCAGCGGGAAGCACTAATGCCAAGGTCCTAACGTGGGAGCAAGGATGATGTTCTCTAGGATCAGCCTCCCGAGTAGCTGGGCCTACAGGCATGTGCCACCATGCCTGGCTGATTTTTTTCGTTTGTTTGTTTGTTTTGAGGTGGAGTCTCGCTCTCTAGCCCAAGCTGGAGTGCAGTGGCGCGATCTCAGCTCACCTCAAGCTCTGCCTCCTGGGTTCACGCCATTCTCCTGCCTCAGCCTCCCGAGTAGCGAGGACTACAGGCACCCACCACCACGCCCAGCTAATTTTTTGTATTTTTAGTAGAGACGGGGTTTCACCATGTTAACCAGGATGGTCTCAATCTCCTGACCTTGTGATCTCCCTGCCTCAGCCTCCCAAAGTGCTGGGATTACAGACGTGAGCCACCACGCCCGGCCTAATTTTTGTATATATTTTGTATATTTTGTAAATTTTGTATACAGGTTTTCCCCATATTGGCCAGGCTGGTCTCAAACTCCTGACCTCAAGTGATCCGCCCGCCTCAGCTAATTTTATGTATTTTTAGTAGAGACGGGGTTTCACCATGTTAGCCTGGATGGTCTCCATCCCCTGACCTCGTGATGCTCCTGCCTTGGCCTCCCAAAGTGCTGGGATTACAGGCATAAGTCACTGTGCCTGGCACACCCAGCTAATTTTTATTTTTTTTTGTACAGATGGAGTCTTACTTTGTTGCCCAGGCTGGTTTCCAACTCATGGGCTCAAGTGATCCTCATGCCTTGCCTTCCCAAAGTGCTGGGATTACAGGTGTGACCCACTGCATCCAGCCTGTTGTAGTTTTGTAGGACAGAAATGATGGTGGCTCAAACTAGAGTGGTGGATGTGGAAGTCGAGGGAAGTAGATGGATGATGCTACCGTGAATGTGTATATTTTCTTTTCTTTTTTTTTTTTCTCCAGACGGAGTCTCGCTCTGTTGTCCAGGCTGGAGTGCAGTGGCGCGATCTCCGCTCACTGCAAGCTCCACCTCCCGAGTTTACGCCATTCTCCTGCCTCAGCCTCCCGAGTACCTGGGACTATAGGCGCCCGCCACCACTCCCGGCTAATTTTTTTTTTTTTGTATTTTTAGTAGAGATGGGGTTTTTACGTGTTAGCTAGGATGGTCTCCGTCTCCTGACCTGTGATCTGCCCGCCTCGGCCTCCCAAGATGCTGGGATTACAGGTGTGAGCCACTGCGGCCGGCCGAATGTGTATCATTTTTGTGCCCACTTGGGTTTTTTTTTTTTTTTTTTGAGAAGGAGTCTTGCTCTTTCACCCAGGCTGAAGTGCAGTGGTGCGGTCTCGGCTCACTGCAGCCTCCGCCTCCTGGGTTCAAGTGATTCTCCTGTTTCAGCCTCCCAAGTAGCTGCGATTACAGGTGCCTGCCACCACTGGCTAATTTTTTTGTTTTGAGAGGGAGCCTCGCCTCAGGTCTAGGGTGGGAGTGTGCAGTGGCACCATCTTGCTCACTGCAAGCCTCGGCCCGGTTCACGCCATTCTCCTGCCAGCCTCCTCAGTGGCTGGGACCACAGGCCACCAGCGCGTCTCGGCTAATTTTTGTAAGCTTTTAGAGACAGGGTTTCTTTTTTTTTTTTTTTTTTTTTTTTTTTTGACATAGAGTCTCACAGTCACCCAGGCTGGAGTGCAGTGGGCGCTGACCTCGCTCACTGCAAGCTCCGGCCCCAGGTTCAGGCCATATTCCTCCTGCCTCAGCCTCCGAAAGGCTGGGACTAGGCTACCACCACTGCCAGTTTTTTGTATTTTTAGTAGAGACGGGTTTCACCCATGTTAGCCAGGATGGTCTCATTCTGACCCTGATTCACTGCCTCCCAAAGTGCTGGGATTACAGGCTTGAGCCACCACTCGTGCCAAGACAGGGTTTCACCGTAGTTAGCTAGGATGGCCTCAATCTCCTGACCTCAAAGGATCCTACCGCCTCCCAAAGTACTGGGATTACAGGTGTGAGCCGCTGTGCCACACCTGACTAATTTTTGTAATTGTAGTAGAGATGGGGTTTCACCGTGTTGGCCAGGCTGGTCTCTAACTCCTGACCGCAAGTGATCTACCCACCTCGGCCTCCCAAAGTGATGGGATTTGTAAACCCAGCACTTTGCGGGAGGCAGAAGCAGGAAGATTGCTTGAGCCCAGGAGTTAGAGATCAGCCTGGGCAACATAGTGAGACCCTGTGTCTACAAGAAAAAAACCAAATCCATAAATTAGCCAGGTGCAGTGGTGTGCACCTGTAGTCCCAGGACTCAGTAGACTGAGGTGGCATATCACTTGAACCTAGGAGGTTGAGGCTGCAGTGAGCCCATCTTGCCACTGCCCTTCAGTCTGGTTTCACAGAATGAGACCCTGTTTCAATAAAACAAAACAAAACGTAAGCATGATATTTGGTGTCGATGGCAGTTGAGTAATGAATTTTATTTTATTGTATTTTTTTGAGATAGAGTCCGTCACCCAGGATGGAGTGCAGTGGTGCAGTCTTGGCTCATTGACACCTCTGCCTCCCGGGTTCAAGTACTTCTTCTGCCTCAGCCTCCCAAATAGCTGGGATTACAGGTGCCTGCCATTAACACGCCCAGCTAATTTTTTGTTTTTTTTTTTAAACAGGCTATTTTTTTTTTTTTTTAAATAGTCTCGCTGTGTCGCCCAGACTGGCATGATCTCAGCTTACTGCAAAACCGCCTCCCAGGTTCAAGTGATTCTCCTGCCTCAGTGTCCCGAGTAACTGGGATTACAGGCACCCGCCACCACTCCTGGCTAATTTTTGTATTTTCAATAGAGACGTAGTTTTGCCATGTTGGCCAGGCTGGTCTCGAACCCCTGTACTCAAGTGATCTATCTGCCCGTCTCGACCTCCCAAAGTGCTTGGATTACAGGTGTGAATCACCACACCTGGCCATAATTTTTTTTTTTATTTTTAGTAGAGAGGGGGTTTCACCAGGTTGGACAGGCTGGTCTCAAACTCCTGACCTCAGGTAATCCACCCATCTCAGCCTCCCAAAATGCTGGGATTACAGGCGTGAGTCACTGGGCCCAGCTGAGTAATGAATTTTAAAAAACTGCAGAGCAGAGTCTGTAGAGCTATGTAGAAATGTAGGTCGTGGAGAGGAGATTTATTGTCAGGGACTTTTTATATGTAGCTGTTGCTGGAAGAGTTCGGGGAGGGGGAGTGCTTGCTGGTGTCGACTCAGCCATGATAAAAAAGGCTTTTTTGAGGAAATGGCATTGGAGTTGGGTTTTGAAGAGGAAAGGCTTAGCTAGGCATTGAGAGGAAGAAATGGTGCATTTTGTGAGGGTGGAATGTTGTGATTAAATTTTATTTAGTTTTTAATTAAATTAATAGCAAACTTATTAGCCAGCAGAACTTGAATTGTGTGAAACTATTCTTAGTTATTACTAAATCCTTTTCAGTATGAATAATACATTTGCTGCAGAATTATTAATGAGTTTGGTTACATGATGCAGCCCAAGATCTTGATGAGTTGGTTCATAATATATGATGTAAAGTCTATATTTCCTTTTTGAAATCTGAAAAATTGTGATTCTGAAATACTTCTGGTTCAAGAAATTTCAGATAAGATATAGTGGATCTGTTCTGCTTCTTATTGACCTCAGATAAGCCTTGGGATGGCCTGACCTCTGATTGCCTTTTTTCAGCCTCATCTTCTGTCACTTTACAGATTTAAAAAGCTAAAAACAAGGCCGGGCGCGGTGGCTTATGCCTGTAATCCCAGCACTTTGGGAGGCTGAAGTGGGTGGATCACTTGAGGTCAGGATTCGAGACCAGCCTGAACAACATGGTGAAACCCTGTCTCAACCAAAAATACAAAAACTAGCTGGGCATGATGGCAGGTGCCTATAATCCCAGCTATTCAGGAGGCTGAGGCAGGAGAATTGCTTGAACCTGGGAGGTGGAAGTTGCAGTGAGCTGAGATCAGCCGCTGTACTCCAACCTGGGTGACAGAGCGAGACTCCGTCTTTAAAAAAAAAAAAAAAAAAGGGTTAAAACAATTCCCTGTGTACATCCTCTTTTCGTGCCACTGTGTGTTTTGCTTGTGTATTATACTTAACTAGCGCCTCTTCTCAGGACCTCTTCTGCTGTCATACTAGTTTGAGCCACCATCATCCTCCCTCACCTTAACTGTGACATCTTCCTACCCCCGTGGCTTTCCATCATGCTTAGAAGAAAATCCAGAATCCTTCTATTGCACGTAAGAGCCTTCATGATGTGGCCCCTGGTTCCAACTTTTCAGCCTGTCTGTCGTTCCTATCCCTGGAACATGCCAAGCGCTCCTGCTTCAGGGCTTTTGCATTTGCTGTTTTCTCTATCTGGAATTTTCTGCTCCCAAATATCTGTGTGTTTGTCCTTTATTTCATTTTGATTTTTGCTCATATGGCATTTCCTCAGAAAGGCTTGTATGATTTCTCTGTCTCAAATAGTGTTCTTCATCATTCTTGATTCCTGTCACATTTGATTTTTATCACTTTTTCACATAATATGTATCTATTTGTTTATCTGCTCCTACTTTTTCATGAGGGCAGGGACTGTGTCTTTCTGATTCACTGCCTTATTTCCATACCATAGAAGGATGCCTGGCATAGTAGGTACTCAATAAATATTTGTGGAATGAATTATTATGTGCATTATGGATTGGAGCCTGTCTCTTTCCTAGATTTGAGGCGTGATGGCTCAATGCAGTTAGAACCAAAATGATTTTTTTTTTTTTTTGAGACAGAGTCGCAATCTTGTTGCCCAGGCTGGAGAGCAGTGGCGTGATCTCGGCTCACTGCAACCTTCGCTTCATGGTTTCAAGTGATTCTCCTGCCTCAGACTCCCAAGTAGCTGAGATTACAGGCGTCTGCCACTACACCCAGCTAAGTTTTGTATTTTAGTAGAGATGGGGTTTCACCACGTTGGTCAGGCTGGTCCCAAACTGCTGACCTCAGGTGATCCGCCCATCTCAGCCTCACAAAGTGCTGGAATTACAGGTGTGAGCCACCGTGCCTGGCAAACCAAAATAATTTGTGTATTTTTTGTTCTGTGATTCTGCAAGCTTACTGTTCTGTATCATTAGGTTAACAATGTTTGTCTTACAGGCTGCGGGCCTCCCGGGTGCTTCTTGTCGGCATGAAAGGACTTGGGGCTGAAATTGCCAAGAATCTCATCTTGGCAGGAGTGAAAGGACTGACCATGCTGGATCACGAACAGGTGCGCTGTTGTCAGCTCATTCCTCCCCTGCTCTGGCTCCCCTTTCCAGTATGAAGACCTGCAGGTTTTGTGAGTTCCTACTTGTGCCTTAAGGGCTGTGAAAAGAGGGCTAACATTAATGAACCGTTGCCTCTGGAGACTGAAGGTGCTATTGTTGGGTTTGAATTCCAGCTCCACCACATCTAGCTGGATGAGCAGTGGAGACTCACATCCCCTCATTGAGCTTGCCTGTCTGTAAAATGGGGTTAATAATATCTCCCTTGGTGGTTGCTTGTGAGGCATAGAGACGTGTTTTTCCAATTTGTGCCTGAAAATGACCTGAGTGACTAACTGAAAATGCAGAGTGGCCTGGAGGCTTTGTGGTGCCCTAGCTTTCACCCCTAGTGATTCTCATTTAGGTCCGAGATGAGCTCAGGAGTATGTGCATTTAAAAGGTATTTTAGGGCCGGACGCAGTGGCTCATGCCTGTAATCTCAACACTTTGGGAGGCTGAGGCAGGTGGATCATATGAGGTCAGGAGTTTAAGACTAGCCTGGCCAACATGGTGAAACCCTGTCTCTACTAAATATACAAAAATTAGCCAGGCATGTTGGTGTGCACCTGTAATCCCAACTACTCGAGAGGCTGAGGCACAAAAATCGCTTGAATTTGGGAGGTGGAGTTTGCAGTGAGTTGAGATGGCACCACTGCACTCCAGCCTGGGCAACAGAGCGAGACTCTGCCTTAAAAAAATAAATAAAAGGTGTTTCAGGAGATTGTGATTTAGGTGGTCCACAGTCATCACTTTAAAAAACACTGGATCAGAGAGAATGTGTACAGACTGCTTTGTATAGTGCCTGAACCTAACAAGTATCCAGTAATTAGGAATAATGATCTGATATGCTGTTTGTTTGTTTGTTTGTTTTTGTGAGACGGAGTCTCGCTGTGATGCCCAGACTGGAGTGCAATGGCGCAATCTCGGCACACTGCAACCTCCACTTCCCAGACTCAAGCAATTCTCCTGCCTCAGCCTCCCAAGTAGCTGGGATTATAGGCACGCGCCACCACGCCTGGCTAATTTTTTTTTTTTTTTTTGAGACGGAGTTTAGCTCTCGTTGCCCAGGCTGGAGTGCAATGGCACGATCTTGGCTCACTGCAACCTCAGCCTCCCAGGTTCAAGCAATTCTCCTGCCTCAGCCTCCTGAGTAGCTGGGATTACAGGCATGCAACACCATGCCCTCCTAATTTAGCATTTTTAGTAGAGATGAGGTTTCTACATGTTTGTCAAGCTGGTCTTGAACTTCCCAACCTCAGGTGATCTGCCCGCCTCGGTCTTCCAAAGTGCTGGGATTATAGGCGTGAGCCACCACGCCCGGCCATGCCTGTCTAATTTTTGTATTTTTAGTAGAAACGGTGTTTCACTATGTTGGCCAGGCTGGTCTCGAACTCCTGACCTCAAGTGATCCACTGGCCTCAGCCTCCCAAAGTGCTGGAATTACAGGTGTGAGCTACCACGCCCTGCTGACATAATGCTGCTTGATTAATATGATGGTAGAGCCCAACTCCAGTGTAGCTTTCTCTGACCAGGCTCATCTTCTTTTTTTTTTTTTTTTTTGAGACGGAGTCTTGCCCTGTGCCCCAGGCTGGAGTGCAGTGGCGCGATCTCGGCTCACTGCAAGCTCCGCCTCCCCGGGTTCACGCCATTCTCCTGCCTCAGCCTTCCAAGTAGCTGGGACTACAGGCACCCGCCACCTCGCCCGGCTAATTTTTTGTATTTTTTAGTAGAGACGGGGTTTCACCGTGTTCGCCAGGATGGTCTCGATCTCCTGACCTCGTGATCCGCCCGTCTCGGCCTCCCAAAGTGCTGGGATTACAGGCTTGAGCCACCGCGCCCGGCCCAGGCTCATCTTCAAGGTGAAAATAAGTGCTTCTCTCTCTACATTCCCATGTCTCAGTGACATTTTATTTATTTTATTTATTTATTTTGAGACAGAGTCTTACTCTGTTGCCCAGGCTGGAGTAGAGTGATGCAACTTCAGCTCACTGCAACCTCTGCCTCCCGGGTTCAAGCACTTCTCATGCCTCAACCTCCCTAGTAGCTGGGATTACATAACTACTTCATCTGGTTGCAAGAATCCAGCATTGGAGGCCAATCACAGAACAGTGATTCTGACACCACAGGTGTGAGCCACTGCACCCATCTTAGAACATATTATTTAGTTTATGTTCAAAAAGCATCTGATAGTACCTACTGGGTGCCCTGAAATCTGCTAGATGCTGGTGATAGAAAGATGCTCACGGTTTGGTTCCCATTCTCAAGTTGTTTTTTTTCTCCCCGCCAGAAACCAGAGCAGGCTACCTGACTCAGGTTGCGAGACATGAAAGATTTCCTGGAGTACTGATCTAAGTCTTAAAGAACAAGGAGGATTTGTCAAGATAAAGGCCTGTGTTTAGGCAGGGGACATAGCAGTGTTACAAAGGCACCCAACAGTGTGGTAGAAATGGAAGATAAAAGTAGTTTGGTGTTTTTAGAGTGTGAGACCCAAAGTGATGGGTAGGGACAGGTTGCTGGTGAAGTCCAAGTCAGGAGGGGCTCCTAGGATGCCCCACTGTAAGCTTTTACTTAATCCTCTGGGTGGTGCAGATTCACTGAAGAGTTTCAAATGACAGGAAGGGTGACATGGTTAGCTTTGGGCTTTATGTGTAGATCACTAATTACTGTATTAACTATGGTTGGCACAAAATACAGGGCAGAAGACCACTTAGACGGCAGTTTTTAGTAGTTTAGGTAAGAGGCGAAAGTGGCCTTGCTGATAGGGATGGCAGGAAGCACACAGATGTGAGAAATAGATTTAGGTGGTAGAATCAGGAGGTCTGTGTATGGGAGCTTAAAGAAAGCCAGGAATAACCAGAGCAGCCGACACTAAAGGGGCTAGGCACTGTTCTCAGAGCTGCAGTTGTATTATCTCATAGAGTCCTCATGACACATCTGAGATCAAGGACCCATTATCATCCCTGTTTTACAGATAGAAAAACAGAGAAAAAGGAAGAAAAGTATTGGCCCATCCAAGGCCCCAGTGGTATGGCCGAGACCCAGGCATCTTGACTCCAGAGCCCATGTTCTCAGCCACCTCACTATGGAACACTCTTGTGGAAATAGCAAGGATATGAAGACCAGGCTTCTGGCTCGAGTGACTGGGTGGGTGGTTGGTGGACTCCGGAGACAGCACACAGAAGCAGACAGACACGTAGGGTCTATGGATATCTGAGAGGAAATGGCTGATGGGCAGTACAGTAGAGAAGACTCAGGTGGATCAGGAAGAAATCTTTACCAGAAAGAGTGATTTGAAAAATAATGGCAGATTTTGGTAGAAACTAAAGAGGCGTTGAGTTGGTTTATGGAGCTATACAGAGTGAAAAGATGAGTAGTTCTGAGATGGAATCTTGGGGACAACCACACCTAAGAGGGCCCAAATTGAGACTAGAATGTGTAGCAGAGGAGGAGAGCATAGCAAGGAAGGTGTGATCTGTGGACTGATATTGATGAAGTGATAATTGTATGTGTATTTTTATTTTTTTTGAGACAGTCTTACTGTCACCCTTGCTGGAATGCAGTGGGCATGATCATGGCTCACTGTAGCCTTAACTTCCTGGGCTCAGGGTATTCTCCCACTTAAGCCTCCCAGTAGCTGAGACTACAGGTGCACACCACCACACCTGACTAATTTTTCGTATTTTTTATAGACACTGGGTTTCGTGATGTTGCTCAGGCTGGTCTTGAACTTTCTGGGCTCAACCATATTTTTGTTGTTGTTGTCTGTCTTTTTGAGATGGAGTCTTACTTGTCACCCAGGCTGGAGTGCAGTGGTGAGATCTTGGCTCACTGCAACCTCCGCCTCCTGGGTTCAAGTGATTCTCCTGCCTCAGCCTCACAAGTAGCTAGTATTACAGGTGTGTGCCACCACACCTGGCTAATTTTTGTATTTTTAGTAGAGATGCGGTTTTACCATGTTGGCCAGGCTGGTCTCGAACTTCTGACCTCAAGTGATCCTCCCACCTCAGCCACCCACACTGCAGGGATTACAGGCATGAGCCACCGTGCCCGACCTCAACTGTATGTTTTTATCCGTGTCCTCGTTTTATATGGGATTCCCACATTCTTGCTCAAGGTCACACAGTTGTTGAGCCAGGATTTGAATCAAAGATTGAATTCAGCCTGAATTATTTCAGAGCCTTACTGTTAACCATTGTGTGGTGCAGCTTCTCAGCACATAATGAGATCCCTGAAGAAGCAGGATGGGATGGGTCAAGGATACAGGGTTAGCCTGGAATGAGAAGTGGGCCAGCTCATTTTCTTGGAGGAAAAGGTAGTAAGATAGAGAGTGTGCTGTGGATGGTTGGTAGGAGGTGATGAGGGGAGATTACTTTTGTTGAATCTAGTCTTGGTGAAGGTGGCAAGGTTATTTGCAGAGAATAATGGTTCAATTAGTTGTTTGATTTGTGAAGAAATCCTTTGAGAGCAGTATGGAATCTGTAATCTTACTGGTGGCTGTTAGGGGATTATATTATTCTTTGAGGCTCTGCTCTGCTGATGTTCAGCCTTAGGAGTGAAATAATTCCCCTGTTTCAGTCCCCATTCATCTCTCCTCCTCTCTGAGTTTTTTATTTTATTTTATTTTTTTGAGACAGAGTCTTCTTACTCTGTTGCCCAGGCTGGAGTGCAGTTACGTGACTTCGGCTCACTGCAGCGTCTGCCTCCCAGGTTCAAGCAATTCTCCTGCCTCAGTTTCCTGAGCAGCTGGGATTATAGGCGTGCCCCACCATGCCTGACTAATTTTTGTATTTTTAGTAGAGACGGGGTTTCACCATGTTGGCCAGGTTGGTCTTGGACTCCTGACTTTGTGATCTGCCCGCCTTGACCTCCCAAAGTGCTGGAATTACAGGCCTGAGCCACCCTGCCCAGCCTCCTCTCTGTGTTTTTTTTTTTTTTTTTTTTTTTTTTTTTGAGACGGAGTCTGGCTTGGTTACCCAGGCTGGAGTTCAGTGGCCGGATCTCAGCTCACTGCAAGCTCCGCCTCCCGGGTTTACGCCATTCTCCTGCCTAACCCTGCCGAGTAGCTGGGACTACAGAGTAGCTGGGACTACAGATGTCCGCCACCTCGCCCGGCTAGTTTTTTTGTATTTTTAGTAGAGATGGGGTTTCACCGTGTTAGCCAGGATGGTCTCGATCTCCTGACCTCATGATCCGCCCGTCTCAGCCTCCCAAAGTGCTGGGATTACAGGCTTGAGCCACCGCGCCCGGCCTCTCTCTGAGTTTTAATCGAATTTAAGAGTTCATTAAGAAACTGGATGTGAGGCCGAGCGCGGTGGCCTGGGAGACACCAAGACTCCGCCTCAAAAAGAAATAAAATAAAATAAACAAGGCCGGGCGCGGTGGCTCATGTCTGTAATCCCAGCACTTTGGAAGGCCAAAGCGGACAGATCACGAGGAGATCAAGACCATACTGGCTAAAACGGTGAAACCCCGTCTCTACTAAAAAAAACAAAAACAAAAACAAAAACAGAAAAATTAGTCGGGTGTGGTGGCGGGCACCTGTAGTCTCAGCTACTCGGGAGGGTGAGGCAGGAGAATGGCGTGAACCCAGGAGGCAGAGCTTGCAGTGAGCGGAGATCGCACCACTGCACTCCAGCCTGGGAGACAGAGCGACTCTGTCTCAAGAAAGAAACTGGATGTGGTGGCTCACACCTGGCAGCCCAGCTAATTGGGAAGCTGAGGTGGGAAGATCACTTGCGCCCAGGAGTTTGAGGCTGCAATGTGCTATGATCGTGCCTGCGAATAGCCACTGCACTCTAGCCTGGATGACATAGCCTGTCTATATATATATATTTTTTATTATTATTATTATTTTGAGATGGAGTTTTGCTCTTGTTGCTCAGGCTGGAGTACAAATGGCACAATCTCGGCTTACTGCAACCTCTGGCTCCCCGGTTCAAGTGATTCTCCTGCCTCAGCCTCTGGAGTAGCTGGGATTACAGGCATGCGCCACCATGCCTGGCTAATTTTGAGGTTTCACCATGTTGGTCAGACTGGTCTTGAACTCTGAACCTCAGGTGATCCGCCTGCCTCGGCCTTCCAAACTGCTGGGATTACAAGCGTGAGCCACCGTGCCTGGCCTTAGTCTGTCTATATTTTTTAAAAGTTCATTTCAAGCATTGTTAATTTTGTCTGATTTTTGAACTGGTTTGATTTTTTTTTTTTTTTTTTAATAAGTTTTCTCATGAGGTTGCAGTTTTTTGTTGTTTTTTGAGAGAGGGCCTTTCTGTGTTGTTCAGGCTAGTCTTGAGCTCCTGACCTCAAGCAGTGATCCTCCTGCTTTGGCATCCCAAATTGCTGGGATTACAGATGTGAGCCACTGTGCCAGGCCACACTCCACATTGGTCTAGTTTTTTTCTTTGAGACGGAGTCTTGCTCTGTTGCCCAGGCTGGAGTGCAGTGGTATGATCTCAGCTCACTGCAGCTTCCACCTCCCGAGTTCAAGTGATTCTCCTGCCTCAGCCTCCCAAGTAGCTGGGATTACAGGCACACACCACCATACCTGGCTTATTTTTGAATTTTTAGTAGAGACGGCATTTCACCATGTTGACCAGGTTGGTCTCGAACTCCTGACCTCAGGTATCCACCTGCCTCGGCCTCCCAAAGTGCTGGGATTACAGGCGTGAGCCACCATGCCCTGCCCACACTGGTCTACTTTTAAACCACTGGAAGACAGAGACTTAATCCTGTAAACTACTGGTGTATTTCCCCAAATACTTATAGTTAGGCACATGCTAAGTATTTAGTCAATTCTTACCACTGGTCATCAGTCATTTGTTAGCAGTTACAAATTTGCATAGAAGAAGAAAGCATGGATTTTTTTGTTGAGAGTGAATTTTCTTTATAAACACAAGGGGGTGCTCTTTAACCATCAATGACCAGTTTAAAAAAAGTTTAAAGTCATTTTAAAGCCTTGGAAGGAAGCCTGCATAAGGAAAATTGCTACAGGAACAATAATACATTTTAGGGCCGTGCTCTGTGTTTCATGCCTGTAATCTCAGCACTTTGGGAGGCTGAGGCGGACGGATCACAAGGTCAACAGATCAAGACTATCCTGGCAAACGTGGTGAAACCCCGTCTCTACTAAAAATACAAAAATTAGCTGGGCGTGGTGGTGCGCTCCTGTAGTTCCAGCTACTTGGGTGGCCGAGGCAGGAGAAGAATCGTTTCAACCCGGGAGGCGGAGGTTGTAGTGAGCCGAGATCACGCCACTGCACTCCAGCCTGGCGACAGAGCAAGACTCTGTCTCAAAAAAAAAAAATTTAAGTGGTAGGTATTTTAGCTATGCTTTAAAATTTAAAGATTGTCTTTCAGATTTATTTTCCCTAAAAATTCAATAATTAAAAAAATACATATATTATTCCTAGGTATCTCCCGAAGATCCTGGAGCTCAGTTCTTGATTCGTACTGGGTCTGTTGGCCGAAATAGGGCTGAAGCCTCTTTGGAGCGAGCTCAGAATCTCAACCCCATGGTGGATGTGAAGGTGGACACTGAGGATATAGAGAAGAAACCAGAGTCATTTTTTACTCAATTTGATGCTGTAAGTTTCTTAATGTAAAATCTGCTGTGGGAAGTAAACAAATTAAGGTGCTAGTTGTGTACTTTCAAATCCCAAAGCAATCTGAGAGCATTCAAATATCAAATTCTGAGCTTTTTCCCAATAAAATGTATAAGCTGTTCTGTTGTTTAGGCTTAGTATGTTGTGTGAATGTGTTGCTAGAGAGGTCCAGTCTGTTGGATCTGCTGTAGTTATTGGTGACTTGCTGTCTGCTGGCTTCTTCTCTGGGCATATGTTCCCTCAGCCAGGTTTCGTCTTTGGTGTTTTGTCTTCCTTCCAGAATCTTTGCACATAACTTTAATCCATGTTATTGCAAATGTTTTCTTCCGAAAACTTAACAAGTTGGTGATTAATTTCTGTGGCAGAGGCATTTTTTTGTTGGAAATATCAAACTACAGCTTGTGTTTTGTCTTAAAGAAAAAGCACACCTGATCTTGGTCTATCTATGTCTGTCTGTCTGTTTCTCACAGTCACGTTGACCATGTTGCCATGGATAACTAGAGAAAAATCACTGTAGTCATAAACTAAATGAGGCATATCCAGCCTCATTTGGTTTCACTGCCAAATCTATGCGGAGGTGAAAGGATAAATTAAATTCTTTGTCAATGTCTGCAACCTTTCAGACATAGTTCCCTGCGTTCTGGAAACGCTTAACAAATCTTGAGAACTGTGAAATAGTCATAGATGAGCTACTAGTTTTTCAAATGAAAGGTCCCAGTATGTTATATGAGAGATTAGAATTTGGGTTAGGTAGTTTGTTTTTTAACGCTTTTTTTTTTTTTTTGAGATGGAGTTTTGTTCTTGTTGCCCAGACTGGAGTGCAATTGTGCGATCTTGGCTCATTGCAACCTCCGCCTCCTGGGTTCAAGTGATTCTCCTGCCTCAGCCTCCCAAGTAACTGGGATTACAGGCATTGACCACCATGCTTGGCTAATTTTTTGTATTTTTAGTAGAGTTGGGGTTTCACCATGTTGGTCAGGCTAGTCTTGAACTCCTAACCTCAGGTGATCCACCTGCCTCGGCCTCCCAAAGTGATGGGATTACAGGTGTGAGCCACTGCACCCAGCCTGTTTTTTACACTTTTCTTTCTTTCTTTTTTTTTTTTTTTTTTTTGAGATGGAGTCTCACTCTGTCGCCCAGGCTGGAGTGCAGTGGCATGATCTCAGCTCACTGCAACCTCCACCTCCCTGGTTTAAGCAGTTCTCTGCCTTAGCCTCCCGTTTTTACACTTTTCTATTTCATATGTGCATCTGTTCAAATATGGGCTTGGAAAGATGGATCATCTGTGCATTTGTCCTGTTTTCTTTTTCCTAGTCCTTTCTATTTTTTAACTTCAGGTATTGGGACACTTTCCATTTGGGCATAAGTCTTCATTTTCTTATCTGCAGTAACCACATTTATTTTATGCCAGGTGTCCCTCGAACTTGTAGAAGTAGAGAGAGGGTTTGTTAAAACTGAAGTGTGGGCCGGGCGCGGTGGCTCAAGCCTGTAATCCCAGCACTTTGGGAGGCCGAGACGGGCGGATCACGAGGTCAGGAGATCGAGACCATCCTGGCTAACACGGTGAAACCCCGTCTCTACTAAAAATACAAAAAACTAGCCGGGCAAGGTGGCGGGCGCCTGTAGTCCCAGCTACTCGGGAGGCTGAGAAAGGAGAATGGCGTAAACCCGGGAGGCGGAGCTTGCAGTGAGCTAAGATCCGGCCACTGCACTCCAGCCTGGGCGACAGAGTGAGACTCCGTCTCAAAAAAAAAAAAAAAACTGAAGTGTGAGGCCAGTTGATTGTGTAATCTGTGTGCATGGGACTATGTTGTCTGCCTTGCAGGCCGTGTTTGGCTGGTCCTTGCAGGTTTGATAGTTACTTTAGACTCTGCAAGGTTCCATTTGATCAATTGGTTGCATGTTCACCTGTGGATTTCTTACCTTTTAGATGGGATTTTTCCTTGGGTGGCTGCATCCTTTGAAACACCAAAGGAACACATTTCTCTGTGAGTGTTATTTCGGTATTCAGGCTACTAGACAACGGCAAATAGGGTCTATCAAGTGAAAATGCCCTTTTGTTCAGGAGAAAGCACGTGCAATTTGGAAGTTGTCTTTTGACCATGATCACAAAGCTTCTCCCAGAAAGACGGTATTTTGTGCAGTAGAACTTAGCCATTTCCAATACCTCAACTTACTGGAATACAACCTGGAGGCCCCAGAGCAACACTGATAATTCCACTGAGTGAATCACCAGTTCATTGTCTAAGCCCGAATGGAAGGTCACTTGGTCTATAACCTTTTCTTTTGTCCTTAAATTCAGATAAAGTTTCACACCGCAATCTGTGGAAAAATGATCTCAACAGGACTTGTTTATCTTCTTTATCTTAACATATCAATCAAAAGGAGGGGGAAAAAAAGCGCTTGTATTTAAACATGACCTTTGGGTCAGTTTAAAAAACTGGTTTTACTTCTCACTGTAGCTTATTTGGATTTTAATAGATTTAACGGTTTAGAAACAACTTGCTAAGTTATTTTTTTTTTTCATGAAAACTATGAGATGTGTATATGTTCATGGATTACAGAAAACATTTGTTGAATGGCTTTTACTTTTTAGCCAAACACATTTTATTTTGGCTGCAGAACATGACAGTCTCATAACTTATATTTTCTACACATTGAAACCTGCAACTTTTCTTTTGTCTTCTAGCCATAGGACGCAAAGAACCTGTTGTACCAGTTTGAAACGTGTTTTAAACATGCCCAGAGAGACTGTTCATTAAGATTTATTTAGACATCAGGGCAGTGATTCACAGTATGCAAAACTCACACCCAGCCAATTTCTTTCTTTCTGCAGGTGTGTCTGACTTGCTGCTCCAGGGATGTCATAGTTAAAGTTGACCAGATCTGTCACAAAAATAGCATCAAGTTCTTTACAGGAGATGTTTTTGGCTACCATGGATACACATTTGCCAATCTAGGAGAGCATGAGTTTGTAGAGTAAGTGTTGGGAGAGGCGGGGAGAATGTAACATTTTCTCCTTTTTATACTTTTTTTTTAAAATTATGTATGTATGTATTTATGTGTAGAGACAGGATCTCAGCTATGTTGTTCAAGCTGGTCTTGAACTCCTGGTCTCAAGTGAGCCTCCCACCTTGGCTTCCCAAAGTTCTGGGATTACAGGCATGAGCCATTGCGCCTAGATGACAACATAAGACTTTTCAAAATTTAGTCTTATTTACTGGTAGAAAACAACCATCTAAGGAAATAATTTGATTATAATACTTAGAACATTCTGAAACCAAGTCATTAACAACTTGCCACATACAATAGATTGTGGGTTCAGAATTTTAGGAGGTATGCCCCTGCTTTCCAAAATGATGGACTAAATCTAAAGCCTAAAGCAAGCAGAGTTTTACAGCAGTAAAAGTACACCACATGGGTATTTGTTTGATCAGTCTGGGCTTCAGGTGGTAAAGTCACTTTTTCTGCATAGGGAAGGCTTGCTCTGATTGTAAACATTTGTTCCCCAGCCTGGGCTTACATGTTTTCTTTTTTTTTTTTTTTTTGAGACAGAGTTTTGCTCTTGTTGCCCAGGCTGGAGTGCAATGGCGCAATCTCGGCTCACCTCAACCTCCATCTCCCACATTCAAGCGATTCTCCTGCCTTAGCCTTCCCAAGTAGCTGGAATTATAGGCATGCACCACCAAGCCTGGCTAATTTTGTATTTTTAGTAGAGATGGGGTTTCTCCGTATGGGTCAGGCTGGTCTCGAACTCCCGACCTCAGGTGATCCGCCCACCTCGGCCTCCCAAAGTGCTGGGATTACAGGCATGAGCCACCACATCTGGCCTACTTACATGTTTTCAAGTTGAGAGATAGTAAAATGAGTACAAAATAGTTGAGTGACTCTGGAGGCACATTCAGCCAAAGTCTACCTTGGAAAAGCTATCCAATATCCAGAGAGACGACTCTGGTAGAACAAACAGACCTCATCCTCTCATGTTGAACATTGAGGCTGCAGAATTTGGTAATTCTCACATGACAGGACTTGTAGTGTTTTGACTTTGTAGTCTCTGGGTGAAAGATGGCAGATGATCTGTTATTGTAAAACTATACGAGTTAGGTATTTTGGCTGCAGTTTCTGACCACCCCCTCCAAAAAGAAAGACAGGCTCTGTGAGGTAGGAGCTTCCTACCAGGAGACTGAGAACTGTTCTCTTGTTCAGCCTCTCAGGCAAATCACTGAAATTTCTCTGGTCTCTAAGTTTCTTGCCTGTAAAATCAAGATGGGGGAAGGACAGTCATGTTACAGACATGTCCTAACTCTAGTGTTTTATGGCTTTAGGATAATCTAGTTCTTTGGGCATATTATTATTATTTATTTATTTTTTAGGGATGGAGTTTTTTTTTTTTTTTTTTTGAGGCGGAGTCTCGCTCTGTCACCCAGGTTGGAGTGCAGTGGCGCGATCTCGGCTCACTGCAAGCTCCGCCTCCCGGGTTCCCGCCATTCTCCTGCCTCAGCCTCCCGAGTAGCTGGGACTACAGGCGCCGCCACCACGCCCGGCTAATTTTTTGTATTTTTAGTAGAGACGGGGTTTCACTGTGTTAGCCAGGATGGTCTCGATCTCCTGACCTCGTGATCCGCCCGTCTCGGCCTCCCAAAGTGCTGGGATTACAGGCTTGAGCCACCGCGCCCGGCCAGGGATGGAGTTTTGCTTTTGTTGCCCAGGCTGGAGCGCAGTGGCGCGATCTCGGCTCACAACAACCTCCGCCTCCCAGGTTCAAGCCATTCTCCTGCCTCAGCCTCTGGAGTAGCTGGGATTACAGGCATGTGCCACCATGCCGGGCTAATTTTGTATTTTTAGTAGTGACAGGGTTTCTCCATGTTGGTCAGGCTGGCCTCAAACTCCGGACCTCCGGTGATCCACCCACCTCGGCCTCCCTGAGTGCTGGGATTACAGGCATGAGCCACCGCGCCCGGCTATTATTTTTGAGATGGAGTTTTGCTCTTTTCACCCAGCTGGAGTACAATGGCACGATCTTGACTCACTGCAACCTCCACCTCCCGGATTCAAGTTATTCTCCTACTTCAGCCTCCCAAGCAGCTGGGACTGCAGGCGCCCACCACCATGCCCGGCTAATTTTTGTATTTTTAGTAGAGATGGGATTTCACTATGTTGGCCAGGCTGGTCTCGAACTCCTGACCTCAGGTGGTCCACCCACCTCAGCCTCCCAAAGTGCTGGGATTACAAACGTGAGCCACTGTGCCTGGCTTCTTTGGGCATATTTTAAAGAAGTCATAGTAGTGGAAAGCAGTCCAGATTATTTTAACATAAGATGCCCACAGCAGAGGGGCAGAATTAAGTTTGGCGCCGGGCGCGGTGGCTCAAGCCTGTAATCCCAGCACTTTGGGAGGCCGAGACGGGCGGATCACAAGGTCAGGAGATCGAGACCATCCTGGCTAACACGGTGAAACCCCGTCTCTACTAAAAAATACAAAAAACTAGCCGGGCGCAGTGGCGGGCGCCTGTAGTCCCAGCTACTCGGGAGGCTGAGGCAGGAGAATGGCGTGAACCCGGGAGGCGGAGCTTGCAGTGAGCTGAGATCCGGCCACTGCACTCCAGCCTGGGCGGCAGAGCAAGACTCCGTCAAAAAAAAAAAAAAAAGAATTAAGTTTGGCAATTTTTTTTTTTTCTGAGACGGAGTTTCACCCAGCTGCCCAGGCTGGAGTGCAGTTGTGTGATCTCAGCTCATTGCAACCTCTGCCTCCTGGGTTCAAGCAATTTTCCTGCCTTAGCCTCACTAGTAGCTGGGATTACAGGCACACGCCACGACGCCCGGCTAATTTTTTGTACTATTAGTAGAGATGGGGGTTTTGCCATGTTGGCCAGGCTGGTCTCAAACACTTGACCTCAAGTGATCTGCCCGCCTTGGCCTCCCAAAGTGCTGGGATTACAGGCGTGAGCCACTGCACCCTGCCAAGTTTGGCTATTTATTTCATGATTCAAGTAGTCTTTACAAAGTAATCACTTTGATTTATTGAGAGCAGCTGTGTGCCTGGCAGTGTGCTGAGCAACGTATGCTGCTCTGTTTTTCCCACGGTAATTTCCTGAGTGCCCAACAGTGTGAGTACCAGACTCATCATGTTATCAATGGCAGAGCTGGGATTTGAACCGAGATCTGACTCCAAAGCTTTTGCCCTTAACCACCATCCCAATCTGTGACCTGGAGAGGCTTTTTTTGATTCCAGTAGCATGATTCCTAGGATAAAATTACATTCCCTCCCCTTGTCACCCTCTAGGGAGAAAACTAAAATTGCCAAAGTTAGCCAAGGAGTAGAAGATGGGCCCGATACCAAGAGAGCAAAACTTGATTCTTCTGAGACAACGATGGTCAAAAAGGTATGTGTAATGTGGGAGCAGAGGTCAGAAACCCTAGGGCCTTGGAGGGGACGGGCAATGATGATTGAAAAGGAGAAGAGAAAGCACTTCTTGAAGGGGTGGGGCGAGTGCTTGTCCTGTCTAAAGGGAGACTGCCACAGCTTAGTGTCAGCCAGCTGTTGCTGTGAGGGAATGTGGGCCCAGTGATTCCAGATGGGATTTTTCAAGACAATGAGAAATGCAAACTTTTGTAGGCTCTGTCCCAAACTTTTTTTTTTTTTTTGTGAGACGGAATTTTTGTCTTGTCGCTCAGGCTAGAGTGCAGTGGCATGATCTCGGCTCACTATAGCCTCCACCTCCTGGGTTCAAGCAGTTCTCCTGCCTCATCCTCCCAAGTAGCACGCCTGGCTAATTTTTTTTGTATTTTTAGTAGAGACAGGGTTTCGCCATGTTGGCCAGGCTGGTCTTGAACTCCTGACCTCAGGTGATCCACCCGCCTTGGCCTCCCAAAGTGCTGGGATTACAGGCGTGAGCCACTGTGCCCGGCTCCAAACTTCTTATTTTTATTTTTTGAGGTGAAGTCTCGCTGTGTCCAGGCTGAAGTGGTGCAATCTCAGCTCACTGCAACCTCCACCTCCCAGGTTCAGGAGGTTCTCTTGCCTCAGCCTCCTGAGTAGCTGGGACTACAGGCATGTGCCACCACACCCAGCTAATTTTTGTATTTTTAGTAGATATGGAATTCCACCATGTTGGCCAGGATGGTCTTTATCTCTTGACCTCGTGATCCACCTGCCTCAGCCCCCGTCAAAGTGCTGGGATTATAGGCATGAGCCACCATGCCCGACCAGAAAACTTTTTTTTTTTTTTTTAAGTGGCAAAACACCAGCCCTGGTTACAATAGCAAGACCCTGTGTCTACAAAAAAAAAAAAAAAGTAAAAATGTGTCTGGTGTGGTGAGCACCTGTAGGCCCAGCTACTCAGAGGCTAAGCGTGGAGGATTGCTTGAGCCTGGGAGGTGGAGTCTGCAGTGAGCCATGGTCACACCACTGCACCCCAGCCTGGGCAACAAAGCAAGATCCTGTCTAAAACAAAAAAAAAAAGCAAAACAAAAAATTTTTTGTATTTTCTCTGCTAAA
Organism: Papio anubis; assembly: GCF_008728515.1. Lineage (NCBI taxonomy): Eukaryota > Metazoa > Chordata > Mammalia > Primates > Cercopithecidae > Papio > Papio anubis. The sequence continues at coordinate 1,433,862 of NC_044995.1, read as the reverse complement.
AATATAAAAATTAGCTGGGCAAGGTGGTGCATGCCTGTAGTCCCAGCTACTCAGGAGGCTGAGGCAGGAGAATAGCTTGAACCCGGGAGGCAGAGGTTGCAGTGAGCCGAGACGGCAGCACTGAACTCCAGTCTGGTGACAGAGCGAGACTGTCTCAAAAAAAAAAAAAAGTTTTCTTTGCCTGTTTTTTCCTTTTGCCAAACAACCTTTAATAAGAAAAGTCTTGCAATGTTGACAGGTGTTATCAGATTCATATTTGTTAATGTAGTTTATATTAGGGTGCTCAGCCTCTATTTGGATCAGGTGCAATAATTACATTTATAGAAAGGAGTGGAGAAGGGGTCAGAAGACGATGGTTTCTGTTGCTAGTGCTGGAATCTGAGATGGGAACCATGCGATGGGGAAAGCAAGATGAAGGGGCCAGAACTGGTTTCATTGAACTGAGAGGAAAGACATGACCAAGCCCATATTTACTCTTTGCTTTGTAGATTTAAATGTTGAGAAAGAAAAACAGTTGGTCAGAATGTTGAGTTAAATTACGCTAACGAGGGGATTCTAAAGAGTTCAGAAACCACAAAAGAGACTGCAGAAAACCACAAAAGTGGAACTCTCAGACTCTCCAGCAAGGCGGCGTTGGAGATTTTCTTTCTCTTTTTGTGTTTGTGTTGGAGTAGTTTGGTGCTGTAAGTGTGATACAGAGGAATTAAGCCCTAATTTTAGTGTCTATTCACAGAACCGTAATTATCCAGAGTGAACCTTGGTGTTTTGGCCAAAACTTGGGTCCCTTTCTTTCTGCCTTTCTTTCTTTTTGAGGCCCAGTCAAGATTTATCTGAATAGCTCCATGAATTTGGTGGGGGGAGATAAATTGTTAACAAACGGAGGAGTACAAAAGCTGCTTTGTGGGTGCTGTCAGTTTATAAATCACACCCTCTTACAAGTGTGACACTTGGCCTTGGTGTGAAGGGTTTTATGGCTTAAGGGCCTTCTCTGATTGAGGCGGGTCTTTCACATTCAAATGGAGAGAGTGCCTAGCTTTGTTAGCCATTCACAGCTGGAAGTTTCCCTGGAGTCAGTTCTGATGGTGCCCACTGGGGTGGATCTGGAAACCTTTTGGGAACCACTTTATGTCGCTATGAGGAGAATGTAGGCAGCCCAGGCCTTTGCCTACCATTACGGAGGGCCCTACAGGCACAGAGGTTTTTGTGCAGCCTCTTCCTATGTGGAGCTGAGCTGGAAGGTATCAAAATATGCCCCAGCTGACATTGTTAGTCAGCTGTTACACTTGAACAATTCAGGCTCAGATTCCAACCCCAAGCCCTTAAGGTTACGAGGCATTCAGTGCATTCCTGCTGACAATCCCCGGGATTCCAAACCTTGCCTTTGTGTGGCCTCCCAAGGGCCCTGCGGACAGAGTGGGCTGGACTGGGTTTTGGCCATGGCTTTGTCACCTTGCAATAACATGCCTCCTTCCGTTTTGGTACAGATGGCCCTGTGATTTCAAGGTTCTCTTCCAACACCAAAGATTCCTTGATTCTGATGCTGCCGTTCTGCCTAATTGTACAGAATAACTAGTTGGGTTGTGCTCAGAGAGTGCAGGGTAGGGGTGGGGAAGCAGCCGCTTCCTGTTTCCTGTGAAAGGTTTTCTGGTTAGGGTTCCCTTCCCCTCCCCCTTTTCCCTAGGTTTAATCAAAGGTTGTAAAGCCACTTTTGCTTCAAGGTACACTTTGTGCTCCTAAATTAGTAACGTTAAAAAACAAAAAGGAAAAACAGCCTGTGGTTTTCACACCCTCTAGGAAGCTGGTGGGCCTTTCTAGCACCTGTGCCATTCTAATAAATAAGGCCTTAAGAAAATGCCTTTTCCAGAAATAGGTGCTCAGTAGTTTGTTTGCTTTCTTTGGTGCCCAGGAGAAGATTTGAGACAGATTTCGTCACAATCAGGTCTCGGGCACAAGCCTCACATGGACACTGACGTTCAGGAGACAGGAGAGAGCAATGAGGTGGTGGTGAGGAAGTGCCCACAAAGGTTTCCCAGAGGAAGAGTTGTTTGTGTTGGCATGTGAGGGACAAACTTTCCAGGCACCAGAGCCCGGAGCAGTGCTCCGTCCGAGGAAGTAGTTTAAACTGAAAGACTGATGTAGGGGCAGAGTTGCTCTGGCTGCCCTCACTGCCACAGCCAGCTCTTTCTGTGAGTTGCAGAATGCCTACTGTGTGCAAGGCAGTGTTGAGCGCAGGGAATCACATCCAGTCTTGTTGTCCACACCTACAGCTGATAAAGAAGCTACGAGAAATTAAGTGACCTGACCAAGGTCACACAGCTGTGGAAGAAGGCGAGAGCGTAGACAGTGGGTACGGGCATAGGCTCACCCTATGATTTACAAAGAAGGATCCCCCTGAAGTTTCTAGGGTAATGTGACATATTAGGAGGATGGTAGGATAAAATGTGTGAACATCGGGATCATTCTGGAAAACCTTTAGGGTAAAAGGCCACTGTCATGCTCCCATGTTTACGTTTCTTTATCGTGAGTTATTTGTGTCAGGTGCTGCCAGAGATGATGAGATGCCTGACAGTGGTTACTCTCTAATAGCTCTTTAAAAATTAAAGACAAAGTAGGATTTGTTCCTGACTGCACCAGAAATACAGATTTAATTTTACTTCTGCTCCTGAAATAGGTGACTAATTTGGAGTACTATTAATACACTTTTCATGAATTAGTTGAGAAATTCCACAGTTGAGGAGTGATTCATTCTTTTGACTCCCTCTTTCTGAGCAATTTGTTGACAACCTTCTCATCCTCTCCCACACCCGTCATTAAAGAAACAGTCGAGTTCTTTTTCTTTCATGTGGTACCTTGGTTACCACTGCTGATGGCCCTTGAGATTGATTGTCTCTGTCTCCCCCCTTTCCATTTGAAGCTCCATAGGGGAAAGGCAGTCTTGTTCACTGCTAGACTCCTAGTCCAGTGTCTAGCACAGTCATATCCAGGGAATATTTGTTCAGTGTACTGGTGGCTGTTAACTGCAGCATAATCCAACAACCCTGGAGGAAATTATTTTCTTCCTTTTTTTTTCTTTGAAGCAAGGTCTCACTACTCTGTCACCCAGGCTGAAGTGCAGTGGTTCAAACACTGCTCACTGCAACCTCCCAAGTAGCTGGAATTACAGACATCCACTACACCTGGCTAATTTTTAATTTTTTTTTTTTTTTTTTTTTTTTTTTTTTTGAGGCCCAGTCTCATCTGTGTCACCCAGGCTGGAGTGCAGTGGTAGCGATCTCGGCTCACTGCAAGCCTCCGCCTCCCAGGTTCAGGCCATTCTCCTGCCTCCCAGCCTCCGAGTAGCTGGGACTACAGGCCACGCCACCCGCGCCCGGCTAGTTTTGTATTTTTTTTTTTTTTTTTTTTTTTTTTTGGGGGCAGGAGTCTTGCTCTGCCAGGCTGGAGTGCAGTGGCGGGATCTCCAGCTCACTGCAAGCTCCACCTCGGGTTCCATGCATTTCTCCTGCCTCAGCCTCCCGAGTAGCTGGGACTACGAAGCGTCCGCCACATTGCCCGGCTGGTTGCTGATATTTTAGTAGAGGTAGCGGGGAGGGTTTCAGGGGTTAGCCAGGATGGTCTCGATCTCCTGACCTCGTGATCCACCGTCCTCGGCCTCAAAGAGATGCTGGGATTACAGGCTTGAGCCACAGCGCCCGGCCCTGGATTTTTTGTATTTTTAGTAGAGGCAGGGGTTTCACCATGTTAGCAGGATGGTCTCGATCTCCTGACCTCGTGATGATCCATGCCTCGGCCTCCCAAAGTGCTGGGATTACAGGCTTGAGCCACCGCGCCCGGCCGCTAATTTTTAATTTTTAAAAATTGTTATTATTTCTGCGATGGAGTCTTGCTCTGTTAACCACGCTGGAGTGCACTGGCACAGTCTCAGCTCACTGCAGCATGTGCCTCCCGGGATCAAGCAATTCTCCTGTCTCAGCCTCCAGAGTAGCTGAGACTGCAGGTGTGCGCCACCACACTTGGCTAATTCTTGTGTTTTTAGTAGAGACGGTATTTCTCTATATTGGCCAGGCTGGTCTCAAACTCCTGACCTCAAGTGATTCACCCACCTCGGCCTCCCAAAGTACTGGGATGATAGGCATGAGCCACAACTTCCAGCCTGATTATTTCCGTTTTAAAAAAGAGTAATTGAAGTGACCTTCTTTGTTACCTATGAAATGAATTAACCTTCTAGTATATTAATTCTCATGGTTTAGGTTATTTGAGCTAAGCTGAGAGAACAGAATATCAAAGAAGACAATAGACTTGCCCAGAAATATTTAGAAGTCATTGAGTTGCCTGGACTGGAACCCTCGGGCCAGAGAGGTCCAAAATCCTGGCCTTTTGTTTTTTGTTTGTTTCTTTGTTTCTCTTTTTCTTTTTGAGATGGAGTCATCTCTGTCATCAGGCTGGAGTGCAGTGGCATGAACTCAGCTCACTGCAACTTCCGCCTCCCGGGTTTAAGTGATTCTCCTGCCTCAGCCTTCGGAGTAACTGGGACTACAGGTGTGCGCCACCATGCCCAGCTAATTTTTGTATTTTTGTTTTTGTTTTTTGAGGTGGAGTCTCACTCTGTCGCCCAGGCTGGAGTGTAGTGACGCAATCTCGGCTCACTGCAAGCTCCACCTCCCAGGTTTACGCCATTCTCCTACCTCAGCCTCCCGAGTAGCTGGGACTACAGGCACCCGCCACCTCGCTGGGCTAGTTTTTTTGTGTTTTTTTTTTAGTAGAGACGGGGTTTCACCGTGTTAGCCAGGATGGTCTCAATCTCCTGACCTCGTGATCTGCCCGCCTCGGCCTCCCAAAGTGCTGGGATTATAAGCGTGAGCCACCACTCCTGGCCAATCCTGCTAATTATTAATCAGAACTACTTGGTTCAAAGGAATGAAAATAGGGCAACGAGGGTTGTAAATTTGCAGTTAGGTGGAATGCTGATAGCAAGTTTTCCAGGTCGGAGAGTTAGTTGGGGTGGGGGATACTAATGTTAGCTTATCTGTCTATATTTAATTTTATATATTATTTATTTTTGAGATAGGATGTAACTCTGTAGCCCAGGCTGGAGTGCGGTGGCACGAACACAGCTCACTGCAGCCTTGAAATCCTGGGCTAAAGGATCCTCCCACCCACCTCAAGGTAGCTGGGACTGCAGGCGTGTGCCACCATGCCCTGCTAAGTTTTTTGGGGTTTTTTTTTGTTGTTGTTTTGTTTTTTTAGATGAATTATCTTCCTGTGTTGCCCAGGCTGATCTCAAACTCCTGGCCTGAAGCGATCCTTTTGCCTTGACCTCCCAAAGTGCTGAGATTATAGGCGTGAGTTACCGTACCTGGCCTATATATTTTTTTATTGTGATATTTCATGCACAAAAGAAGATATGCAACATCCATACAGATAACGGAACAAAACAAACACTATCCACTTTAAAAACACAAACATTTTTAGTACTTTTGTACCAATCTGTGTGCTGCTTCTCTATCTTCTATTTCTTCTCCCTGTGCCCTCACCAGGTAAGTAACCCCAGAGCTACTGGTACATTTGTGTGAATTAAAAAAGACACCTGGAAGGGGCAGATACAGCCCTGCTTGACTTCCTGTTTTATCACATGTTTATAAATCTAAGCAATGACATGGAACTTATTATACAATATTTTAGGCATAAATTAAGAATGATTTAGCTTACCATCATAGACCTGCCACTCAGTTTGAAGCACCAAACATTACTGGTACGGTGAGGCCCTCTGGCTTTCCCTCCAACAGAAGTTACCACCCTCCTCAGTTGGGTTTCTCATTCCCATGCATTTCTTCTTACTACTTATGTATTTCCAAGCAATACATAGAATTGTTTTGGATGCTTTTTAGCTTCTTAAAAACTGGTTTTATGTTGTATGCATGCTGCCACCTGCTTTTAAGGAGCAACAACATGTTTATGAGGCCATCTGTTTATATGTTGTTCTAGGGCTTTGCTGTCCATTTTGGTAGCCACTAGCCACAGGTGGCTATTTAAATTAATTAAAATCAAATAAAATAAAAGATTTAGTTCCTCAGTCTCACTGGTCACATTTCAAGTGTCCAGTAAGTACATGTGGCCATTGGCATCTGTATTGCATAGCACAGATTACATTCTGTTCCATCATCACAGCTAGTTCTCTTGGATAGCCCTGCAGGGCATTTCTTTTTGTTTTTTGTTTTGTTTTTTGCTAGAGTCTTTGTTGCATGAATGCATTACTATTTATATATCTATTTTTCTATTAGCATTTGAGTGTGCAAGTTTTTGCTGTTACAAATTGTGCTGCATAAGCATTTTGTTTGTGTGTGTATAGATGATCTCCTTGGTCTATTGTGTTAATTTCTCTTGGGTATGTACCTGGGAGTAAAATTAAGATAAGGGCATTTTCAGCTTTACCAGACCCTGTTAAGTTACTCTAAAGTGGTTTTATCAATTTATATTCTAGAACCAAGAGTATGTATCAGTAACATTTGGTAACTTCAGGCGTTTTTTTTCCATTCTGCTGAGTGTGAAAAATGTGTTTTGATTGTGGTTGTCATTTGTTAGAATACTTTTTTAAAGCTTTTTAAAGATTCTTGGCCCCTCTAATCCTCCACCCCCCCACCCCAGGAATTTTGATTGGGTAGGACCTGGGGATTATATTCATCTTTATATGCAGAATTATATTACCTGTTACTAATGTTCGGCCTGATTTAAGAAGTAAAATAAGGCTGGGTGCAGTGGCTCATGCCTGTAATCTCAGCACTTTGGGAGGTCAAGGTGGGCAGATCACTTGAGCCCAGGAGTTCGAGACCAGCCTGGGCAACATGGCCCCCTGCCTTACTTAAAAATACAAATAGCTTGCATGCAGTAGCACAAGCTGTGTGTCTCAGCTACTGGAGAAGCTGAGGCAGGAGGATTGCTTGAGCCTGGGAAGTGGAGGCAGCAGTGAGCTGAGACTGTGCCACTGTACTACATCCTGGGTGACAGAGCAACAAACACACTGTCTCAAAAAAAAATTTTTTTTTTTTTTTTGAGACGGGAGTTCTCGCTTCAAATTAGGCCGGAGTGCAGTGGCCGGATTCAGCTCACTGCAAGCTCCTCGGCCTCCCTCGGTTCACGCCATTCTCCGCCTCAGCCTCCCGACTACAGGCTCGGCCCACCGGCCCGGCTATTTTTGTATTTTATAGAGACGGGTTTCACTGCAGCTAGCTAGGATGGTCTCTCATCTCCTGACCTCTGGATCACCCATCTCGCCTCCCAAAAGACTCATAATTCCAAATGTGGAAAATACAGAAGAAGTTAACGAAATGTTAATCCTACTACCAAATAACTGTAACCTTCCTTTCAGTATTTTTCTATGTATATACAACAACATTAAAGAATTGTTTAATACATATAATATAAGATTAGCCTATTAATAATGGTTTTTTTTTTTGAGACGAGTCTCGCCAGGTGGCCCAGGCTGGAGTGCAGTGGCGGATCTCAGCTCACTGCAAGCTCCGCCTCCCCGGTTCACGCCTATCTGGCCTCCTTCAGCCTCCCGGTAGCTGGGACTACAGGCACCCGGCCCACTACCGGGTTTTTGTATTTCTAATAGAGACGGGTTTCACCGTTAGCCATGATGGTCTGGATCTCCTGACCTGATCCGTCCGCTTCCTCGGCCTCCCAAAGTGCTGGGATTACAGGCTTGAGCCACCACGCCCGGCCTATTAATGGGTTTTGCATTCATGGATTCAACCAACTGTGGATCACAAATATTTGGTGTGCTTGGAGTACATCCAAAAAAAATATTAAAATCATATTAATAAAATATTTGGGAAAAAACATTGTGTCTATCTGTTCCAAACATGTACAGACTTTTTTTTTGTCATTCTCCAGCAATACAATATAACAACTGTTTATGTAGCAATACATTAGGTATTATAAGTAATCTAGAGATGATTTAAAGTATATGGGAGGCTGGGCACAGTGCCTCACTCCTGAAATCCCAGCACTTTGGGCCAAGGTGGGCTTGACCAGCCTGGCCAACATGGTGAAACCCCGTCTCTAATGGAAATACAAAATTAGCCGGGCGTGGTGGGGCACACCCGTAAACCCAGCTACTCAGGAGGCTGAGGCAAGAGAATCACTTGAACTTGGGAGGCAGAGGTTGCAGTGAGCCAAGATCGCCCCATTGCTCTCCAGCCTAGGTGACAGAGCAAGACTCTGTCTCAAAAATAAATAAATAAGCAAATAAAGTATATGGAAGGATGTGCATAAAGTATATGCAAGTACTACACCATTTATTTATTTATTTAGAGACAGAGTCTTGCTTTATTGCCCAGGCTAGAGCGCAGTGGCGCGATCTCCTCCACCGCCGAGGTTCAAGTGATCCTCTGGCCTCAGCCTCCTGAGTAGCTGGGATTACAGGCTCGTGCTACCACACCCGGCTAAGTTTTGTGTTTTTAATAGAGGGCATTCCACCTTGTTTGCCAGGCTGGTCTCAAACTCCTGACCTCAGGTGATCCACCCACATCAGCCTGCCAAAGTTTTGCGATTACAGGCGTGAGCCATTGCGCCTGTCTTGTATATGTGTGTGTATATATATATGTACATGGTTTTGTCTTTTGCTTTTTTCACTCAATAAGCACTCCCCAAATCTGCTTTGGGGCGCGTGATTTTATTTTATTTTATTTTATTTTTGTTTTTTTGAGACGTGAGTCTCTCTTCTACCTCTGGCTGGAGTGCAGTGCATGATCTCGCTCACTGGTAAAGCTCCTCAAATCGGGTTCCTGCCATTCTCTGCCTCAGCTCCCTCCCAAGTAGCTGGGACTACAGGCACCCGCTAACGCACCCGCCAAGGCTGGGATTTTTGTATTTTTAGTAGAGACGGGTTTCACCGTGGTCTTGATCTCCTGACTCCAGGATCCTCGCCTCCCAAAGGCTGGGATTACATGGAGCCATCACACACTGCCGGGCGTAGACTTAAACAAATGTCTATGTCATTTTTCCTCTTCTTGCCTAGCTGTAATCTATTTTATCAGTCTCCTATTGTATCGAGGTTATTGAGGTTATTGCCATTTCCTACTATTCTAAATGGCTCCCAACAAGAACGATTTGATGGTTGGTGGGCTATGTGGAGAACTCATCTTTTATTATTTTTTTTGAGACAGAGTCTTTCTCTGTCGCCCAGGCTGGAGTGCAGTGCACTGCAACCTCTGCCTCCCAGCTTCAAGCGATTCTCCTGCTTCAGCCTCCCAAGTAGCTGGGACTACAGGTGCCCGCCACCACGCCAGGCTAATTTTTTGTACTTTTAGTAGGGACGGGTTTCACCTTGTTAGCCAGGATGGTCTCGATCTCCTGACCTCGTGATCCTCCCACTTCAGCCTCCCAAACTGCTGGGATTATAGGCTTGAGCCACCGCATCAGGTGAGGATTCATCTTTTATATTTACTCATAGGTTTTTAGCAAATGAAAAGCAGGTCGGATTCTGTCAGCTCATGCGTATTTATTGAAAGTCTAGTCTGTTCAGTGCTGTGCCTTTTCCTACCTCAGGAAACTGATGCCCATTTGAAGAGAGGAGGTGAGTTAATGCTGTAAGAAGGCTTGTTATTAGTTTTTTTTTTTTTTTTGAAATGGATTCTTGATCTGTCGCCCTGACTGGAGTGCAGTGGCGCAATCTAGGCTCACTGCAACCTCCACCTCCCGGGTTCAAGTGATTCTCTTGCATCTGTAGTACCTGAGTAGCTGGTACTACAGATAGTAGGTGGAACCTGCCACCACACCCGGCTGATTTTTGTGGGGTTTTTTTTTTGAGACAGAGTCTCGCTCTGTCACCCAGGCTGGAGTGCAGTGGTGCGATCTTGGCTTACTGCAAGCCCTGCCTCCCAGGTTCACGCCATTCTCCTGCCTCAGCCTCCCCAGTAGCTGGGACTACAGGTGCCCGCCACTACGCCCGGCTAATTTTTTATATTTTTAGTAGAGATGGGGTTTCACCGTGTTAGCCAGGATGGTCTCGATCTCCTGACCTCGTGATCCGCCCTCCTCAGCCTCCCAAAGTGCTGGGATTACAGGCGTGAGCCACCGTGCCCAGCTAATTTTTGTATTTTTAGTAGAGAAGGGGTTTCACCGTATTGGCCAGGCTGGTCTTGAACTCCTGACCTTGTGATCCACTTGCCTCAACCTCCCAAAGTGCTGGGATTACAGGCATGAGCCAAGTCTTATATATTTATTTATTTATTTATTTATGAGACGGAGTCTTGCTTTGTTGCCCAGGCTGGAGTACAGTGGCATGATCGTGATCTCGACTCACTGCAACCTCTGCCTCCTGGATTCAAGTGATTCTCCTGTCTCAGCCTCCCAAGCATCTGGGACTACAGGCATGTGCCACCATGTCCAGCTAATTTTTATATTTTTAGTGGAGACAGGGTTTCACTATGTTGGCCAGGCCGGTCTCAAACTTCTGACCTCAGGCGATCCACGGCTTTCCTGATGTGCCTGGGCTTCCCAAAGTGCTGGGATTATAGGTGTGAGCCACCGCACCCCACCTTGTTATTAGTCTTAACTAGATTGTTGATTAAAATCCTTAAGCCCAGAATTGTATGTGAAGGATGGTGGAGAGTGGCTCAGGCATTCTAGGCAGAGGCATTCTTGAGCTGAGGAAATGGAGAAGAGGAGGCATGTAAGTTACCTGTTTTCGGGTGTTCATTCCAGTGGATAGTGGATGCCACTCCCTGGCAGACACTGGTGGGCGCCTCACCTGAAAGACTCCTGATTCCCTGAAGGCATTGTGAGGTATATTTTTTCTTTAGAAACCTAATGCCAGTGGAGTGGGTAAGGCAGGTGTACCGCCTTTTGCATCTGCTGGTACAGGTTAAGCAGCTTGGTTAAGTTTTGTTTTGTTTTTAATTATTATGAGTTAGTTTGAACCAAAAGGGATGTTAAGTAGACTGCAAGAAGCACTGAATATTGTTATCTGAGAGGAGTAATAAAAACCAGGGCCACTGGGGAGTCCCAGAGGCATTAGGAATTTGTGGCCTTTCCCTTTAGAGCATTGTCATTATGTGTCTCTGCATTCCAACTTTCACATTTTCCGTTCCCAGGAGAGAAAATCTGATTGGCCTGGTTGGGGCCCTGTGCCCACTTCTGGCTGTCACCTGTGGCTTTCTCCCCCAGTTGTAGAGCACAGTATGGATACCTAGGACCCCAGAAATCTCCTGCCCAGACAACCCCAAGCTTCTTGTGAGCTGCTTCCCTGTTTTGCCTGTGCAGTGCAGGCCTTGTCACAATGTCTGAATGCTTAGGCCAGAGGCATGGGGGTTTGGTGAGAAAGGATGAGCTGGGTAGCCACACTCAAGTGCAGACCCACCAGTATTGTGGGACAGAGCCAGGCATGGGAAGACAAGTGGGCACGGATGGGGGCCAGCTTTCCCGATGTGCCTTATTCTGGCATAGAACTCCTAAGGAGTGTGAAAATTTCAAATTTGATCCAGGCCTTCCAGGTGGTTATGAAGAAGGCGTATTTGTCAAGACAGAATAATACAATATACTTCACTTAATAGTTTGTTAGTGTGATTTATAACTAAATATGTAGACATGATATATGGGTGTTCATTCATACTCTTGCCCAGGCCCTGAAAGTGTTAGCTCACAGGCAAGACCTGCCTGGGACTGAAATTCTAAAACACCACACCCACCCCCTACTCCGTTTCATCATATAGTAGCCTAACATATTAGTTGGTTCATTGCTTATAGTCAGGCAAACAACAGAGACTCCAAATTGAACTCTTGATAATTTTTGAAACCTGCCTGGTAATACTGTGTTTCCTCATTCTGATGGCATTCCCAGACCATATTGCAAATGACTTGATGTGTATTTCAAACTTGTTGAGAAGGGCCTGGTGGTCTATATAGCAGGCATTAAATGTCACCAGGCCGACTTCATGACTTATTTCTTGAGGTCAAACAGACCCATTGACAAAAAGATTTGAGGGCAGTGAAAACATCTTGTATACTATCTTTAACAATGGATTTAACTCCTGAAGGAAAGCCACCTAAAAATGACTGTTTTAATCTTCACTAGCAAATTGAACTTTTTTTTTTTTTTTGAGGCGGTGTCTCACCCTGTTGCCCAGGCTGGAGTGCAGTGGCATGACTTTGGTTCGCTGCAACCTCCACTTCTCAGGTACAAGTGATTCTCCTGCCTCAGCTTCCCGAGCAGCTGGGATTACAGGCACCTGCCACCGTACTAGGCTAATTTTTTTGTATTTTTAGTAGAGACGGGATTTCACCATGTTGTCCAGGCTGGTCTCGAATTCCTGACCTCTAGTGATCCACCCACCTTGGCCTCCCAAAATGCTAGGATTACAGGTGTGAGCAGCTGCGCCAGGTCAACATTTTGAACTTTTAAAAATTTATATATATATATTTTTTGAGACGTAGTCTTGCTCTGTCGCCTGGGCTGGAGTGCAGTGGAACTCAGCTTACTGCAAGCTCTGCCTCCCAGGTTCACACCATTCTTCTGCCTCAGCCTCCCGAGTAGCTGGGACTACAGGCGCCTGCCACCACGCTGGGCTGATTTTTTTGTTTTTAGTAGAGACGGGGTTTTACCATGTTAGCCAGGATGGTCTTGATCTCCTGACCTCGTGATCCGCCCACCTCAGCTTCCCAAAGTGGCAGGATTACAGGCCCTGCGCCCAGCAACAATTTGAACTTTTATCTGTCAAATCTGTTTGCATCCTTAGCAAGCTTTGTAAATGGCCTGGTAACTGATAGATCTTGGTTCACTTAGCTTCCCAAATTACGCTGTTATCGTCTTGTCTCTCTGTTCTTTAAATATCTGGTTGGGAGGGCATGGAGAGAGAGAGGGAGGAAGAAAGACACCTCTGTAAGTTTGAAATTATTTGCATCCCCCGCTCGCCATCGCCCACCACCAACCTTTTAAAAATATACAGAGTCTATACCACGCGTGGCCTAAAATAATTTTTTTTAGAGATGGGATCTAACAGTGTTCCCCCAGCTGGGCTATCTTAAACTTCTGAGGAGTAGCTAATTCTAAAAACTGCTTTTTTCTGGCTAGTCACAGTGGCTCACGCCTATAACCCCAACATTTTGGGAGGCCGAGGCAGGCAGATCACCTGAGGTCAGGCGTTCGAGACCAGCCTGGGCAATGTAGTGAAATCCTGTCTCTACTAAAAGTACAAAAATTAGTCAGGCATGGTGGTGTGCACCTGTAGTCCCAGCTACTGGGGAGGCTGAGGCCTGAGAATTACTTGAACCCAGGAGGCAGAGGTTGCAGCGAGCTGAGATCATGCACTGCACTCCAACCTGGGTGACAGGGGGGGAGACTCTGTCTGGAAAAAAAAACAATAAACAAAACCAAAACTATTTTTGTGTGTGTGTGTTTATGTGTGAACCATTTGTGAAAGTGGTCCCAGCATGATGCCACATGTGTCATTTCCAAATATTTCAGTCTTTTTTTTTCTTTTTTTTCTGTCACTCAGGCTGGATTGCAGCAGTACAATCTGGCTCACTGTTGCCTCTACCTCCTGTGCTAAAGCAATTCTCTCTTGCCTCAACCTCCTGTGAAGCTGGGACCACAGGTGCATGCCACTGCACCCAGCTAACTTGTAGAGATCGGGGTCTCACTTTGTTGCCTAGGCTGGTCTTTGACTCCTAGACTCAGGTGATTGTGCCACTTTGGCCTCCCAGGGTGCTGAGATTACAAAAGTGAGCCACCACACTCAACCGTAAATGTGTGGTGGTGATGGTGGTGGTGGTGGTTGTTTTTGAGACAGAGTTTCGCTCTCGTTGCCCAGGCTGGAGTGCAATGGTGCAATCTCGGCTCACTGCAACCTCCCCCTCCTAGGTTCAAGCTATTCTCCTGCCTCAGCCTCCCAAGTAGCTGGAATTACAGGTGCCCGCCACCACGTCCAACTGATTTTTGTATTTTTAGTAGAGACGGGGTTTCACTATGTTGGTCAGGCTGGTCTTAAACTCCTGACCTCAGGCAGTCCACCCACTTCAGCCTCCCAAAGTGCTGGGATTACAGGTGTGAGCCACCATGCCTGGCCTTGTAAATGGTATTTCAAAGTAAAAATATATTTCATTGCATTTATCAAGATAATTTGAGCTTTATAGGTCCTAGCCATCCTTCTGCCTACCACTGGGCTTTTGCAAATGCTGTTCCTGTTTCCACAACCTGGAGCTTTGTCCCATCTCCTTTATTGTTTATCTTGCTGTTATTTATTACTGTCATGTATCATCATTAAACCATTCCTCTGCCAGGAAACATTTAATTTTTGTTTTAGTTTACTATTACAAAAACGTTTTATAGAATATTGTTAGATTTACATTCTTGCCCCTCATCGTGGAAGTATTCCTGTAGTGTGAATACAGCCAGGGGTTTTTTGTTTTGTTTTGGTTTTTTTGAGGAGTTTCACTCCTTCATCAAGGCTGGAGTGCAGTGACACGAGCTCAGCTTACTGCAAACTCCACCTCCTGGATTCAAGCAATTCTCCTGCCTCAGCCTCCCAAGTATCTGGGAGTACAGGCAGCCGCCACCACACCTAGCTAATTTTTGTATTTTTGTAGAGATGGGGGTTTCACCATGTTGGCCAGGCTGGTCTCCCAACTTCTGACCTCATGTGATCCGCCTGCCTTGGTCTCCCAAAGTGTTGGAATTACAGGCGTGACCCCCCGCTCCTGGCCTAGCCAGAGTTAAAGAGCCAGAATGGAAGCAGGTCTTTGGGAGCTTGGCTCTGTCTTCCTTCAGTGCAGGGAGTTTGTGTTATCCATCCCCAGCCTCAAGGTAAGCACATAGTGAGTGTTCAATAAGCATTTCTTGGATCAAATGGCCCCTGCTTCTTTTAATGTTCAGTAAACTTTAAATAATGAGATTTTTCTACGATAGAGAAGAGCCACTGCCTTGTGATTGAAAATCAGCGTATGTTATTCCTAAGCAGTTCTGCCTTTTTTCCACAGAAGGTGGTCTTCTGTCCTGTTAAAGAAGCCCTGGAGGTGGACTGGAGCAGTGAGAAAGCAAAGGCTGCTCTGAAGCGCACAACCTCCGACTACTTTCTTCTTCAAGGTGAGGCCTCAAAGCACAACTTACCCAGGGAGGGCTTTTGGCTCAGATTTCTGCAGATGTGGTTGCAAGGTCCAGATGGTTTTGTGATGTTTGCCTTGGGTGACATTCTTCATTGGCTAGTTCTCAGTGATCACTTGAGAAAGGCATGTGAAGAGGATGAGGTCCACCATTGAACTCTGGATTCTGATGACTTTTGCTTTTTTTACTTGTTGAAATGACCTCCATAAGTTGACCCTATGGTAATAGTGTTACAGGTCACAGATTGAGCAGCCTCAGCCTCTTTTTTTTTTTTTTTTTTTTTAAACAGAGTCTTGCTCTGTCACCCAGGCTGGAGTGCAGTGGGGTGCAATGTCAGCTCACTGCAACCTCCACCTCCTGGGTTGAAGCGATTCTGGTGTCGAAGTGTCGCCAGTAGCTAGGATGACAGGCATGCACCACTGCGCCCGGCTAATTTTTGTATTTTGAGTACAGATGGGGTTTCACCATGATGCCCAAGCCCTGAAGTACTGGATTATAGGCATGAGCCACCATGCCAAGCCTGATCGACCAATTTCTCTTCACCCTTGTTTTTTTTTTTTTTTTTTTTTAAAGACGGAGTCTCGCTCTGTTGCCCAGGCTGGAGTGCAGTGGCCGGATCTCAGCTCACTGCAAGCTCCGCCTCCTAGGTTTACACCATTCTCCTGCCTCAGCCTCTCGAGTAGCTGGGACTACAGACGCCCGCCACCACACCCAGCTAATTTTTTTGTATTTTTAGTAGAGATGGGGTTTCACCGTGGTAGCCAGAATGGTCTTGATCTCCTGACCTCGTGATCCGCCCATCTCGGCCTCCCAAAGTGCTGGGATTACAGGCGTGAGCCACCGCGCCCAGCTTTTTTTTTTTGAGACAAAGTCTTGCTCTGTTACCCAGGCTGGAATGCAGTAGCGCGATCATGGCTCATTATAGCCTCTACTTCTGGGCTTAAGTGCTCCCCATGCCTCAGCCTCCTGAGTAGCTGGTACTACAGGCACACACCACTGTGCCCAGCTAATTTTTGTATACCTTTTGTAGAAGCGAAGTTTCTCCATGTAGCCCAAGCTGGTATTGAATTCCTGGACTCTAGTGAAATCCCCGCCTTGGCCTTCCAAAGTGCTGGAGTTAAAGGCGTAAGCCACCAGCGCTTAGTCCCCTCTTCAGAATTCTTTCACTGCCTCAAAACCAGCCTCAGGCTCATGAAAGGTGGGGTTGTTTTTCCTCTTACTATTAATGAACTACTTATCAGTCCATCTTTGCTGGTGCTCAGGAGACTATTAGTAAGTATTGGTTGGCTTTTCAGTGTTCTTCCTGTGCCTAGCACTGTTTTGTTTGTTTTTGAGATGGAGTTTCGCTCTGTCCCCAGGCTGAAGTGCAGTGGTGCGATCTCGGCTCACTGCAACCTCTGCCTTCTGGGTTCAAGCGATTCTCCTGCCTCAGCCTCCTGAGTAGCTGGGACTACAGGCGTGTGCCACCACACCCAGCTAATTTTTGTATTTTTAGAAGAGACAGGGTTTCACCATGTTGGCCAGGTTGGTCTTGCTCTCTTGACCTCGTGATCTGCCCACCTTGGTGTCCCAAAGTGCTGGGATTATAGGTGTGAGCCACTGCGCCTGGCAAACCTGGCACTTTTATTTTTATTTTAATTTTTTTTTGAGATGGAGTCTAGCTCTATTGCCCAGGCTGGAGTGCAGTGGCACGATCTCGGCACACTGCAACCTCTGCCTCCCAGGTTCAAGCAATTCTCCTATCTCAGCCTCCCGAGTAGCTGGGATTACAGGCGGGCGCCACCATGCCCAGCTAATTTTTTTTTTTTGAGATGGAGTCACAGCTCTATTGCCCAGGCTGGAGTGCAGTGGCCGCGATCTCGGCACACTGCAACCTCTGCCTCCCAGGTTCAAGCAATTCTCCTATCTCAGCCTCGGTAGCTGGGATTACAGGCGGGCGCCACCATGCCCAGCTAATTTTTTTTGAGATGGAGTCTGACTCCGTTGCTCAGGAGTGCAGTGGTATGATCTTGGCTCACTGCAGCCTCCACCTCCCGGGTTCAACCGATTCTTCTGCCTCAGCGTCCGGAGTAGTTGGGATCACAGGCACCTGCCACCACACATGGCTAATTTTTTGTATTTTGAGTATTTTTGTATTTTTTCGTATTTTCACCATCTTGGCCAGGCTGGTCTCAAACTCCTGACCTCAGGTGATCTGCCCACCTCAGTCTCCCAAAGTGTTGGTATTACAGGTGTGAGCCTCTGCGCCCGGCTGCAACTAATTTTTGTATTTTAGTAGAGATAGGGTTTCACTATGTTAGTAAGGCTGGTCTTGAACTCCTGACCTCAGGTGATCCGCCCGCCTCAGCCTCCCAAAGTGCTGGGATTACAGGCATGATAATTCTTTTTTAAGAGCCGGAGTCTTGCTCATATTACCCAGGCTGGAGTGCGGTGGCGGATCTCCAGCTCACTGCAAGCTCGCCTCCGGGTTCCGCGCCGTTCTCCGGCCTCAGCCTCCCGAGTAGCTGGGACTACAGGGGCCCGCCACCTCGCCCGGCTTCAGTTTTGTATTTCTTAATAGAGGCCGGGGGTTCACCGTGTTATGTAAGGATGGTGCCAGATATACGACGCCGTGATCCGCCGTCCAGGCTCCCCGAATGCGCGCGGGACCCGCGGTAGAGCCACAGCCCGACCAAACATGATAATTCTTAAAATAGTATTTTTTTGTTGTTTATTTATGCATTTTATTTTTTTTTTTTTTTTTTGAGACAGGAGTCTCACTCCTGTTGCCAGGCTGGAGTGCAGTAGGCAATCTTGGCTCACTGCAGCCTGATTGAGCAGGACAGCAGCCTCCAGCCTCCTGAGTAGCTGGGATTACAGGTGCCATACACCACACCCAGCTCATTTGTATTACAGAAGTGAGATGGGCTTTTCCACCACAAAGGGTGACCCGGGCTGGTCTCAAACTCCCAACCTCAGATGATCCACCTGCCTCGGCCTCCCAAAGTGCTGGGATTACAGGTGTGAGCCACCGTGCCCAGCAGGATGAACTATCTGAAAGTCCCAAATATCCATTTGTATGGAAATAATTAAATGGGTTGAGCAGGAATGAGTCTTGCATGTGAGTGGGCTGCACTCAGAAAATGCCTCCTCTTGATAGTGGGACCAGGTGTGGAAGAGGCGCCAGCAGTCAGAGCAGAGTCTTCTCCAGTCTGGGGTTCCGTGTGGGAGCAGCATCTGGGTCCTTTGGGAGAAGCATGTTGCTGACTGCCTCACACATAGAAAGCCCTCAGGGAACAGTGGCTGCTAATTTGCCAAGGTTTGGGTCTGACTTGAGCATCTCTAACTGCTGCTTATGAAAGGAGGCAACGGCTGGGCGCGGTGGCTCAAGCCTGTAATCCCAGCACTTTGGGAGGCCGAGACGGGCGGATCACGAGGTCAGGAGATCGAGACCATCCTGGCTAACACGGTGAAACCCCATCTCTACTAAAAAATACAAAAAACTAGCCGGGCGAGGTGGTGGGCGCCTGTAGTCCCAGCTACTGGGGAGGCTGAGGCAGGAGAATGGCGTGAACCCGGGAGGCGGAGCTTGCAGTGAGCCGAGATCCAGCCACTGCACTCCAGCCTGGTCAACAGAGCGAGACTCCGTCTCAAAAAAAGAAAAAAAAAAAAAGAAAGGAGTCAACTGGCCTTTGAGTTTACCGTTATCCAGTGGCTCTCAACTGGGGACATTTGGCACTGATGTCTGGAAACATTTTTTGTTGTTAGAGCTGGGTGGGGAGATGTTACTGGCATCTAGTGAGTAGAGGATAGGGGTGTTACTAAATATCCCACAGTGCACAGGACAGGTTCCCCATGACAGAGAGTTATCCAGCACAGAATGTCAGTAGTGTGCTGAGGTGAAGAAATCCTGATTTAACCCTCTGCAGTTTCCAGAATATTTTCTCATTCATCTCAACATCACAGGGGTCATTGAACTGAGGGGACAAAACTGTTATCTATGAGCAAAGTGGATATTCAATGCAGGTGCCACTGGCCATCAGCATCAGAAGTTACGGGGCTGGAGGGGTGGGCAGGTGGTTGAGGAAGAAACAGTAGCTTTATGACTTCTGTGGCAGGCAGTGGCGCATGATTGTTCCGAACAAGGCCTTTGGGCCAGGCGCGGTGGCTTACACCTGTAATCCCAGCACTTTGGGAGGCTGAGGCGGGCAGATCACGAGGTCAAGAGTTGGAGACCAGCCTGGCCAACATGGTGAAACCCACCTCTACTAAGAATACAAAAATTACCTAGGCATGGTGGCGCGTGCCTGTAGAATCGCTTGAACCCAGGAGGCGGAGGTTGCAGTGAGCCAAGATCACCCCACTGCACTCCAGCCTGGGTGACAGAGACTCTGTCTCGGGGGAAAAAAAAGAACAAGACCTCTGGAATCAAAACAGACCTGGCTTCCAGTGGGCCACTACCATGTTCTTTTAGATGGGTGATCTTCAGCCACTGGCTTCAAATTCCCTGAGCCTCAGCCTCAGATTTCCCTCTGCAGCTGGTGGTGTTAATAGCAGTTGCCTGAGGGCCTTTGTGAGATTAAGGTGATATACATGCAAAACACCTGGCACAGAGCAAGTCCTAGAGAACTCTGTCATCTGTGAAGATATGTGCTTTTTTTCTTTTCTCTCCTTTTTTTTTTTTTTTTTTTTTTGGCGTGTACACTTTTCAACTCCGGAGTAGATGATTTGTGATTGGCTCTGTTTTTCCCTTTTTTTTTTTTTTTGGAGACGGACTTCAGCTCTGTCACCTAGGCTGGAGTGCTTTGGCACAATCTCGGATTACTGCAATTTCTGCCTCCTAGGTTTAAGTGATTCTGCCTCAGCCTCCCGAGTAGCCAGGATTACAGGCGCATACCACCTCATCTGACTAATTTTTGTATTTTTAGTAGAGATGGGTCATGTTGGCCAGGCTGGTCTTGAACTCCTGATCTCAGGTGATCCACCCGCCTTGGCCTCCCAAAGTGCTGGGATTCCAGACGTGAGCCACTGCGCCCAGCCTGTTTACCCTTAATTCCATCCCTCAGTGGGAATTATGGCAACAGTCTTGTGAGAGCCTATGACACTTTGCCGGATGATATATCCTATCATGTTTACCGCTCTCTCCAAGATGGCATTATCTGTCATTTTCAGTTTTGAGTTCCAGGGCTTTGGATATGGTGATCAAAACATTCAGTTCAGTTGTTAACAGTCAGAAATTTCTTTTTTTGTTGTTGTTGTGGTAAAAAGCACATAACATAAAATTTATCATTATAACTTAAGTGTATAGGTCAGTAATAATCATACAATGTTTTACTTTATTTTATTTTTTTCTTTTTTTTTTCCTTTTTTTTTTTTTTTTTTGAGATAGAGTCTCGCTCTGTGGCCCAGGCTGGAGTGCAGTGGCCCGATCTCAGCTCACTGCAAGCTCCCACTTCCGGGTTTCGCCGATCTCCTGCCTCAGCCTCCCGGTAGCTAGGACTGAAGCCGCCACCACACTTTCGGGTAGTTTTTTTGTATTTTTTTTTAGTAAGAGCGGGTTTCGCCCGTCAGGATGACAGTGGTCGATCTCCCTGACCTCATGATCTGCCCGTCACGGCCTCCCAAAGTATTGGGATTACAGGCTTGAGCCACTATTACTTGACTCATTTTTGTATTTTTAGTAGAGGCGGGGACTTACCGTGTTATGCAGGATAGTCTCGGCCTCCCAAAGTGCGGGGATTACAGGCTTGAGCCACCGCGCCCGGCCTATTTTTTTTTTATTTTTTTCTAAGACGGAGTTTCGTTCTTGTTGACCAGGCTGGAGTGCAATGGCGCGATCTCGGTTCACCACAACCTCCACCTCCCAGGTTTAAGCAATTCTCCTGCGTCAGCCTCCTGAGTAGCTGGGATTACAGGCATGCACCACCACGCTCGCAAATTTTGTATTTTTGGTAGAGACAAATTTTTGTATTTTTGGTTTCTCCATGTTGGCCCGGCTCTCTCAAACTCCTGACCTCAGGTGATCCTCCTGCCTCAGTCTCCCAAAGTGCTGGGATTACAGGCGTGAGCCATTGTGCCCAGTCAATCATACAGTGTTAAAAGGAAGCAACCCCAAGTATCGTCTAGGCCAAGAATGGCAAATACGTATTTCCCATTCCCTCCATCCCTCACCTATGAAAGACATGGCTAAGGAAGCCCTCCACGTTGGCCAGCACATCTAAACCATCAAGCCACCTTCCCTATAGCTTCAGAATTCTTCATACAGTACTGCTTGCAGTCATTCTCTGTCCTGGCACACAAAATGAACCACTTTTCAATTCTACTTAGTCCAACTCTCTTTTCATGATAAAAATGAGGCCTAGGCCAGGTGAGGTGGCTCATACCTGTAATCCCAGCACTTTGGGAGGCCGAGGCGGGTGAGTCACCTGAGGTCAGGAGTTCGAGACCAGCCTGGCCAACGTGGTAAAACCCCATCTCTACTAAAAATACAAAAAATTAACTGGGCATGGTGGTGGGTGCCTGTAATTCCCACTACTAGGGAGGCTAGGGCAGAAGAATCACTTGAACCTGGGAGGTGGAGGTTGCAGTAAGCTGAGATAGCACCATTGTGCTCCAGCTTGGGAAACGAACGAAACTCCGTCTCAAAAAAAAAAAAAAAAAATAGACTGGGCGTGGTGGCTCACGCCTGTAATCCCAGTACTTCGGGAGGCCGAGACGGGCAGATCACGAGGTCGGGAGATGGAGACCATCCTGGCTAACGCAATGAAACCCCATCTCTACTTAAAATACAGAAAAATTAGCCGAGCGTGGTGGTAGGTACCTGTAGTCCCAGCTACTCGGGAGGCTGAAGCAAGAGAATGGCATGAACTCGGGAGGCGGAGCTTGCAGTGAGCTGAGATTGCACCACTGCACTCCAGCCTGTACCACAGAGCGAGATTCTGTCTCAGAAAGAAAAAAGAAAAAAAATTAGCCAGGCATGGTGGCGCATTCCTGTGGTTCCAGCTACTCAGGAGACTGAGGCTGGAGAATTTCTTGAACCCAGGAGGTAGAGGCTGCAGTGAGCCAAGATCCTGTCATTGCACTCCAGCCTGGGTGACAGAGCAAGACTCTGTCTCAAAAAAATCAAAAAAAATAATGAGGTCTAGAAAGGAAAGGACTCTATGTTCATATGAGCTGTGGTCCGATATTACTATGTCTCAACCCAAGTCTCCCAACTCTTCCAGGGTCCAGTTCTTTTACACCACACACAGGGCCCTTCCCAATATTTTGGATATCCAATATAACCTTTCCTCGGCTTTTCTCTTTGTAGCAGATGACAAGTCCTAACTTTTATTGTATGTATTGTACATTTCTGAAAATGTTTTTATTCCCTCTTGGTCCTCCTGAGCTGTTGTGTCTCTACAGGAGTGCTAAACCTGATACTATAAGGAGTGTTCGAAATGCAGTGGGCACAAGGATGTGATTTACTTTCTTTTTTCTTTTTCTTTTATTTTTTTGAGAGGAGTCGCCCTCTGTCACCAGGCTGGAGTGCAGTGGCGTGATTTTGGCTCACTGCAAGCTCTGCCTCCCGGGTTCACACCATTCTCCTGTCTCAGCCTCCCGAGTAGCTGGGACTATAGACGCCCGCCTAATTTTTTGTATTTTCTTTTTTTAGTAGAGACAGGGTTTCACCAGTTAGCCAGGATGGTCTTGATCTCCTGACCTCGTGATCCATCCGCCTCAGCCTCCCAAAGTGCTGGGATTACAGGCGTGAGCCACCACACCCAGCCCTGACCTCATATTGAGAAATACTTCTTTCAATATTTTGCTTGGTTATTCATAGAAATGAGATTCTCCAGTAATTTGACCTCATTGAATTTTTCCAGGAGAGCATGGCAGCTTCCCCAGGTGAGGTTACCTTCTGCCAAATATACTTCCCATTAAGTGTCTTTATGACCTGGGGCAAACAAGTCAACTTATATCTTTAGGGTTTTGTTTACTGAATTATAAAATGATAGGATTAAGTTAGCCAGCCAATCTCAAGTTTCTACATTCTGAGTAGTCAGTGAGAATGTAATAAAATAACGTTCCTTCCTGTGTGTTGTCTTTCAGCCTTTTAAAATTTTATACTTTCAACACCATTTGTGTATTTCTTTCTCCCCCCCGCCCCAGTAGGAGTCTCACTTTCTTTGCCCAGGCTGGAGCGCAGTGGTGCAATCTCGGCTCACTGCAACCTCAGCCTCTCAAGTAGCTGGGATTATAGGCATGTGCCACCAAGCCCAGCTAATTTTGTATTTTTAGTAGAGACGAGTTTTCTCCATGTTGGTCAGGCTGGTCTCCAACTCCTGACCTCAGGTGATCCGCCCACCTCGGCCTCCCAAAGTGCTGGGATTACAGGCATGAGCCACCGGGCCTGTCCTGTGTATTTATTTTATTTTATTTATTTATTTATTTATTTTGAGACTGAGTCTCTCTGTTGCCCAGGCTGGAGTGCAATAGCGCCATCTCAGCTCACTGCAACCTCCACCTCCCAGGTTGAAGCGATTCTCCTGCTTTAGCCTCCCAAGTAGCCGGGATTACAGGCGCCTGCCAACATGCCCAGCTCATTTTTGTGTTTGTAGTAGAGATGGAGTTTCACCATGTTGGCTAGGCTGGTCTCCAACTCCTGATCTCAGGTGATCCACCTGCCTCAGCCTCCCAAAGTGGGATTATAGGTGTGAGCCACTGTGCCCAGCCGGGTTTTTGTTTTTTTGTTTGTTTTAGTATTTGGGCAATGGAGTCTCTCATCATTGCTGGGGCTGGAGTGCAGTGGCGCAATCTGCAACCTTTGCCTCCAGGGTTCAAGCAATTCTCCTGCCTCAGCCTCCGGAGTAGCTGGGACTACAGGTATGTGCCACCACACCCAGCTAATTTTTTGTATTTTTAGTAGAGACAGGGTTTCACCCTGTTAGCCAGGATGGTCTCGATCTCCTGACCTCGTGATCCACCCACCTCGGCCTTCCAAAATGCTGGGATTATAGGTGTGAGCTACCACGCCCGGCCGTATTTCTTTTTTTTTTTATTTTTATTTTTTTTTTTGAGACGGAGTCTCGCTCTGTCACCCAGGCTGGAGTTCAGTGGCCGGATCTCTGCTCACTGCAAGCTCCGCCTCCCGGGTTTACGCCATTCTCCTGGCTCAGCCTCCCGAGTAGCTGGGACTACAGGCGCTCGCCACCTCGCCCGGCTAGTTTTTTGTACTTTTTAGTAGAGACGGGGTTTCACCGTGTTAGCCAGGATGGTCTCGATCTCCTGACCTCGTGATCCGCCCGTCTCGGCCTCCCAAAGTGCTAGGATTACAGGCTTGAGCCACCGCGCCCGGCCCGTATTTCTTTTAAATTATTATTTAATTAATGTAGTAGACATTATTTCATTAATTTAAATAGAAGATTCTCCAGTTAATCCCAAAGTTTTATTATAGTTAGAATCGTATTTTTGCTGTAGCCTGTTTTGCTTGCCACCCATAGCATTAAAGGTGAAGTCCATATCGAGTGGTAAGCAGTGTTTTGTCAGGGAAAAAGCACAGACTTTGGAGACCAATAGACCTGAGCTCAGCTCACAGCTCCCGCCCCCATCTCAGCTAGGATAAGCTTCAGTGTGTAAATTTTAGATCTCGCCTCCTGACCTGTAAAGTGGGCTGAGGGGGAAAATTCTTCTTTCTCCCAGCTGTAAGGAAGGTAGTGAGATGGTGGATGTGAAAGGTTGCAGGGACACAGCTTTTGTTGTTGTTTTGTGAGATGGAATCTCACTCACTCTGTTTACCAGCCTGGAGTGCAGTGGCATAATCTCTGCTCCCTGAAACCTCCTCCTCCCAGGTTCAAGCAATTCTCCTGCCTCGGCCTCCTGGGTAGGTAGGATTACAGCCATGCGCCACCATGCTCGGCTCATTTTTGTACTTTTATCAGAGACAGGATTTTGGCATGTCAGTCAGGCTAGTCTCGAACTACTGACCTCAAGTGATCCACCCACCTTGGCCTCCCAAAGTGCTGGGATTGCAAGCATGAGCCACCGTGCTGGGCAACCCAACTTTTATACCATTCTGATTTTTCTCTTTGGCTCTTACGGGAACATTTTACAATCACATACTGTGTAGCACCAGGAAGGAGTTTTTACGATCAAAGTTAGCACATTAGAAGTAGAAATAATTTAAAAGTGGCCTTGTTTTTTTTTTTTTTTTGGCCTACTGTAAAGTCTCAGTAACATTCTGACTTCAGAATGTAGAGTGGCTTTGGGGGATATCCAAGTTGAGTGGTAAACTTTGTAAGCACTACTCTTGTTTCCATGTTCCTGGCACGTAAGTTGATATAT
This sequence comes from Papio anubis, assembly GCF_008728515.1. Taxonomy (NCBI): domain Eukaryota; kingdom Metazoa; phylum Chordata; class Mammalia; order Primates; family Cercopithecidae; genus Papio; species Papio anubis. The sequence goes on along the minus strand of NC_044995.1, from coordinate 1,408,460 downwards.
TTTCTCACAGTCTTTTGACAATCTTTAAAGTATAGTTGTTATCTCTCATTTTCCTTTAAGGAGACCAAGGTTGAGCATGGTTGTGACTGCTGAAAATCATATCCATGGTTTTATAGACAGTCAGAATTTAGACTTTACCTGTGGAATTTAGGTTGTTTTACCTGTGGACTTAGTTTTCAACATATTTAAGATAGATCTGTAGGTTGGGTGCGATGGCTTATGCCTGTAATCCCAGCATGTTGGAAGGCTGAGGTGGGCGGATCATTTGAGGCTAGGAGTTCGAGGGCAGCCTCACCGAGGATAAGCTGAGAAATCCCGTCTCTACTAAAATACAAAATTAGCCAGGGCAGCACCTCTAGTCCCTAGCTACTTGGGAGGAGGCTGAGGTGAGAGAATCTCTTTTTTTTTTGGGGGCGAGGTCTGCAGCTCTCTGTCGCCGGGCTGGAGTGCAGCTGGGATCTCGCTCACTGCAAGCTCCGCCTCCCGGAGTTCCACGCCATTCTCCTGCCTCCAGCCTCGAGTAGCTGGGACTACAGGCGCCATGCCTGCGCCCGGCTAATTTTTTTTTATTATTTTTTTGGTAGAGTAAGGGTTTCACCGTGTTAGCCGGGATGGTCTCGATCTCCTGACCTGCGTGATCCAGCCCATCACCGTGCCTCTGATCCTGGGATTTAGGCTTGAGCCACGTGCCCGGCCGAGGAAGAATCTTGAACCTAGGAGGTTGCAGTGAGCCAAAATTGTGCCACTGCACTCCAACCCTGGGCGACAAAACGAGACTCTATCTCGAAATAAAATAAATTAAATTAAATATCTCTAAACTAATACATCTCATTAAATTTCAAATCTGGAGTTCTGAGTTAGGGAAACAAGATCACCACGATACTAGAAAAAACTGGTGCAGATAGTATTAGACACAAAGATTATCTGAATTTAGGCCCAGATAATTGTCTTCTTTTTCCCCAAGAAACATTTGAATTGTATTTCTGTTAGATAAGCATCATAGTAAAAAGTCTTCAAACTTTTTGAAGGCATAAAAAGTTTTCTTTGTTAAACCCTCCCCATTTTTCTGTCTTCTAAATTTCTAGGGGAACTAGTGTTAAGTTTTTTAGTATCTTGTTGAAAAATGGTTAACAATTATCATTTGTATTTGTGTAATCAAACTGTGAAACACTGGTTGGGAACTTGCTTGTTTACACTTGATGGTGTAAATTACAGGGAAAGAGCATATATAGAGTGGCTTCTTTTGCTTTCTTGGCAGCATAATGTTGTATCCTTTGGATGTACCATCATCTATGACCAGTCTCACCTTGAAAGGCATGCATGTTTTCCATTTTTCCCAGTGCTTGGAATTTGTTTCCAAAATTGTTTCTAGGAACATGACTAATGTGACTGACGATGCCTTAGGAATTCCTAGTGGGGACAAGGTGCTTGGCTGGGATGCATACCTAAGAATACCTCACAAAGAAACCTGATTTTGTTTCACCATTGCCTAATGGCGCACATAGTAGGTGCTCAATAAATAAATATTTTTTGCATGAGTGGTTTTTGCTTGTCTGGTCATTTGCCCTATAGAGGGAGAGCAGTGTGCCCACTGGGGTCCCCACAGGGTCATTTTGACTTCATGTCTGCCTCTGTGGCACCAATTAGGCTTTTGATTCCAGTGTTGCGCTGGGCTCTCACTCACAGGTAGATGTTTTTTATTGCCCCATTCACAATTCAGCCACCCGCTGTCCACATGCATGTGCTTGCGATGTTTAGGTATTGGGTGTTTTTCCAGTTTACTTAATAAGTTAGTGGCCAGACTGAATGCTTCCTGCTGCATTTTTCCACTGTCTTGAGAGTTGGCCTCGCCATCTATGAGCAAAAGGTCTCATCTTTTTATTATTCTCCCTTGGCATGTTGCAAAACAATAAGCGTGAGCTGGTTTCCTGTGGCAAAAAGTTGACTTTGATTTGTTCTTTTTGAGGTTACTGTGAGTTTATCATAACAGGAGTGCTAAAAATATCAAGTCTGGTATGGAAACAGCATTCACTTACCAGCATGAACAATAACATACAGGTTTAGCCTAGAGCAGGAAGAAATGGACTTCATCTCAAGAGGAGAATACTTATCAGAGAATTCTTGGCAATCTTAACTTGCTCAGTCTCTGTTCTGATGAGTTATGGAAAAGTACTTAGACCATCTTTGAGCCACAGAATTGAAGCTGAAAATATTCTTAGACCAAACATTTTGTGAGCACCTGCTATGTACCAGATCTCATGGCTGGGACTCGTCAGAGGAAGAGGAATAGAATAAGTCTCCTTGCCGATGTAAAATGCAAATAAATAATTCTACTCCTTGTGAGGACAGCCATAACAGAGGGCTATAGAAGCTATCATGTGTTGTTCTCGGTTTTTGTTTGTTTTTCCCCCCAAAACAGGGTCTTGCTCTGCTTTCCAGGCCGGAGTGCAGTGGCACAGTCATAGCTCACTATAACCTTGAACTCCTGGGCTCAGGTTATCCTTTCATCTCGACCTGCAAAGTAGCTGGGACTACAGGCGTGTGCCACCATGCCCAGCTATTTTTAAAAATTTGTTTGTACAGATTGGGACCGGGGGGGGGGGTCTTGCTATGTTGCCCAGTCTGATCTTGAACTCCTGGCCTCAAGAAATCTCTCACCTCAGTTTCCCAAAGAGGGGCTATAGGAAAGCACCACCATGCCTGGCTCATTGTTCTGTTTTTAAATACATTTGCATTATTCCATAATAATCAAAAGTATTTTATTATTTGAGCTTAGGAAACTGAAGGTCTGGCCATCTCTGGGGAGTTGTGAAGTCTTGACAGAGGAGGGGAGATCTGAGCTATATTTTGCAGAACAGGTATTTGCCAGGTGGGAAAGAGGGAAGAATATTGCGGAGCAACACATGCCCAGGGCCAGCAGGACAGAGGCTGAGCCTCAGAGGGACTGGAGCTTAGAGAGAGCGGACCAGTGGTTTCCCTATTGATAGAATATCAGAATCTGGCCGGGCGCAGTGGCTCATGCCTGTAATCCCAGCACTTTGGGAGACTGAGGCGGGCAGATCATGAGGACAAGAGATCAAGACCATCCTGGCCAACACAGTGAAACCCCGTCTCTACTAAAAATACAAAAATTAGCTGGGCATGGTGGTATGCACCTGTAGTCCCAGCTACTTGGCAGGAGGAGGGAGGAGAATCACTTGAACCTGGGAGGCAGAGGTTGCAGTGAGCTGAGGTAGCGCCACTGCACTCCAGCCTGATGACAGGGCAAGACTCTGTCTCCAAAAAAAAAATCTATCTATCTGCCTGTCTATCTATCTGTCTGTCTATCTATCTATCTATCTATGATAATCACCTAGGAAACAGTTGAAAAATGCAGAGTCCCTGCTTCTAGCTCATGTTACTGAATCCAGATAACCAGGAGTGACTTGCATGTCTGCATTTTTTCTGTACCACCCAGGTTTCTCAGAAAACAGCCAAGTTAAGGGAAAGTACTACCATAGGAAAGGGAAACCCATTTCCCAGGCCAAAGCCTTTGCTTACTTGTTTATGTTTATGTTTATTTTATTTTATTTTTATTTTATTTTTTATTTTTGAGACGGAGTCTTGCTCTGTCACCCAGGCTGGAGTGCAGTGGCGCGATCTCGGCCACCGCGCCCAGCCTTATTGTATTTTATGTTTGAGACAGAGTCTAGCTTTATTGCCCAGGCTGGAGTTGCAGGTGCAATCTCAACTCATTGCACCCTCCGCCTTTTAGATTCATGTGATTCTTCTGCCTCAGCCTCCAAGTAGCGGGGATCACAGGCACACGCCACCATGCCTGGCTAATTTTTGTATTTTTAGTAGAGATGGAGTTTTTCACCACGTTGGCCAGGCTGGTCTTGAAGTCTTGACCTCAAGTGATCCATGCACCTCGGCTTCGCAAAGTACTGAGTTTATAGGCATGAGCTGTGGCGGCCAGCCTGTGGTTTTCTTTTTCCTTTTTCTTTTTCTTTTTTTTTTGAGACGGAGTCTCGCTCTGTTGCCCAGGCTGAAGTGCAGTGGCATGATCTCGGCTCACTGCAAGCTCCTCCTCCTGAGTTCGCACCATTCTTCTGCCTCAGCCTCCCGAGTAGCTGGGACTACAGGCATCTGCCACCATGCCCAACTGATTTTTTGTATTTTTAGTAGAGACGGGGTTTCATCGTGTTAGCCAGGATGGTCTCGATCTCCTGACCTCGTGATCTGCCCGCCTCGGCCTCCCAGAGTGCTGGGATTACAGGCGTGAACCACCACGCCCAACGTGTTTTTCTCTTAAAATGTATTAATTACTGTATTTTAAATTACATTTGTGCACTGAAGCAGGGAGGAAAAAGGAGCTAACCCAAGTAGCTGTTGAATATAGTATTTTGACTGTATACCCTCAAAGTAAAGGAAAAAATCTAGCCAATCACGATGGCTCATAACTGTAATCCTAGCACTTTGAGAGGCTGAGGCAGGTGGATTGCCTGAGCTCAGGAGTTTGAGACCAGCCTGGGCAACACGGTGAAACCCCATCTCTACTAAAATACAAAAAAATTAGCCAGGCGTGGTGGCACGCTCCTGTAATCCCAGCTACTGGGGAGGCTGAGGCAGGAGAATTGCTTGAACCCTGTAAGCAGAGGTTGCGGTGAACTGAGGTCCTGCCATTGCACTCCAGCCTGGGCGACAGAGTATCTTAAAAAAAAAAAAAAAAAAAAAAAAGACCGGGTGCAGTGGCTCACGCCTGTAATCCCAACACTTTGGGAGGCGGAGATGGGCGGAATACAAAGTCAGGATGGAGACCATCCTGGCTAACATGGTGAAACCCCGTCTCTACTAAAAATACAAAAAATTAGCCGGGCGTGTTGGTGAGCGCCTGTATTCCCAGCTACTCGGGAGGGTGAGGCAGGAGAATGATGTGAACCCAGGAAACGGAGCTTGCAGTGAGCTGAGATCGCACCACTGCACTCCAGCCTGGGGGAAAGAGTGAGACTGTGTCTCAAAAAAAGAGAAAAACTCTAAATAAATATTGAACTCTATTTAGTAGGGTTTTTGTTTTGAAATGAGGTCTTGCTCTGTACCCCAGGCTGGAGTGCAGTGGCATGATCATAACTCATTGCAGCTTCTCCCTCCCAGCTCAAGTGATCCTCACGTCACAGCCTCCCAAGTAACTGGGATTATAGGCAAGTAGTAGGGATTACAGGCATGCAATACCACACCCAGGTGATTTTGGTATTACTTGTAGAGACGGGTCTGACTGTGTTGCCCAGGGATAGTCTCTGTCTCCTGGGCTGAAGTGAGCCTCCTGCCCAAAGTGTTGGGATTACACGTGTGCGCCACTTTGCCTGGCCTAGTAGGTTTTTCACAGTGGTATGGGTTAGCAGTTCTGAAACTACTTACTGTTTCTTCTAAGATTGAGCAGATAGATAAATGTAGTGTAGATAATGAGAATCAAGTTTTCTTATTGTCAGAAAGGAATGTTCCTATGAATATGGACAGTGAGAAAGGCTAGAAGGAAACATGTGGTATTGGATTGGAATTGAAGTTATCTAGATGAACTCATGGTTTCTTATATGTAGATGTAGCAATATGTATGTGTGTATGCATATCCACTTTTACACGTGTTTATTTCCTAGAACTATTTGTTGAGAGGGTTTATGCCCAGAGACATCCCAGAAGCACTGAATGCACTCATGCCAAGATGTTAATACCTTTCCCCACTAAACAGAAACCAGGGTTCCTTGAAGAAATGGCTGATTCCAGTGCTGGGGTAGGAAAATTACAGGTGATTTCTGCTATGCCAGAAAGTAAGGAAGTGCTCTAAGAATGATAAGGGGCTGGGCGCGGTGGCTCAAGCCTGTAATCCTAGCACTTTGGGAGGCCGAGACGGGCGGATCACGAGGTCAGGAGATCGAGACCATCCTGGCTAACACGGTGAAACCCCGTCTCTACTAAAAATACAAAAAAACTAGCAGGGCAAGGTGGCGGACGTCTGTAGTCCCAGCTACTCGGCAGGGTTAGGCAGGAGAATGGTGTAAACCCGGGAGGCGGAGCTTGCAGTGAGCTGAGATCCGGCCACTGCACTCCAGCCTGGGCAACAGAGCGAGACTCCATCTCAAAAAAAAAAAAAAAAAAAAAGGGTGAAGAGAAATTGGTCGATCAGGCTTGGCATGGTGGCTCATGCCTATAATCCAGTACTTCAGGGCCTGGGCATCATGGTGAAACCCCATCTGTACTCAAAATACAAAAATTAGCTGGGTGTGGTAGCATGTCAGAAGAACAAGAAAAATAATCAATTAATATAAACAAGGAATTATGAAGATAACAAAATCTATCTTTGACTGTCACCATAGTAGTAACAATTCTTTCAAGAATCAAGATGCTAAAATCAATGGGGAACAGTTTGTGGTGAAACAGTGGAGATGCTTCCTTATCACATGCTTTTATGCTATGCCTGGTGGTGCACCCCTATAAATGCCAATATTTTGGGAAGCTGAGGCAAATTGATCACTTGCGCCCAGGAGTTTCAAGACCAGCCTGGAAAACAAAGCGAGACCGCATCTCTACAAAAAATACAAAAGTTAGCCAGATACGGTGGTGCATGCCTGTAGTCCTAGCTACTCGAGAGGATGAGATGGGAGGATCCATTGAGCCCAGGAGGTTGAAGCTGCAGTGAGTTGTGATTGCACAGCCGCACAACTGCCGAGGCGGGCAGATTACCTGAGGCCAGGAGTTTCAAACTGGCCTGGCCCACCGGGTGAAACCCCCTCTCTACTAAAATACAAAAGTTATCTGGGCGTGGTGGCGTGTGCCTGTAATCCCAGCTACTTTGGAGCCTGAGGCGGAAGAATTGGTTGAACCCAGGAGGCAGAGGTTGTAGTGAACCAAGGTCACGCCACTGCACTGTCACCTAGGTGACAAAGCCAGACACCGTCCCAAAAAAAGAATGTGGGAGATGATGATAACCTTTTACTCTCAGTGATCATGTATAGGAGAGCTTTAGAAATAGTTCTGTTTTCTCCTTTTTAATTTATTTTTATTTTTGAGACAGTCTCGCTGTGGCACCCAGGCTGGAGTGCAGTGGCGCGATCTCGGCTCACTGCAACCTCTGAGTCCCGGGTTCCAGCGATTCGCTCACCTCAGCCTCCTGAGTAGCTGGGATTATAGGGGTGCGCCACCACGCCTGGCTTATTTTTGTATTTTAAGTAGAGATGGGGTTTCGCAGGCTGGTCTCGAACTACTAGCCTCAGGTGATCCTCCCACCTCAGCATCCCAAAGTGCTGGGATTATAAGTGTGAGCCACTGCGCCTGGCCACTTTTTAATTTTACATAATTTTTTTTTAAAGACAGAGTCTTGCTCTAAGGCTATAGTGTAGTGGTATGATCACAGCTCATTGCAGCCTCAACTTCCTGGACTCAAGTGATCCTCCCACATCACCCTTCTGAGTAGTTGGGATTCTTGTAGGCAAATTTTTAAATTTTTTTTTTTTTTTGAGACGGAGTCTCACGCTGTCGCCCAGGTTGGAGTGCAGTGGCGTGATCTCGGCTCACTGCAAGCTCCGCCTCCTGGGTTCACGCCATTCTCCTGCCTCAGCCTCCTGAGTAGCTGGGACTACAGGCGCCCGCCACCGTGCCCGGCTAATTTTTTGTATTTTTAGTAGAGACAGGGTTTCACTGTGGTCTCGATCTCCTGACCTTGTGATCCGCCCTCCTCGGCCTCCCAAAGTGCTGGGATTACATTAAATTTTTTTTGTAAAGAGGCCTCACTTCGTGGCCTAGGCTGGTCTTGAACTCCTGGGCTCAAGTGATCCTCTCACTTCTGCCTCCCAAAGCATTGGGATTACAGACGTGAGCCACTGCACCCAGCCTGTTAGATAATTTAGAAAACTTTCTTTCCTCATTCTTCAATTTCCCCTCATTCACACTCCCAACTTTCCTGTTTTGTGATTTTTAAATGACTTTGTCTTTGGATGCTGGCTTGATTTGGTGATTAGTTCTCTTCAGAAGAAACTTCTTATTTTAGAACTTGTAACCTTTGCAAAGCAGGCCATAGGCAGCCATCGCTATTTGGGTATGACGTTTCCCCAGTGGGTTTTTGGTGTCCAGTAATGACAAAAACTGCTGAGAAGGAGACAGCCACAGGGAAATGGGTTCCGATAATGGGGCAGCAGCTGAGTGCTTGTTGATTTGCTGTTGTCATGACCACAGATGTTTAAAAATAATTTGTAAGGAAAAGGAAAAAAAAGCATAGTTGTGTGTGTGTGTGTGTGGTGTGTGCGTGTGTGCACACCACTGCCTTATCAGTGGTAGAGAATGCAGACCACAGTCATTCAGAAAGGAAGAAGGCACCACCCTGCAAACAGGAGAGGTGAGGGGAAGGGCAGAGGTGACCCACAAATGCGACTCCGTGCCTTACAGCAGAGAGCTCATGAGAGAACAGAACTGGTTAGTCACCGACTCTGCTCCTCAGTCTGCAAGAGAGGTTCAGCAGCAAGTCTATGCCACACAGTACTGGAAGGATTAGATGAAGGCCTGGCACACATTGTAAATTAATAGCTCTTGGTTACAGGTGGGGTGCCGTGGCTCATGCTTATAATCCCAGCCCTTTGGGAGGCCAAAGTGGGAGGATTGCTTGAGGCCAGTAGTCCAAGACCAACATGGGCAACACAGCAATACCCTGTCTCTCTCTCTTTTTTTGGGGGGAGGGGGGAACAGTCTCATTCTGTCACCCAGGCTGGAGTGCAGTGGTGCGATCTTGGCTCACTGCAACCTCCGCCTCCCAGGTTCAAGCAATTCTCCTGCCTCAGCCTCCTGAGTAGCTGGGATTACAGGTGCCCACCACCATGTCTGGCTAATTTTTGTATTTTAGTAAAGATGGGGTTTCACCATGTTGGCCAGGCTGGTCTCGAACTCTTGACCTCAGGTGATCTACCCACCTTGGCCTCCCAAAGTGCTGGGATTACAGGCGTGAGCCACTGTGCCTGGCCGGTTCATGTACTTTACATGCATTGTGATCATATTAAATCTTCATTACATCCTTAATAGATCAGGTCTTGTCCTGTTTTGACATGAGGAAATTGAATCTTGGAAGGGCTAAGTCATTTGTCCAGGGTCACCACACTCTGTAAGTGTTACAGAGTCTAGACTTGAGCCAGAGCTGTCACACTGTCATCCCCAGGGCCTTGTGTTTAAGCATTGCCTGACAAAGTGCTCAGATTTTAATTATTAGCATTAGTAATAATACCATTACGATGATTATTTTGTCTGAACTTCACAGACGCCTCGTGACATTTTCTTATTCCACTTTTGCAGATGGGAAACTGAGGTCCACCAAGATCAGATTACAATAATGGGCAACATTGTCAGCAACCTGCCTTGCTGTTTTTCTTTGCAGGCCCACATCTCCCCCACTCCCCCACCCCCTTGGCAGTAGCCTGTGTTTGAGCTGCTCACAGGCCCCAAGGCCCAGCTGCAATTCTTGTTTAAAGCCTCACATCTTTTCTCTGACTGTCAGACAACAGTCACGGGAATGTCCTGTGCCATGTTCCCTCGGCAAGAGGGGTTGGCAGAGAGCAGCAGATGCCTAGAGTCAAGGTCATGTGCTGCTCAAGTGCTGGGCTGGAGACAAGACCCTCTCTCCCTGCTGCTTGTGACCAGGCAGGGTGGCTCTGAATGTAGAGGGCTCTGTCAGAACAGTTCTGTGACCAGAGGGTGTGGTTGGCAAAGCAATGCATTAGGGGCCCGTGGAAGTTTATACTTGTTTTCCACATTATTTCCCTGTGACTTTTAGATTTTTTTTTTTTCCTTTTTCTTTTTGTAAACTAGTTTTTTCATACTAGTTAGAATGTTTCAGTTTAAAGGTGAGAGTCAAGCTCTGGAATCACCTGACTTTTTTTTTTTTTTTGAGACGGAGTCTCGCTCTGTCACCCAGGCTGGAGTGCAGTGGTGCAATCTCAGCTCACTGCAAGCTCTGCCTCCCAGGTTCATGCCATTCTCCTGCCTCAGCCTCCCGAGTAGCTGGGACTAACTACAGGCGCCCGCCACCACGCCTGGCTAATTTTTTTTGTATTTTAGTAGAGACGGGATTTCACCGTGTTAGCCAGGATGGTCTTGATCTCCTGACCTTGTGATCCGCCCGTCTCGGCCTCCCAAAGTGCTTACAGGTGTGAGCCACCACGCCCAGCAGAATTGCCTGACATTTTTAAGGAAAGGAATCGAATATTGGGCTGGGGCTAATCTGAAATGGTGGTTTACATTATTCTAAATTGATGGGCTCTAGGTTAGGGGCACCAAATCCATTTTCAAGTGATTTTTGTAAAAATTGGCATGTCTTCTATTTTGTCTCTGTTCCAGAGGTGACACTATAACATAGAGGTTAAGAATGTGGTGACTTTTAAATCCGTCATGACCATAAACCTCTCCTAAGCCTCAGTTTTCCTACCACTAAAATGGGGGTGGTAACAGTTGTACCTACCTTGTTCAGTCTTTTTTGTTTCTGTTTTTTTGTTTTTCGAGACGGAGTCTGGCTCTGTTTCCCAGGCTGGAGTGCGGTGGCCGGATCTCAGCTCACTGCAAGCTCCACCTCCAGGGTTCACGCCATTCTCCTGCCTCAGCCTCCGGAGTAGCTGGGAGTACAGGCGCTCGCCACCTCGCCTGGCTAATTTTTTTTTTGTATTTTAGTAGAGACGGGGTTTCACCGTGTTAGCCAGGATGGTCTCGATCTCCTGAACTCGTGATCCGCCCGTCTCGGCCTCCCAAAGTGCTGGGATTACAGGCTTGAGCCACCGCGCCCGGCCCTGTTTTTTTGTTTTTCAGACAGAGTCTTGCTCTTGTCGCCCAAGCTGGAGTGCAATGGCGTGATTTCGGCTCACTGCAGCCTCCACCTCCTGGGTTCAAGTGATTCTCCTGCCTCAGCTTCCCAAGTAGCTGGGATTACAGGTGCCCGCCACCATGCCCATATAGTTTTTGTATTTTTAGTAGAGGCGGGGTTTCACCACGTTGGTCAGGCTGCTCTTGAATTCCTGACCGCAGTTGATCCACTCGCCTCGGCCTCCCAAAGTGCTGAGATTACAGGCATGAGCCACCGCATTCCGCCCCCAAAATCTGAAATGTTTTGAGTGCTGACATAACACTCAAAAAAATGCTTATTGGCCCCGGGCGCGGTGGCTCATGCCTGTAATCCCAGCACTTTGGGAGGCCGAGGTGGGTGGATCACCAGAGGTCAGGAGTTCAAGACGAGCCTGACCAACATGGTGAAACCCTGTCTCTATTAAAAATACAAAAATTGACCAGGTGTAGTGGTGGGTGCCTGTAGTCCCAGCTACTAGGGAGGCTGAAGCAGGAGAATCACTTGAACCCAGGAGGTGGAGCTTGCGGTGAGCTGAGATCCTGCCACTGCACTCCAGCCTGGGCAACTGGAGGTTTTTTTTGAGACTCTGTCTCAAAAAAAAAAAAAAAAAGGCTCATTGGAGCATTTTGGTTTTGAGATTCTTAGATTTGGGGTGCTCTATCAGTAAGCACATTGCAAATATTTCAAAGTCTGAAAATACCCAAAATTCAAACACTTCTGCTCCCTGTCATTTTGGATAAGGGGGGCTCATCCTGTGTAAACAACACTGCAGTGAACATTTATAGGTAATTCATTCAGTGGGTAAAGGTCAGGACCTTTTATAGGGATCCTTAATACCACATTTTTACATGGTTCACTGAGCGTTCGTGCTCCCCTCCGCTCGAGGTCCCTCAGCCTTGCTTGGGTTGAGTCATCTTGGTCTTTAATTTGGTAGGCAAAAAATGGCATCTTGTTTTTGAGCTTGTTTCTGAGAAAGTGCACGCTCCTTTTCCCCATCAACAACTTTCATCCGGCACCTCGGAATCTCTTCAGTAGAGTGAGATGCAAATAACGAGGCACAGCTTCTTTCCCTTTTCTGAGCTGATGCCTGGTGAGGCCATAGACTGGGTTTCACTGCAAAGACGAAAGCGTGGGCAGGACTTGGAGCACAAAAAGGGGGCATTTCAGAGTGAGTCTTCAGGGGCGGCTGCTCCAGAGGTGAAGTTTTCTAGAGAAAGAGATGAAAGCACCATGTGGCTTTGGCAACAGACAGAGGCTTATGAGCCTGCCCTCTGGAGATTGTGAGCTCCACATGTGAGGGCAAGGCCTGGGGCTGTCTGGGTCGCTTCTGGGTCCCCAGCACAGCTAGCATAGGGTAGCGGTGGAGAGCAGGTGCTCAGGAAGTGATTTTTGAAGAATGGATGAATGAATATACATGCACACACATACTTTTAAGTTTCTGGGTTAAAGAGAAAAACAGAATGAGGTAAACAAAGGAAAGTAATGTGGAGGTAAACTGAGCAGATGGCAAGATGCCATGAATGGTAAGAGGCCAGGAGATCCAGAATCAGGGTGGCTTCTATGAAGTATCCCTGCCTCCTCCCCCAGCCCAGCTATGTCCCTCCTCTGAGCTTCACACCTATAGACTGTTCTGCACCCTAGCCCTCAGATGCAGTGGTGAAAGTGGGACTCCTATTGTGTTTCCCTATTAAGGGCAGACATGGTGCCCTGTGTACCTGCTGCTGCTGTTTCCTTTTTTTCTTGCTGAGTATTCCGTGTGTAGCATGTTTGTAACACTTGCTAAGAGACAGAACCATCCCAGATAGCTCGAACACTTTTCAATTCAGTCAGTAACAGACCAGGTCTGCTTTGGATTTCCAGGAGCTCTTGTCACTTTATTTTTTTTCTGAGCCAGGATCTCGCTTTGTCACCCAGCTGGAGTGCAGTGGCACAATCTCAGCTCACCGTAGCCTCTGCCTCCAGGGTTCAAGCAGTTGTTGTATCTCAGCCTCCCAAGTAGCTGGGACTACAGGTGCCTGCCACAATACCTGGCTCGTTTTTGTGTTTTTAGCAGAGACAGGGTTTCACCATGTTGTCCAGGCTGATCTCAAACTCCTGACCTCAGTTGATCTGCTTGCCTTGGCCTCTCAAAGTGCTGGGATTACAGGCGTGAGCCACCGCACCTGGCCTCTGGATTGCCCGGCCTGTGTCACTTTGTCATGAGCCCTTCTCCCCTAGTTATCCTTTATTCTTCAAACAGGCTTCCTGTGTAACATATTTTTTCAGTGCCAGCTATGGAGCAAGCCCTGTGCCAGGTGTCAAATATATAGTAGTAGTGAACAAACAGACATGGCCTCTGCCCCACAGAGCATAAAAATCTAATGGAGGAGACAAGCCAATCCTTGTACTAATTCATTTCCACAGGTGAATATAAAACCACAAACTGGGCTGGGTGTGGTGGCTCATGCTTGTAATCCCAGCACTTTCAGAGACTAAGGCAGGTAGACAACTTGAGCTCAGGAGTTTGAGACCAGCCTGGGCAACATGGTGAGACCCCGTCTCTACAAAAAATAAAAAACGAGCCAGGTGTGGTGGTGCATGCCTGTAGTCCCAGCTATTTGGGAGGCTGAGGCAGGAGGATCACTTGAGTTCAGGAGGTCCAGGCTGCAATTAGCTGAGATTGTGCCGCTCACTCTAGCCTGGGTGACAGACTGAAGCCGTGTCTCAAAAAAAAAAAAAAAAGAAAAAAAAATCACAAACTGTGCGTAAGAGTGTCTGAGGGAAAAACAGGGTGCTGGGAGTGAATGTCAGGAGACAGGGAGGTCTGAGGCAGTGTTGTGTCCAGAGCTCACAGCTGAATTAATGGTAATGCAGCTAAATGAGCTACTGTGTGGCACAGGTCACCACAGCAAGTGTCAGCTTTTCTAGGGCGAGTGTGAGCTGGGTTTCTGCACTTTGCTTAAGAGCAGTGACAGACCTGGAAGATATTGCCCCAGGCACTCTTGGGTGCTTTACATGTATTGGTTCATTTAATCTTCAAACCCCATAAGTGCCCTTGGGATTCCCATTTTGCAGAGGAGGCTCAGGGTCCTTGTCACTTGCCCAAGGTCACAGTAAGTGAAAGAATAGGGAGTCTAGAGCTGTGCTCTTCCCTGCTGCCCTCCAGTTGGAAAGCTCTCCAGGCCAGGGACAGGCTTTGCAGAGAGAAGGTGCAGAGGACAGGACAGACAGATATTCAGGGACTGTGAGGACCGAGGTGGTTCTGCCAACTGTGGAGGGCCTGGTCACTTGACAAGGCACCTCTTTGCACTCCCCTGAGGCTCTCTCAAAGCCCCTTTTCCAGTTAGGACATTTTGTTATCTCCTGTGTAGTTTTTGTTGATTGCCCTCTGAAATGCTGTGAGAGGACAGATCATTCTGCCCTTGCCTGCCCAGCCCAGCACCTGGCACAGTCATTGCTCAGTGTATATTTATTGAATGAACAATTGACTGAATGTCAGGCCCAGGGCTTTGCCTTAGGAAGTAGGCTGTTGGATAAGAGGACTACCATACTGTGCATTTTTTTTTCTGGAAATTTATGTCACCTGGGAGTGGAGCAGATTACCAGGCTGTTTCCAGAGATAGCAACTCTCCATAAAGTGAGCCAACCCTGGAGCCGGGCACAGTGGCTCACGCCTGTAATCCCAGCACTTTGGGAGGCTGAGACAGGTAGATCACGAGGTCAGGAGTTTGAGACCAGCCTGGCCAACATGGTGAAACCCCATCTCTAGTAAAAAAATATATATATATACAAAAATTAGCCAGGCGTGGTGGTGGGCACCTGTAATCCCAGCTACTCAGGAGGCTGAGGCAGTAGAATCGCTGGGACCCGGGAGGCAGAGGTTGCAGTGAGCAAAGATTGCGCCACTGCACTCCAGCCTGGGTGACAGAGCAAGAGACTCTGTCTTAAAAAAAAAAAAAAAAGCCAACCCTGAGGAGGAGTCTGTGTTCAGCCGCAGGGAGCCAGAGAATTGGGGCTGAGGTATCTGGCACCGAAAAACTTTAGGCCTTTCTCAGGTAAATGAAGTTTTGATATAGATTCAGCTCCCCTACCCCCCACAATTGAAACTGTGTTGGGGGCCAGCAATTAGGGGCTAATTTGTGACAGTGACTTCATTGTCTTCCTATTAAAATAGTGGTTTATTCAGTAGCCTTGGTGAATAAATTTAGGCATAATAGTTAAATGTAATAGTTTATGTAACAAACAGTGATTGGCCGGGCGCGGTGGCTCAAGCCTATAATCCCAGCACTTTGGGAGGCCGAGACGGGTGGATCACGAGGTCAGGAGATCGAGACCATCCTGGCTAACACGGTGAAACACCGCCTCCCAAAAAAAAAAAAAAAAAACAGTGATTAATAATGTTGCTGTCCAGATTCCTGTTATAGCTCTAACCTGATGTTATGAACTGAGATTAAATTTGAATTTGAGTGCTTACATTATTTTGTAAAGGTGGTAGTATATCCACATATCCACAGTTTTTTCTTTTAAATATGTGAAACTGTGCTTGGTTTCTCTTTTCCAAAGTTGGCCTTTTCCATTACATGGGCAAGTCCTGAACCTAAGCCCAGACACTAGCCCATCATCTCCAGCGATGAATGTCATCCCCCCAGACTTCAGCAACCTGAGTTAATTAAAAGGTTCAGATGAAGTTAATCAAGTTTGGAACTCTAATTTTGTGCAGTGTTTTGATACGATTTGATGAGTCATCTTTTGGTGAAGCAGCTCTTTATCCCTGACAGTGTTTGATCTTAACGGAACAGTTTTATAATGTGTAAACTGGTGGGAGGTGCTCTTCAGAAATGCAGAGTCAACAGTGGTATGTGTGTGCGCTGGCTCTTCGGGCGGGGCATAAAGCAGAACAAAGAGGAGAATTTAATAAGCAAGAACTTGTCAGGGGCTAGGGTCAGTTCTGAGGCTGCTGCCTGTCAAAAACAAGGGTTTCTTCCTGCCCCCCTCCACTGCTGCTAACTGGAGTCTGACCTTCGAGAAAGAGTGAAAAAAGACAGCTTCTGTTTGTTTTGCTGCAAATAAGTGGCTGGACTGATTGGCCCCCTTCCCAGAGGCCCTGCAAGGACTTCAGATGTGGTCAGCGAGGTATGTGGACGGTGCCAGCCTGCCGGCCCTCGTCCAGCCGAACTGCACCAGGAACAGGCAAGGGGCCCAGAGAAACAGCAGGGCCAGCTGCCGCTGCCTTTGCTCCTGCTCTTAATGCCATCCTATTTATTCCTGGTCTTACTCTCTCAAGATTGATGGGCAAGGTTTTGTATGACCTCCATCCCCACTTCTCACCCACTGAACTTACAGCTTGAAATTAACAGAGGCAAGACCCATCTGGAAAAATGCATTTGACAAAAACATGATCAAATGGGGGATCCCCTGAGGTGGGTAGCAAAGAACCAGACCACTTGGAATCCTAGGTGCTGTGTCCCCGTATGGACCTGCAGTTTCTTTTGGATTCCATTAGGGTTAAGAAGTACAATTTCTGAAGCTAGATTTGAGTTTACATTTCTGCTCCAGTACTTGGGAGTTACAGTGACCAAGTCGTTTAATGTTTCTGAACTTCAGTTTCCTGATCTGCAAAGTGGGAAGGGTAGGCCGGGCGTAGTGGGTCATGCCTATAATCCTAGCACTTTGGGAGGCTGAGGCAGAAGGATCACTTAAAGTCAGAAGTTTAACATAGTGAAGCCCTGTCACTACTAAAAATACAGAAGTTATCTGGCCATGGCTGTGGGTGCCTATAGTCCCAGCTACTGGGGAGCCCGAGGCAGGAGAGTCACTCGAACCCAGGAGACAGAGGTTGCAGTGAGCTGAGATCATGCCACTGCAATCTAGCCTAGGCGACAGAGCGAGACTCTGTCTCAAAACAACAACAATAAAACCAGTAGGAAGGGTGATAATAATTACCCCAGGTTATTGTGAAGATTCCATGAGTGCTAATGCATGTGAAATGTTTAGTATGGTGTCTGGCACATAGTAGGCACTATAACGCTTTGGGCTTTGGTACTCCCACAGCTATGTTTTCAAACCAAAAGATGAAAAGCTTTGTGGTAACAGCTGAAAAAAAATCACCTCTTGTTGGTCCCATGTGACAGTTGGTGCTTCTGTCCCAGTGACACAGAAATAAGAAGAGCCATCTAGCACAGGACTCCTGCCACTGTCCACCACCTTGCACCTGGAAAGCAGGCAGCCTCAGTTGCCACGTGACTGCTGCAGGGCCTCAGACTATGCCCTATGAGCAACCCGTGCTCAGCATCGCCTCCATCTGCTCAGGCAGTGTTGATACCCATTCTGGGTCTTGTTGCCCTGTTCTCTCAAGAGTGATTGACAGGACTAGCATTCGACGTTTGATGTAATATCCTCTGCTTTGGCTATACTAACAGATGGCTGGATTCTTTATTTTTATTCATTTATTTACTTAATTTGGTTTTTTTTGTTTGTTTTTTTTGTTTTTTGTTTTTTGTTTTTTTGAGACAAGAGTCTCACTCCGTCACCCAGGTTGGAGTGCAGTGGCACGATATCGGCTCACCATAAACTCTGCCACCTAGGTTCAAGCAATTCTCTTGCCTCAGCCTCCCCAGTAGCTGGGATTACAAGCGCCTGCTACCACACCCAGCTAATTTTTGTATTTTTAATAGAGATAGGGTTTTACCATCTTGGCTAGGCTGGTCTTGAACTCCTGACTTTGTGATCCACCCGCCTTGGTCTCCTTTATTTTATGGGACATTTTTGGAAAAGAGGCTTGGTCCAAACAGGCAGTACTTTCCACTTCTGCAGTCATTTCTCTACCCTGCCCCCAAATGGTTACTCAGTTGCATTTATTTATTTACTACAATCGGAGTACCAGCAGCACATCTACAAAATTAGAAGTCTTGGGTGGTAGCAGATCAGTGCTCTCTGGCATCCAGATGGTCACAGCCTTACAGCTTTTTTTTGAGACAGAGTTTCGCTCTTGTCACTCAGGCAGTGGCACAATATCGGCTCACTGCAACCTCCACCTCCTGGGTTCGAGAGATTCTCCTGCCTTAGCCTCCCGAGTAATAGATTTCAGGCACCCGCCACCATGCCCGACTAATTGTTTTGGTATTTTTAGTAGAGATGGGGTTTCACCATGTTGGTCAGGCTGGTCTTGAACTCCTGACCTCAGGTGATCCACCTGCCTCAGCCTCCCAAAGTGCTGGGATTACAGGCATGAGCCACTGTGCCTGGCCAATTGTCATAGCTTTCAGTTGGCTACCAAGTGTTGAGGTAGCATTGAGGGTTGCAGAAGCTGTGTTCTTGAAAAAGAGAAGAGAGTAACATTCTCAGAAAGTAAACAGTATTCAGAGTCCATGGGTTTTCTGGAGCTTTTTTCTTTTCTTTCCCAGGATGAAGTGCAGTGGTGCAATCTTGGCTCACTGCAAGCTCCGCCTCCTGGATTCACACCATTCTCCTGCCTCAGCCTCCCGAGTAGCTGGGACTACAGGCATCCACCACCACACCCGGCTAATTTTTTTTTTTTTTTTTTTTTTTTGTATTTTCAGTAGAGACGGCATTTCACCATGTTGTCCAGGATGGTCTCGATCTCCTGACCTTGTGATCCGCCTGCCTCGGCCCCCCAAAGTGCTGGGATTACAAGCGTGAGCCACCGCGCCTGGCTTCTTTCCTTTTTTTAAAAAGAAATTACCAGCCGGGTGCAGTGGCTCATGCCTGTAGTTCCAGCACTTTGGGAGGCCAAGGCAGGAGGATCACCTGAGGTCAGGAGTTTGAGACCAGGAATTTATGTATTTTTAGTGAAACCCCGTCTCTACCAAAAATACAAAAAATTAGCTGGGTGGGGCTGCAGGCATCTGTAATCCCAGCTACTCGGGAGGTTGAGGCAGGAGAATGGCTTGAACCCGGGAGGCAGAGGTTGCAGTGAGCCAAGATCGTGCCATTGCACTCCAGTCTGGGCAACAGACTGGAGTGCAACAGACAATGAGACTGTCTCAAAAAACAAAAAAAAGAAAAAAAGAAATTACTTCTGCTCTGATGTGCAGAGCCCCATCTATACTGGACACCTGAAAGTTACCAGAGAAATACAGGCCAGGGGCCTTTGACATTGGCACTGAGAAAAGCATAGTGCAGAAGCAGGGTGTGTCTTTTTTTTTTAACCTGGGCATCTGTGATTTGAGGTCTTCTTGGAACACTTTATAACCCATTTCTGAACTTCTCCCAGGCTTCAGTGGAGCCACCTGTTGTAGCTTCTAAAACTCTGTCCTCCTCAGTTGTTCTCCCACCCATTGCCTTCACAGTTGCAGAGACCAAGATTCACTCACTCGACATTGGACCTTTAGCACCCAGGTCTCTCTGGCACAAAGTAAATGTTTGGCCAGGCTGGTGGAGTGACTTCTACTTAGAGAATGGTCCTCAACATAGGCTGCTCATTATCAAAACTATTTGGTCTTTAAAAAGTGTGACTCTGATGCTTCAGTCTGGGGTGGGTACCCAATACTTGCTTTTTTTTTATTTTTTATTTTTTTGAGACAGTGTCTCGCTCTGTCACCCAGTTGATCTCGGCTCACTGCAAGCTCCGCCTTCTGGGTTCACGCCATTCTCCTGCCTCAGCCTCCCGAGTAGCTGGGACTACAGGCGCCCGCCACCACGCCCGGCTAATTTTTTTGTGTTTTCAGTAGAGACGGGGTTTCACCGTGTTAGCCAGGATGGTCTCAATCTCCGACCTCGTGATCTGCCTGTCTCGGCCTCCCAAAGTGCTGGGATTACAGGTGTGAGCCACCGTGCCTGGCCCAAATACTTGCATTTTTAAAGAGCCTCACAGCAACTCCTGGTAGTTTTCAATTTACCTTAACTTTTATGTAGGAACCCCTTGTCCTGGTAGAGAGTATAATTTGCTGAATAAGTCTACTTTTTCAGTCAACATATACGGAAGAGACATCAATGAAAGAACTGGCAAACTGTAAAGCCCCGTCTCCAGGTGTGAAATATGGTCCCAGCGCACTCAGGGCGTGGGCCTAGAAGCTGATCCATGTCTCTATGTCTGTTCTGAAATATCCTGTGTGATGTGGGAGGAGTATTGTCCTTAGAGATAAAGCTTGAGACTGGCTGTGCCCTTTCCTTGGGCAGCATGTAGGGAGAAAGAATGCCTGCCCACCCACAGGCACGTTACCTGTGGACAAGGTGTAGTGGGCAGTTAGAAGGTGTTGGTATGTTAATCAGTCTTTTTTTGTCTTTTTTTTTGAGATGGAGTTTTGCTCTATCACACAGGCAGAGTGCAGTGGCACGATCTCGGCTCATTGCAACCTCCTTCCAGGTTCAAGTGATTTTACTGCCTCATCCTCCCAAGTACCTGGGACTATAGGTGTGCGCCACCATGCCCGGCTAATTTATGTATTTTTTTAGTAGAGACAGTATTTCACCATGTTGGCCAGGCTGGTCTCGAACCTCTGACCTCATGATCTGCCCGCCTCAGCCTCCGAAAGTGCTGGGATTGCAGACGTGAGCCACCATACCTGGCCAGTGTTTTTTTGTTTGTTTTTTTGTTTTTTTTTTTTCTGAGATGAGATCTCACTCTGTCGCTCAGGCTGGAGTGCAGTGGCGTGATCTTGGCTCACTACAACCTCTGCCTCCTGGGTTCAAGCGATTCTCCTGCCTCAGTCTCCTGAGTAGCTGAGATTACAGGTGCCTGCCACCACGCCTGGCTAATTTGTTGTATTTTTAGTAGAGACAGGGTTTCACCATGTTGACCAGGCTGGTCTCAAACTCTTGACCTCAGAAGATCCACCCGCCTCGGCCTCCCAAAATGCTTGAATTACAGGCATGAGCCACTGCACCCAGCCTAATCAGTCTTTTGCTCCTATTTGTCTTTGTTTGGGATAAAAGTTCTAGCCTTACTGGGGTCTTCCTACACAATAGTTCTGACTCACAGCCATCATCTGAACCTTTCCTCTGGTTCACAACCAAAATTAAACATCTGTTTATGGGGATTGAGGTAGTTTTCATAGTAAAGGAGGTTTTGTTTGTAATGACGTGCCTGTTTGATGGGTCTAAGTATTTGTCTGGCCTTTCTGGCTAAAGCAGCCTTTGAACTGGTCCTGCCTAGAATGCATACCTCCCACTCCTTATCATCTCTCTTCTGGGTCCCTTCCCCTTTCCCTTCCCCTTCCCCTTCCCCTTCCCCTTCCCCTTCCTCTTCCCCTTCCCCTTTCCCTTTCCCTTCCCCTTTCCTTTCCCCTTCCCCTTCCCTTCTCCCTTCCCTTTTTCCTTTTCTTTTCCTTTTTTTCTTTCTTTTTTTTTTTTTGATAGGGTCTCATTCTGTCACCCAGGCTGGAGTGCAGTGATGAGATCTCTGCTCATACAGCCTTGACCTTCTGGGCTCAAGTGATCTTCTGCCTTGGCCTCCTGAGTAACTGGTACTATAGGCACCACCATACCTGGCTAAATTTTTTTTTTTTTTTTTTTTTTTTTAGTAGCAGTGAGGTCTCACTATGTTGCCCAGGGTGGTCTCAAACTCCTGGGCTCAAGCGATCCTCACGCCTCGGCCCCCCAAAGTGTTGGGATTGCAGATGTGTGCCACCACACTCGGCCTCTTCTGGGCCTTTTTTTGTTTGAGATGGAGTCTCACTCTGTTGCTCAGGCTGGAGTGCAGTGGCACGATCTCGGCTCACTGCAACCTCTGCCTCCTGGGTTCAAGTGATTCTCCTGCCTCAGCCTCCCAAGTAGCTGGGATTACAGGTGCCTGGCTAATTTTTGTATTTTTGGTAGAGACAGGGTTTCACCATGTTGACTAGGCTGGTCTTGAACTCCTGATCTCAGGTAATCCTCCCACCTCAGCCTCCCAAAGTGCTGGGATTACAGGCGTGAGCCACCGCGCCCAGCTTTTTTTTTTTTTAATTTTACTTTTTTGAGACAGAGTCTTACTCTCACCGGGCTGGAGTGCAGTGGCACAATCTTGGTTCACAGCAACTTCTGCCTCCTGGGTTCAAGTGATTCTCTTGCCTCAGTCTCCCGAGTAGCTGGGAGTACAGGTGTGTGCCACCACGCCTGGCTAATTTTTGTATTTTTAGTAGAGATGGGGTTTCACTATGTTGACCAGGCTGGTCTCAAACTCCTGACCTCGTGATCCACCTGCCTCAGCCTCCCACAGTGCTGGGATTACAGCTGTGAGCCACCACACCTGGCTCTTCCAGGTGTTAATAGAGCCTTTTTCCTCTACTGGAAGCTTCCACTGCTTTCTGCCCCTTTCAAACTCATACATCATTGAATTGTTGTTTCCTCAGGGAAGCCTTCCTAATACCACTCTACAGAGGGTGTCAGACCCCCTATTATACTATCACAGCACTTTTCACAGTAAGGTAAATTGCGTTTACAATTGTTGGATTGCCTCTCTGACTATGTTTGTTGAATAAATTAAAAAGGTGGCCAGGTGCAGTGGCTCACGCCTATAATCCCAGCACTTTGGGAGGCTGAGGCGGGCAGATCACGAGGTCAGGAGTTTGAGACTAGCCTGACCAACATGGTGAAACCCCATCTCTGCTAAATATGCAAAAATTAGCGGGGCATGGTGGTATGTGCCTGTAGTCCCAGCTACTCAGGAGGCTGAGGCAGAAGAATCGCTTGAACCCGGGAGGCAGAGGTTGCAGTGAGCCAAGATCGTGCTATTGCGCTCCAGCCTGGGCGACAGTGTGAGCCTCCATCTCCAAAAAAAAAAAAAAAAAAAAAAACGACTTTATAACCTGCCTTCTTTTTCTTTTTCCCAGTGCTCCTAAAGTTCCGTACAGATAAAGGACGAGATCCCAGTTCTGATACATATGAGGAAGATTCCGAGTTGTTGCTCCAGATACGAAATGATGTGCTTGACTCACTGGGTATTAGTCCTGACCTGCTTCCTGAGGACTTTGTCAGGTTGGTCTCAGTATTTATCACTGTTTAGTCTGGACAGATGAAGTTTGTTTTCAGGATTTGCCTTAATTTGAGGAGCTCTTTTATTAGACCCAAAGCCCTGCAGAGAGCCCCCTGCCACATTCTGCTAGCTCCTGTCGACTTCTGCCTCTTCACTAGAATAGCAATATATAAAAAAAAAGAGGGGGCAGATTCTGATTTTTACAATAAGTATCTTATATGCACATTCAAAATTCAAGGCAATATAAGATCTGTAAACACTATTCTCTACCTTTTTTCACTTTACGTGATCTTGTTATTTCTTGATGACATCTCCAGATCAGTATATAGTTTGCTCCCTCCTTTCCACAGCTCCTCAGTATTCCAGTGTGTGAAGCGATGGAGTTTATTAAACCAGTTGCCTGCTCACTCACGTTGTGTTTTGGCTTTTCTGTTTTGTTTTGTTTTGTTTTGAGACAGAGTCTTGCTCTGTCGCCCAGGCTGGAGTACAGTGGCGCAATCTCCGTTCACTGCAAGCTCTGGCTCCCGGGTTCACACCATTCTCCTGCCTCAGCCTCCCGAGTAGCTGGGACTACAGGAGCCCGCCACCACGCCCGGCTAATATTTTGTATTTTTAGTAGAGACGGGGTTTCACCATGTTAGCCAGGATGGTCTCGATCTCCTGACCTCGTGATCTGCCCGCCTCGGCCTCCAAAGTGCTGGGATTACAGGCGTGAGCCACCGCGCCTGACCCGTGGCAAAGATTACAGGCTTTTCTAACTGTGTAACACTGTAGTGTGTGACCTTGTGTTGTACGTGTGCAGGTATAACTGCAGGATAATTAGGAGGAAGGGAGTTGATGGGTCAGAAGGATGTAATTTATCATTTGGTCGGCATTGCCACTTTGCCCCCATTGGTATCCTATCAATTTATACCCCCAGCAGCACAACCACCCATGTTCCCAGCATCCTCTCACTTGGACACTGCATGCTTTCACCTTATGTGACCGCCTCTTTGCTCTCATAAACAGGCTTAGGATTTGATTGGAGAAGACCAGATGGTGACTAGGTCACAATCTCCTTTTTTTTTTTTTTTTTCTTCGAGACAGTTTGACTCTTGTCGCCCAGGCTGGCGTGCAATGACACAATCTCGGCTCACTGTAACCTCTGCCTCTCAGGTCCAAGCAATTTTCCTGACTCAGCCTTTTGAGTAGCTGGGATTACAGGTGCCCGCCACCATGCCCAGCTAATTTTTTTTGTATTTTTAGTAGAGATGGGGTTTTCCATGTTGGCCATGCAGGTCTCGAACTCCTGACCTCAGATGATCCGCCCACCTTGGTGTCCCAAAGTGCTGAGATTACAGGCGTGAGCCACCACACGCTCCATCCATAATCTCCTTCAAGCAGCTCTGGGATCATGCATTCACCCTAATTCCCTTTCCATGTCTTGAAGGGCTTCCTAAACTCGGCTTTGCAGTGCCTCCAGCTTGTAGCAGTAATGATGGCTACAGTTTACTGAGCAGCTATTATGTACTAGGCATCAGGTAGTAAGTAGCCAACCCACATCCCACCCCAGGTATCATCACAGTGCTTGCTCTAGCAACAACATGCTACCTTGATTTCTTATCAACAGTAAGGTCTGCCAGAGTCCCTAGTCCCTCCTTTCTTCCCTTCCTGCTGGGAACTTCAGGTAGGCAACAGCAAACCCCACTCCATTTAGGGCCAGCAGTGGTCTTTGAAGCACCTGCGGTTCCCTGACCCAATAAGCCATGATTGTCCTGGTGCAGTGGCTCAAACCTATAATCCCAGCATTTTGGGAGGCTGAGGCTGGCAAATTGCTTTGAGCTTAGGAGTTTGAGGCCAACCTTGAGGATGTGGTGAAACCCTGTCTCTACAAAAAATAGAAAAATTAACTGGGTATTGATGACTGGTGCTTGTAGTCTATATATATATACACACACACACACACATATACACACACATATTTAGAAATTTGCCTTAAGGAATTATTTCAACACCTGTGTTGTTGTCAAGACGTATGATTACAGTGTTGAACAGCTTAAATGTCCCTCAATAGGTTATGGAACAGAACAAGTAATAGTTGATAATATTTGGGTTTAAAATTATACCTATTTATTTATTTTTTGAGACAGTCTTGCTCTGTCACCAGGCTGGAGTGTAGTTGTGCAATCTCAGCTCACTGCAACCTACGCCTCCCAGGTTCAAGCAATTCCCCTGCCTCAACCTCCTGAGTAGCTGGGACTACAGGCGCACCCCACCACGTCAACATAATTTTTGTATTTTTATTAGAGACGGGGTTTCACCATGTGGGCCAGGATGGTCTCGATCTCTTGACCTTGTGATCCACCTGCCTCGACCTCCCAAAGTGCTGGGATTACAGGCATCAGCCACCAAGCCTGGCCTAATTATATCCATTTAGATTGTGCACTTTTTAAAACGTCTAGAAGGGGCTGGGTGTGGTGGCTCACACCTGTCATCCCAGCACTTTGGGAGGTTGAGGCAGGCGGATCATGAGGTCAAGAGATCGAGACCAGCCTGGCCAACATGGTGAAACCCCGTCTCTACTAAAAATTCAAAAATTAGCCGGGTGTGGTAGCAGGCGCCTGTAGTCCCAGCTACTCGGGAGGCTGAGTCTGGAGAGTGGCATGAACCCGGGAGGCGGTGCTTGCAGTGAGCTGAGATTGCACCACTGCACTCCAGCCTGCGTGACAGAGCGAGACTCCGTCTCCAAAAAAAAAATGTCTAGAAGGATATGCACCAAACTGGGGAGACTGGAGGTAGTGTTCTGTAGGGAGGCTTTCCCTTTCACTTGTCTGTGTTCCAGTTTGCTTGGTGAGCACACGCCATTGTGTTCAGGAGTAGGAGCTGGCAGAGCACACTTCCTTTGGGGAAGTGGTGGAATAAAGTGATTTGCTCACTAGGATGGGTGACTTGGAGGGGCAGGTGACTGTGTCATCTAAAATTTGTCCTCTGGATGCCCCATCCTGGCCCAGAAGGGCTGGTTTCTATGTGGGTTGTGAAGACTCTTTCTGCCCTCATACTTTAATTTCAGGCCTCAAATTTCCCTTGCCTCCTACATGTTAACACAGGCCTGCTCCCTGACATTTGTCTGGGAATAGCATATAGAACCCACTGCCCATTATGGGTAAGAAGAGAATTGCGAGAATGTGACCAGGGGCTGAAACATCTGATATCTCTAGGACAGATATAGGAAGCACAGATATAGTCTTTCCTTTAACTTATAAAGGTAAAAATAAAAGTATTGTGAAAGAATTTCTGGTTGCCAAAGTTCAAAGGTCTTTTCCAACCACTTATGAACCCCTGGCTCAGATTTCGTTTTCATGCCTAGATGCCAGCATTAACACTGCTGTCTGAATCTGGCCCTCCTGCTAGAAGTTGTTTTTATTCAGGAGAGTTGTTTTTATTCTCCAGATGTCATGGTCACAGTTCTGTTCCCAGTGCTCCATTTTCCTTGTCTTCCTTCTCTTTTAGTTACTGCTTCTCCGAGATGGCCCCAGTGTGTGCGGTGGTTGGAGGGATTTTGGCACAGGAAATTGTGAAGGTAAAACATCACTATGGAGCAGAAAATAGTTAACCATGACTTTGTATATGTGCTGACAGAGAGAATGGAAACTGTCTTAGACAGCTGCCTGGTTTCTCTTACCCCATTCATCTTTGTTTCATGCCCTACCCATTTCCACCTCATCCCATTTTCTCTGGCCCATCCAGGTGGCCGTTCAGCAAATGACCTTGGAGTGCCAGCTCTGTGCTCAGCGCACAGTTGGCCATAGTGCCTCGAAGGTGTGATCTGCTCTCCCCTAACTGTGTTAGTTATCCAGTGCCTGTTGTTTTGGTCAGGGATTCTGCTTCTCATGGCTCTTATAGTGAGTACTATCATGATCCCCACTTAAGAGGAAGACACTGGGGCCCATGAAAGGGGCTCCAGAACCTGTGCTTTTTTTTTTAAACGGAGTCTCCGCCTGTCAGCCTAGGACTGAGTGCAGTGGCCGGATTCAGCTCACTGCAAGCTCCACCTCCCGGTTTACTTTATCTCCTGCCTCAGCCTCTCCCGAAAGAAGCTGGGACTACAGGCACTCCGCCACCACCCGGCTAAGTTTTTGTATTTTTAGTAGAGACGGGTTTCACTGTGTTAGCCAGGATAGTCTCGGACTCTGACCTCGGGTGGAGCCTCACCAGCCTCCCAAAGTGCTGGGATTACTGCTTGCTTCACCTGCACTGCAGCCTAACCTGTGCTCTTAACCTCTGTACAGTTTATCTCCATTCATCACCATGGCACTGTGCCTCCCTTTTTTTTTTTTTGAGACAGAGGTCTCTCACTGTCACCAGGCTGGAGTGAAGTAGCATGATCTCAGCTCACTGCAAGCTCTGGCTCCGGTTCATGCCATTCTCCTGCCTTTTAGCCCTCCTGAGTAGCTGGGACTACAGTCTCACCACCCCAGCCTATTTTTGTATTTTTAGTAGAGATGGGAATATCGTTAGCCAGGATGGTCTCACCCTGACTGGATCCGCCCCACCTTGGCCTCCCAAAGTGCTGGGAATACAGGTGTGAGCCACCACACCCGGCCAAGCCTCCCTCTTTTTAATCCACACACTGTAGGTATTTGCAGAGAAATCGATGTCTGTGTCCCCATGAACACACCAGGAGCCCCTCAAGGCTCTGTACAGGATGACCCGTGACCCTGTTAGGTAGGTGTTAGTGTCTCTCTCAGAAGGGAAGCATTTCATACAGGGTCACATAGCCAGTAACTAGCACAGCCTTTTGAGGGTCTTCTGGAACATTTGGGTGCTAAAACTATCCCATACCCCCAAACATATTGTACATTCTTTGCGGACTTTCCTAGTTGCCCAAAGATGTTAAGTTTGCCTTCTGCAGGTTCTTGGCTGCCTTAGTGGACTCCAGTGAGGCTTTTTCCTTCTTTCTTGTGGAGCAGAGTCATGCCTGGTTAAATAATTGGCCATGTCCATGTACATGTCAAGTTTGAACTTAGGAGGACAATTTGGAGACCCAGCCCTTAACACTTTGTCGTGGGGTCTGTAAATTCTGGAGACATTTGACTCAATTTGTTAGTCACACCATTTTCCTATGGCTTTTTTTTTTTTTTTTTTTTGGTCTATTCTTTTCTGATCCTTCTCTCTGGTCTAAATTCTTCCTTTGATCAATCTAACTTTCTTCTATGATGGGCACTGAGGAGATATTTGAAGGGGGAAGAAAAGTGTGCAATGGCCATACCTCTTTCCTTGCTCAGTTTTATACGTAACCCAGAGTGATGTGAAAATTACAGTTTATATGCCCAATCTGAGAAGAGGGTAATGGCCACCCAGAGAACTATTTGAGCAGTATTCTGAGGCTCCCTGTAGACAAACTGCAGGAAAGAGTGCAGCAATGGGAACGTTCTAAGTGGTGAATGGGAATGTACATATTTTTGTAGCCTAAAGTGATGACACCACCAATAATAATAGACAAGACTTGCTGAAAGCCCACTGTCTGCCACACAAAGACAGTGTTTTTTACGTGGGTACTCATTTCATCTCCCACTGGCCCTATGAGGTAGGAACTCCTGTGATCCCTGGTTTATAAAAGAGGAACTAAAGTGCAGGAAAGAAGTTGCTTGCCCAGGCTAGTGTGGTGCCAGGATTTGGGCCCAGGCACTCTGGTTGCTGAGCCTGTCCTCTTCACCACGTGGCAGTCATGTGTCAGGTGTTGCCTTCAACGGCACCGTCATGTAGAGACTGCATGGACCCCTGGGCAGCTGCCCTCGCACCATCAGCCTCACTTCTGTACATCCCGTTGGGGGGCTCCCCCTAAATTTTTCATGTGGGATGGAGACTGGAGGTTGGGGCAGGTAGCCTTGACCCCATTGTTAGTGGTAGCTTCTCACATCCCCATCCTCACACAGCCCCCTCCTTCCTGCCTGCTGGAGACAGCTGGTGCCCAGCATCTTGTTTCTGTTTATCCCAGATAGCCAGAGTACTCTGCATTCTTGGTTGCTGGGTGTGTTTGGAATCTCCTCCTACCCCATCTTGCTTGGGAAGCACTTTACCTTTTGCCCCATGTTCACCCCATACCCTGCTCTCATCCCCAGTACTCCTTCATACTTATCACAGGTCAGCCTTCAGCCAGCTGGCAGGCAGGGCCTACAGTCCAAGGGCCTCAGACTCGCCTTTCTCTCCTGAGACACTGTCTGAGCACCTATGGAAAGCTTACACTAGGAGATGGGGGCAAGCGCAAGTCTACTCCCTTGGAATCATCTTTTGCGTCTTTCCTTATATCCTTCTAGATACCCTATTTTATATCCATGTCTACTTCCTTAGCTTTATAGCAGTTTTCCTTTCTCTCCATCCCCACCGTCCACGGCAGGTCTCCCTGTCTATGGTAAGAGAGGTGATAGTGAAAGCAGCAGCCATCCCAGGCTCCTGGTAAAACACATACCATCTCCTGTATCTTGGGTTTGAGGGTCTAAGAGTTCCAGCTGTGGACTGTTGGACCCTTCCACCTGGCTGGGTTGGTGGCATGCCCAGTATTGGTAAAGGACTCCTGGCCTCTACTAATAGCAGCTCCTGCTTACTGAGAATTTACTATATGCTAGGCACTTTACAAGCCTGGTCACATTTCATTCTCACCAAAAGCTCTAGCAGGCAGGTGCTTTTTATTTGCCTATTTTATACGTGAGCCCAGAGAAGCAAACTTCTTTCTGATCCAAGCTCCATGTGGACAGAGACCTTCTCAGAATCCTTAATGTCTAGCCAAATACCTGGCATAAAGTAGATGCTGAATAAATTTTCCCTTGACTGGGTGCAGTAGCTCAAGCCTGTAATTCCAGCACTTTGGGAGGATTACTTGAACCTAGGAGTTCAAGACCAGCTTGGGCAACATGGGGAGACCTCATGTCTACAAAAGTCCCAGCTACTTGGGAGGTGGTAGGAGGGTCTGTGTGGGAGCTGGGGAGATGGAGGTTGCAGTAAGCCGAGAATGTGCCTCCCACCTGGGCAGCAGAACAAGATCCTGTCTCAAAAAATTAAAATTAAAAACATCTTTTTTTTTTTTTTTTTTTTTTGAGATGGAGTCTCGCGCTGTCGCCCAGGCTGGAGTGCAGTGGCCGGATCTCAGCTCACTGCAAGCTCCGCCTCCCGGGTTTACGCCATTCTCCTGCCTCAGCCTCCCGAGTAGCTGGGACTACAGGCGCTCGCCACCTCGCCTGGCTATGTTTTTGTATTTTTTAGTAGAGACGGGGTTTCACTGTGTTAGCCAGGATGGTCTCGATCTCCTGACCTCGTGATCCGCCCGTCTCGGCCTCCCAAAGTGCTGGGATTATAGGCTTGAGCCACCGCGCCCGGCCAAAACATTTTTAAATAAATAAAATTTCCCTGGAAAAATGGCTGGATAACACTATTTGTATATAGTAGATGTGATTGTCCCCATTTTATGGATGAGGAAATGAAAAGGGTTTGGTGCTGAGTTTGAGGAGGAGCAGTTCAGGATGTGTAGCGCCACCTTCCTCATGAATGATGGGACGGTGCTCCTGGCAGCTTGCCTAGGTGATGTCCTTCTCTTTAAATGGTGGCTTGTGGTGAAATTTCAGTCCTTTCCAGATTAAGCACCTGTTTGAAAATTTGTGGACAATTGTAAACCCTTTCTCATAAGAGTCAGTATGTTGTTTCAGGGGCTGACCCTACCTCAAAAGACAGGTCTTTTGTAGATACTGGGTTTTGCCATGTTGCCCAGGCTGGTCTCGAACTCCTGGGCTCAAGTGATTCTCCTGCCTCGGCCTCCCAAAGTGCTGGGATTACAGGTGTGAGCCATTAAGCCCAGCCCTGTTCTTGTCTTTTAAAGTGCTCTGTCTGGTAACCCCACAAGATAATCACCATTCTAAATAGCATTGTCCAGACCCTCTGGATCCCAGCCCTGACCCCCTTTGGAAGCCTAGCGATTTTATGTCCTCATGGAAGATCCTCCTTCTGGATCAGTGTGCTCCTTGATTAAATGTGTCCCCTTAGGTGATCAAGGCCACAGCCTAAGAACTGCCACCTTTCTGAGTTGAATAGTCATGAATAATTATTTCTGCTGTTGCCCAGTGGTGGTACAACACAGTGTTAGTCATTGCTTTAGTCTTAAGGTGTTTTGTGTGTGTGTGTGTGGTTTTGTTTTTTTTTTGGAGACAGGGTCTCACTCTGTTACCCAGGCTGGAGTATAGTGACTCTATTACAGCTCACTGCAGCCTCAATCTCCCAGGCTCAAGCGATCCTCCCACCTCAGCCTCCCGAATAGCTGGCACCTTGGGCACGCATCATCATACCTGGCTAATTTATTTCAGTTTTCTTTTCCTTTTTCTTTTCTTTTTGAGACAGAGTCTTACTCTGTTGCCCTGGCTGAGTGCAGTGACGCAATCTCAGTTTACTGCAACCTCTGCCTCCCGGGTGCGAGCGATTCTCCTACCTCAGCCTCCCAAGTAGCGCGCCACCACACCCGGCTAATTTTTGCATTTTTAGTAGAGACAAGTTTCACCATGTTGGCCAGGGTGGTCTTGAACTCCCAACCTCAGGTGATCTGCCCACTTCAGCCTCCCAGAGTGCTGGGATTACAGGTGTGAGCCACCGCACCCAACCTATTTCAGTTTTCATGTAGACGGGGTCTCACCATGTTGCACAGGGTGGTCTTGAATTCCTGGGCTCAAGTGATTCTCCCACCTCGGCCTCCCAAAGTGCTGGGATTACAGGTGTGAGTGTGCCTGGCCCTGGCCTGCTTTAAATTTTTGAGATACATAGTTTAACCCAAGCTAATACATTTCTTATTCTCATGTTAGGTAGAGAAGGTAATGTTTGGAGGTTAAATAATCTCCTCATGGACACAGCTTGTAAGGGACAGAGCAGAGATAGGACAATCAAAATTGTCTCCAGACATTGCCAAATAGCCCTTTGGGATCTAAATCAACCCCAGTTGAGAACCACTGCCCTAGACTGGTTTTAGAATTTTTTTTCCCTCTATTCCTCTTAAAGCACTTGAGATAAACCCTCTTTTCATTTTTCTCCCTAGGCCCTGTCTCAGCGGGACCCTCCTCACAACAACTTCTTCTTCTTCGATGGCATGAAGGGGAATGGGATTGTAGAGTGCCTTGGCCCCAAGTGAACTCAAGACTTGGCAGCCCCGGAGATGCCAATTGCAGCATTCCCGCCTGTATTCCCTGTCCCCTTCCTTCAGAAGGCATCTCCAGGCAAGGAAAACTGAAGTCATTGGCCCAGTACAAAACATTTCCTGCGACGAAGGAGGTGGTGCCGACGTGCTGCTTCCCATCACAAGCAGCTGCTTGACAAGGGGCGCAGGGTGGCTGTCTTTGTTCCAGCACTGTTCAGGCTGCCTGTCATCCCGGGCCTGCCAGCTCCCCTGAGTGATGAGCACTTCCAAGCACCCCTCTGCCCTTTGTTTGTCCTTATGCAGTCACAGCCTCGCCAGCCCTCTGGGGCGTTGTGGGAGATGCCTGCCAGGAACGAGCATGCTCTGTTGCTTGGGAGCCTCTTGCCACCTTCTTGGACTTACTCCCCACCTGATGTCTTACAGAGAAAAGTGTGACTTCAGGTTGAGAGTAGGCCCAGGCCCCATGAGGCACCAGTGGAAGCACAGCTCCAAGTTCAGACAGGTGCCCTTAGAGAGGAAAACCATGACAGGCAAATGCATTTCCTCTGGAGTTTGAGACCCTGACAAACAACAGGTGGCATCTGGTGTGCTGTTCTTGAGTTTTCATTTAGGATTAGTTGAGTTCCAGCTGGGTGTTGGGAGAAAGGAGATGTTACCAAGTCTTGGATGTTAGGGCAAGACCCTGCAATTTGAGTATTAGTAGGAGAGCTTGTCTTTCAATGCAGGTTCCTGGGGCTTCAGGGCTGGGAGGGAGGAGCCTGCCCTTTTAACAGAACCCCAGTCACATGCGGCCCAAGCCACTCAGAGGCTGTTGCATTTCAGGGTTGTGTTGGTCCTTTGTTTACCTCCTAAACCACAGCTGTTTGTGTTTCACATATGTTGTGAATTTTCCTTGGTTCTTTTTAAAGGAATGATAATAAAGTTACTTGCTTTAGGATTTGCTTGTTTTTCTTCCACTTCAGAAGCTTCTGTGAGAGAATGGGATGATCCTACCAGTTGCCTTTTCAGATCTGAAGAAATCTCCCTTGAGACTCTTAACTCAGAGATTCCTCCTCTCTCTCACCATTCCTGCCACCATTTTTTCTGGGTGATGCAGCAAGAGTTAAATTGTTCACATTCTAGAGTGTGTAGAAGCTTCTGGCTCCAGTTGTCTAATGGGTAATTCAGCTAAATAGTGGCTATTTTCAGTGACAAGAATTATAATAATAAAAGGAAGTCAAAAGTGATGCTTAATATGCCCCAAGTCCCACAGCCGCTACGGGTCAGAGCTTTTATTGGAAGACCAGGTTTGCCTTGATGCAGCCAAAGCACGTTCCAGTTCACCCCACTCTTGCTCCTGTTTCTTCTTTATGTAAATTGTGTGATGTTTCAATAAATCAGTCTTTCCTATTCCAATCCCACAGCAGTCAGTTGGGGAGAAAACTGGTCTCCACTATAGGAGGGCTTCCGTTCCTCAACCCTGCATCACCTGCTCCCACCAGAGGTGAGTCGGGCTGCATTTCGGAAGGGATCCATGTCTGGCCACCTTTAGTGCAATCAGTGGTGTCAGGGTCAGCAGTTACATTGCTGCATGAATTTCACATGGTCTTTAAATTTTGAGCTAATTACACTCTTGACTGTAATGTGCAGCCTGGGTCACAAGGGGGAGCAGGTGGGTCTGGATTGATAAAAACAAAACTGTAGAATCCCCAAAAGCTTCAAACTTTTCCACCCTGTACCTCTAATGGCAGAGACTAAGTTACCCAGAGGACCCCTCAGGAATCGAGGGGAAAGCTGCCAGCCCCAGGCAAGAAATACCTAGTTTCTACAAATTTCGTAAACTCCCACATGATGTTTGTATTGATCATTAAAAAAAAAAAAAAGGCCAGGCGTGCTGGCTCACACCTGTAATCCCAGCATTTTGGGAGGCTGAGATGGGCAGATCATGAGGTCAGAAGTTGGAGACCAGCCTGGCCAACATGGTGAAACCCCATTTCTACTAAAAATACAAAAAAATTAGCCGGGCATGGTGGCGGGTGCCTGTAATCTCAGCTACTGGGGAGGCTGAGGCTGAGAAGAAAATCACTGGAACCCGGGAGGTGGAGGTTACAATGAGCCGAGATCGCATCACTGCACTCCAGCCCAGGTGACAGTGCAATCCTCCATCTCAAAAAAAAAAATCTTCAGTTGGTCAGGCGTGGTAGGAGGCTGAGGTGGGAGAATCATTTCAGCCCAAGAGTTCGAGACTAACTTGGGAAACAAAGCAAGACCCCATCTCCACAAAAAAAGAAATAGCTGAGTATGGTGGCTTGTGCCTATGGTCACAGCTGCTTGGGAGACTGGGGCAGGAAGATCACTTGAGCCCAAGAGTTTGAGGCTGAAATGACCTGCATTTCGCCACTGCACTGAAGCCTAGGTGACAATGCGAGATACTGTCTCAAAAAAGAAAAAAAATCTCAGCACTTTGGGAGGCCGAGGCAGGCAGATCACAAGGGCAGGAGTTCAACACCAGCCTGACCAACACAGTGATACCCCATCTCTACTAAAAAAAATACAAAAATTAGCTAGGCATGGTGGTGTGCGACTATAATCCAGTTACTCAGGAGGCTGAGGCAGGAGAATTGCTTGAGCCCGATGGGAGGTGGAGGTTGCAGTGAGCTGAGACTGCGCCACTGCACTCCAGCCTGGGCAACAGAGCGAGACTCTAAAAAAAAAAGTTATCTTGGCATATGTTCTATTAGCTCGTTACAGGTGTGGAAGAGATGGCTTAGGTTGCAGGTGACAAGTTTAATGATAACAGTTAACGGTCATTATACCCATGCAACCTGCCTGGTACTTTTTCAGAGTCCTTGTTCTTTGAGTTGGAATCCCCACAGCAACCCCATGGGGGTAGATGCTGTTCTCTGCCTGTGCTGGAGATAAGGAAACAGCCTTATGTCACAAGCAAGGGAGAGATGGAAATGGCGTTGATTGGGAAGGCCATGATGCAGGGTACTCAGTAGAGATTCATGTAGTGGCACGGCTTGTTCGCTCAGTGGGAATAAGATTTTGGACTTTCCCCTCACAAGTCCCTGAGACCCAGTAGTCACTGAAAAGCATCATGTCGGCCTTCATGAAAGAGGGCCTTCAACTAGGTCCAGAAGGGTGGGTGGATTTGGTTTCTAAGCTTGTAAAATATTCAAGCAATATACAAGTATAAAGAGAAGATTCCTCTCCGCTGCAGGGCACAGCCTGTCAGCACAATGTTGGCCACATAATAGTAGCAGCTGACTTCACAGCTAAACTGTATTTTGGAGAGAAATATGAGATGCTTTTTGGACATGTTAGCTGTATCCTTTTTTTTTTTTTTTTTTGAGACAAGTCTCGCTCTGTCACCCAGGCTAGAGTGCAATGGTGCGATCTTGGCTCACTGCAACCTCCGCCTCCTGGGTTCAAGCGATTCTCCTATCTCAGCCTCCCAAGTAGCTGGGATTACAGGCCCCCGCCAACATGCCCAGCTAATTTTTATACTTTTAGTAGACAGGGTTTCACCATGTTGCCCTGGCTGGTCTTGAACTCCTGACCTAAAGTAATCCACCTGCCTCAGCACCCAAAATGCTGGGATTATAGGTGTGAGCCACCACGCCCAGCCTAGCTGTACTGCATCCACTTTTTTTTTTTTTTGAGATGGAGTCTTACTCTGTCACCCAGGCTGGAGTGCAGTGGCACAATCACCAGCTCACTGCAACCTCTGCCTCCCAGGTCCAAACAATTGTCTTGCCTCAGCCTCCCGAGTAGCTGGGGTTACAGGCACCCGCCACCACACCCAGCTAATTTTTTTTTTTTTTTTTTGTATTTTTAGTAGAGATGGCGTTTCACCGTGTTAGCCAGGATGGTCTCGATCTTCTGACCTCATGATCCGCCTGTCTCGGCCTCCCAAAGTGCTGGGATTACAGGCATGAGCCACTGCGCCCAGCTAGCTGTATCCACTTTCATATCCACTCCCTGAAGGTCACCCCAGGTAACTGTTGAGAGTGAATCTTTCCAGACTGCCATGTTCAAACCTAGATTCTACCACTTAACCATGTGACCCTCGCCACACTACTTTCTGTTGCCCCATCTCTAAAATAGGTAGAATAATGGTACATTCCTCAGATATGTGAGGATTAAAAAATAAATTCATTCTTTGAGTCAAAATTGCTCAATGTTAGCTGCTATTTTACGTATTCAGAAATAACTATTTTTATCCAATGTACTTTTTTCTCAGTATGTCTCAGAGATCCTTGTATCTCATGCATCAAATTCCAAAACCAAAACGGGTGAACCATTAACTATTGAATCAGTCTGCTGCTGAGTGACGTTGAGCTTGTTTTCTTTGTGCACACTTAGGAAAGACTTCCCAAAGCCAAGTTCCAGGGTTAGCGAGTATATAAATGCATTTTAGAAGTTGGTTTTTGTTGGTTTTTGTTTTGTTTTGTTTTTTGAGATAGAGTCTCGTTCTGTTGCGCAGGCTGGAGTGCAATGGCGTGATCTCGGCTCACCGAAACCTCCACCTCCCAGGTTCAAGCAGCTCCTCCTGAGCAGCTGGGACCATAGGCATCCACCACCATGCCTGGCTAATTTTTGTATTTTTAGTAGAGATGGGGTTTCACCATATTGGCCAGTCTGGTCTCAAACTCCCAACCTCATGATCCACCCTCCTCAGCCTCCCAAAGTGCTGGGATTACAGGCATGAGACACCGTGCCTGGCCAGTTTTGTTTTGTTTTGTTTTAGTGACAGGGTCGTACTCGGTCGCCCAGGCTGGAGTGCAGGGGTGTCCAATCATGGCTCACTGAAATCTTGATCTTCAGGGCTCAAAGTGAGTCTCCCACCTCAGTCTCTTGAGTAACTGGGACCACAAGCAGGCACCACCATACCTGGCTAATTTTTTCCCCCTGGCTAACTTTTTAAAAATTATTGGCTGGGTGCAGTGGTTGACACCTGTAATCCCAACACTTTGGGAGGTCAAGGTGGCTGGATCACCTGAGGTCAGCAGTCACCAGACCAGCCTGACCAACACGGTGAAACCTCATCTCTACTGAAAATACAAAAATTAGCCAGGTGTGGTCCACATGCGTGTAATCCTAGCTACTCTGGAGGCTGAGGCAGGAAAATCGCTTGAACCTTGGAGGTGGAGGTTGCAGTGAGCCGAGATCGTGCAATTGCACTCTGGCCTAGGCAACAAGAGTGAAACTCCATCTCAAAAAAGTTATATACATATTTTTAGTAGCCATGAGATCTCACTGTGTTGCCCAGGCTTAACCTCTGGCCTCAAGTGACCCTCTTACCTCAGCCTCCTAAAGTACTGTGATTACAGATGTGAGCTACTGCATCTGGCTGGTACTTTTCTTTCTTTCTTTCTTTTTTTTTTTTTTTTTGAGATGGAGTCTCACTCTATCGCCCAGGCTGTAGTGCAGTGGCATGATCTCGGCTCACTGCAACCTCCACCTC
The DNA here is from genome assembly GCF_008728515.1 of Papio anubis. NCBI lineage: Eukaryota > Metazoa > Chordata > Mammalia > Primates > Cercopithecidae > Papio > Papio anubis. Next base: position 1,371,124 of record NC_044995.1, on the reverse strand, counting down.
CTGGGATCAAGCAATTCTCCCACCTCAGCCTCCCAAGTACCTGGGATTATAGGTGCACACTGCCACACCCGGCTAATTTTTTAATTTACAATTTATTTACTTTTTATTTATTTATTTTGAGATGGAGTTTCACTCTTTTTTTGTTTTTTTTTTTTTTGAGATGGCGTCTCGCTGTGTTGCCCAGGCTGGAGTGCAGTGGCGCATCTCAGCTCACTGCAAGCTCCGCCTCCTGGGTTCACGCCATTCTTCTTCAGTTCTCCTGCCTCAGCCTCCTGAGTAGCTGGGACTACAGGCGCCTGCCACCACGCCCGGCTAATTTTTTTTGGTATTTTTAGTAGAGACGGAATTTCACCATGTTAGCCAGGATGGTGTCAATCTCCTGACGCTGTGATCCGCCCGCCTCGGCCTCCCAAAGTGCTGGGATTACAGGCGTGAGCCACCATGACCGGCCGGAGTTTCACTCTTGACACCCAGGCTGGAGTGCAGTGGTGTGATCTCAGCTCACTGCAACCTCCACCTCCTGGGTTCAAGTGATTCTCCTGCCTCACCCTCCCAAGTAGCTGGGATTACAGGTGCCCACCACCACACCCAACTAATTTTTATATTTTTAGTATAGATGGGATTTCACCATGTTGACCAGGCTGGTCCCGAACTGCTGACCTCAAGTGATCCACCCGCTTTGGCTTCCCGAAGTGCTGGGATTACAGGTGTGAGCCAACAGGCCCAGCCAAAAATCTACAGATGTTAAAGGCTCAGTGAATCCCAAACAGGATAAATATGAAGAATATCATGTTTAGAAAAAACATCTAGGTGGCTGGGCGCAGTAGCTCATGCCTGTAATCCCAACTACTCGAGAGGCTGAGGCAGGAGAACTGCTTGAACTTGGGAGGCAGAGGTTGCAGTGAGAATCACGCCACTGCAGTCCACCCTGGGCGACACAGCAAGACTCAGTCTCAAAGAAAAAACAAAAAAACAAAAAAAAGGAGGCTGGGCGCAGTGGCTCATGCCTGTAATCCCAGCATTTTGGGAGGCCAAGGTGGGCAGATCACCTGAGGTTGGGAGTTTGAGACTATCTTGACTAACATGGAGAAACCCCGTCTCTACTAAAAATACAAAATTAGCCGGGCAAGGTGGCGCATGCCTGTAATCCCAGCTACTTGAGAGGCTGAAGCAGAAGAATCACTTGAACCCAGGAGGCGGAGGTTGTGGTGAGCCAAAATTGTGCCACTGCACTCCATCCTGGGCAAAATGCGTGAAGTTCTGTCACAAAAAAAATAAATAAATAAAAGAACCTCTATTTGTCTCCATGCTTAAATATTTGTGAGCAGGGCAAAGGCCATGCAGAGAGTGTTCACACCCAGGCCAAAGCCCTGCTTTGCCTTCACTGTAGTGCATGGCCATCCCTTTGGTAGAGGATGCGACGTCTTCCCATAACTGGCTCCCCTTTCTCATAATATGTCTTAGAATTATTAACATGGTTGAATTTAGGTCTACCATTTGTTTCCCATTTGTCCCACTTTTGTTCCCCTGTTTCTCTTTTCCTGCCTTCTTTTGGAGTATTTATTTGATTACTTTTTGTTTGTTTGTTTGAGACAGAGTCTTACTCTGTCACCCAGGCTAGAGTGCAATAGTGTGATCTCGGCTCACTGCAACCTCCACCTCCCAGGTTCCAACAATTTTCCTGCCTCAGTCTCCCAAGTAGCTGGGTTTATAGGCTCCCACCACCATGCCAGCTAATTTCTGTATTTTTGGTAGAGACGAAGTTTCACTTGGTCAGACTGGTCAGACTGGTCTTGAACTCCTGACCTTAAGTGATCCACCCACCTCAACCTCCCAAAGTGCTGGGATTACAAGCAGGAGCCTCCTCACTCAGCTAAATGTTCTAATAAATACCCACATACCCACTATTTTGCCACTGCAGTTTTTGTTCATCATTATCTGTCATTTTTTTTAATGTTGGTAAAGCTCTAGTTCATTCCCGCTAATGGATGTATACTGTTCTGTTGTATGATTACATCAGACTTTGTTTTGTTTTGTTTTGTTTTTTGTTTTTTTTTTGTTTTGAGACAGAGTCTGGCTCTGTCGCCCAGGCTGGAGCACAGTGGCATGGTCTTGGCTCACTGCTACCTCCACTTCCCAGGTTCAAGAAATTCTCCTGCTTTACCCTCCCAAGTAGCTGGGGTTACAGGTGCCTGCCACCACACCGGCCAATTTTTGTATGTATATATGTATGTATTTATTTATTTATATTCTTTTTGAGACGGAGTCACACTCTGTCACCCAGGCTAGAGTGCAGTGGCCAGATCTCAGCTCACTGCAAGCTCCACCTTCCGGGTTCACGCCATTCTCCTGCCTCAGCATCCCGAGTAGCTGGGACTACAGGCGCCCGCCACCACGCCTGGCTGATTTTTTGAATTTTTAGTGGAGATGGGGTTTCACCGTGTTAGCCAGGATGGTGTCGATCTCCTGACCTCGTGATCCACCTGCCTTGGCCTCCCAAAGTGCTGGGATTACAGGTATGAGTCACCGTGCCTGACCCTATTTATTTATTTATTTATTTATTTATTTATTTTGAGACGGTGTCTCACTTTGTCACCCAGGCTGGAGTGCAGTGGCATGATCTCGGCTCACTGCAAGCTCCGCCTCCCAGGTTCATGTCATTCTCCTGCCCCAGCTTCCCGAGTAGCTGGGACTACAGGTGCCTGACACCACGCCTGGCTAATTTTTTTTTGTATTTTTAGTAGAGACGGGGTTTCACCGTGTTAGCCAGGATGGTCTCGATCGCCTGACCTCGTGATCTGCCTGCCTCGGCCTCCCAAAGTGCTGGGATTACAGGCGTGAGCCACCACACCTGGCCAACCCTATTTATTTTTAAGACGAAATTTTGCTCTTGTTGCTCAGGCTGGAGTGCAATGTCACAATCTCGGCTCACTGCAACCTCCTCCTCCTGGGTTCCAGCGATTCTTCTGCCTCAGACTCCCAAGTAGCTAGGATTACAGGTGCTTGCCACCATGCCTGGCTAATTTTTGTGTTTTTAATAGATACAAACTTTCACCATGTTGGCCAAGCTGGTCTCAAACTCCTGACCTCGGCTTACCAAAGTGTTGGGATTACAGGTGTGAGCCACCTGGCCTGGCCACTACATGAGACTATTTACCCTTCCACCTGCTGTTGGATACTTAGATGGTTTTGTGCATTGCCAGTACTTGGATACTTGTATGCACCCGTGTTCTTCTAAGGGGGATGCCCACAAAACCTATTGCTTGCCACAAGGTTATATGCATTCTCATCTTGACACCATGTCTGAATCTGTTTTGTCTTGCTTTGACAGAACTGCACAGACTAGGAAATGTGTAATGAACAGAAATCTGGTTGGGCGCACTGACTCACATCTGTAATCCTAGCCCTTTGAGAGGCCAAAATAGGTGGATCACTTGAGATCAGTAGTTCAAGACCAGCTTGGCCAACATGGTGAAACCCCATCTCTACAAAAAATCAGCCTGGCATGATGGGGCACGCTTGTAATCCCAGCTACTAGAGAGGCTGAGGCAGGAGAATCGCTTGAACCCAGGATGCAGAGGAGGCAGTGAACTGAGATTGTGCCACTGCACTCCAGCTTGAGAGACAGAGTGAAATTCTGTAGGAGACAGAGCGAGACTCCCTCTCAAAAAAAGAAAAAAAAGAAATCTATTGGCTCACAAATCTGAAGGTTGAGAAGTCCCAAATGGTGGGGCCGGTATTTGGTGAGGGCCTTCTGACTTCGTTGTAACATGGAGGAAGGCATCTCATCTGAGAGACAGAGGGGTGAACTCGTTCTTTAATAAGGAACCCATTCCTGTGAAAACTCACTTCCGTGGTCATGGCATTAGTGCATTTCTGAGAGCAGAGCTCTGGTGACCTAATTACCTCTTGAATGTCTCACTTCTAAAATCTGTAGCACTGCGGATTAAATTTCCAACCCAAGAACTTCCGGGAACTCATTCATATCACAGCACACGGTTTTATCAAATACCTCTCCAAAGCGATTGTTCCCAGTTACCACACCCTGGCCATCCAGATGGGCCATTTCCCCTAGCGTCCCTTTAGCAGCAAGGATAGTTGGGAAGGGGTGGATCTGGGACTGACCCTGTGTCTGTAAATATTATATAATTATATACCCTGCTTCAGAGTCCCCCTTTGTTGCCCTGGAATGCAATGGTATGATCATAACTCACTATAGCCTCCAACTCCTGGGCTCAAGCTATGATCCTCCTGCCTCAGCCCCCTGAGTAGTGGGTACTATAGGCTTGTGCCACTATGCCCAGCGAATTAAAAAAAGTATTTGTGTGTGTGTGGAGATGAAGTCTTGCTATGTTTCCAGGCTGTTCTTGAACTCTGCAAGTGATCCTCCCACCTCAGCCTCCCAAAGTGCTGGGATTACAGGTGTGAGCCACCACACCTGGCCTATACCTTGCTTCTCTTTCTTTCTTTTCTTTCTTTCTTTTTTTTTTTTTTTTCTTTTTCTTTTCTGGAGACAGAGTCTCCCTCTGTCACCCAGGCTGGAAGTACAGTGGCATAATCTTGGCTCACTTGCAACCTCCACTTCCTGAGTTCAAGGGATTCTGCTGTCTCAGCCTCTTGAGTAGCTGGGATTACAGGCATGCACCGCCACGCCTGGCTAATTTTTGTATTTTTAGTAGAGACGAGGTTTCACCATGTTGGCCAGGCTGGTCTAGAACTCCTGATCTTCGCCCACCTTGGCCTCCCAAAGTGTTGGGATTATGCCCCCCCTTCCTCCCTCTCTCCCTCCCTCCCTCCCTCCCTTCCTTCCTTCCTTCCTTCCTTCCAGACAGGGCCTTGCTCTGTCACCTAGGCTGGAATGCAATGGCACAATCTTGGCTCGCTGCAACCTCCACCTCCCAGGTTCAAGCAATTCTCCTGCTTCAGTCTCTTGAGTAGTTGGGATTACAGACACTCACCCCTACGCTTAGCTGATTTTTGTCTCGATCTCCTGACCTCAGGTGATCTGCCCACCTCCCTGCTTCTCATTGAGGTCTCTGTCACTCAGTTATCAGTACAGGGAAAGGGCTCAAGGGCAGTGTGTGGCCATGGCCATTTGCAGAAGATGGCAGTAGGAGCGACCCTTTCTACTTTTACTCAACACAGCTGCTTATGCCCAGCCTGGTTAGGCCTCAGGGCAGTGTGCGGGGACTCACTGTGATCTTAGCTCCAGGTGCTCCTCCAGCTGGAGAGGCAGCCTGCGGCTGATCACAGTGCAAGGCCAGATGTCCCTTTCTGTCTCTGTGAGGGCAGAGATGAGGTCTGTCTCATGACTCTATCCCCAGCACTTTTCACAGTGGTGCCTCTGAATATGTTATAGGTCATTCACTCATCCATTAAATATCAAGTACCCTTACAACGTACTTTATCCACTGGGGACAAAGTGAGGATAAAGCAACAAAGAACCCCTACCCTTTTGGGGACTTCACTTTTTATTTTGTTTTTGAGACAGGGTCTCACCCTGTCACCCAGGCTTGAATGCAGTGGCTTGATCATAGCTCACTGCAGCCTCCAACTCCTGGGCTCAAGTGATCCTCCTGCCTCAGTCTCCTGAGTAGCTGGGACTACAGACCCACACCACTATGCCTGGCTAATTTTTTTTTTTTTTTTTGTAGAGATGGGGTTTCACTGTGTTGCCCAGGCTGGTCTTAAACTCCTGGGTTCAAAAGATCCATCCATCTCAGCCTCTCAAGGTGCTGGGATTACAGGCATGACCCATGGCACCAGGCCGAGCTTCACTTTTACCAGGAATGGGGATGATGAAGGCTGGGAGTGTCCCAGTCTGGTGGAGCTCAGGCCCCTTAGCCTTTTTTCTGATGGAGCCACAACTGCCAGGGCCCGCCTCTCCCACCCACTCACAAGTAGGGCTCACAGAGCCTCTGATTAGAAGACCTCTCCAAGGCCACGCTGCAGGGAAGGCAAGCAGAAAGAGTATCCACTGTTCCAATCTGATTTTATTGAAAAGGAAACATACAAAAATCATGTACAAAAAAAATTAACCAAACATGTACAGAAAATTCATTCCGGTATCTACAGCAGCGCATATACAGTATCTTACAGGCTGGGCCATCCCTCCCCACTCCCAGACTCCTCCCTCTTCCGAGATTTCCCCCCCTCCCTGACTCCCCATCTTCCCCCCAGCGCTTGGCCCTGGGGACTAAGGCTGGGGCGGCTTCAGCCAAAATCTCCCACCCCCCAAATGAATGCCAGTGGTCACACGTGCTCTCTCTAAACCTATGCAATGGGATTGATGGGGCGGGGTCGGTCGTGGGCAGAGCACAGGATTCACAGTCTGGGCCCCTCCTGGCCACCCCCGCATGAAGGTGAGGCAGGCACGCCCACCACCCGCCGGCTGGCTCAGGGAAGATGGCTGGGCACCTGGCTGGAGCAACCGGCAGACGCGCCCCACTCTCTGGCTCCAGGAGGCTAGTGGTCACGTTTGGCTCATTTGCTCTTCACGGGCCCCCTCCCAGGAGGAGGGGGGGAAGCACCAGGGGCCTGAGGCCAGGCCCAGAGTGAAGGAGCACCGAGAGGAGAGCCCCCCCTCAGTGTCACCCCTGCAGCTGGAACGGACACCAGTACAACAGCCTTTCCTGAGATGGTGGTGGGCGGCAGAGGCGGGCGGCTCAGTCCCCACCCCCTTGGTCACCGCCGCCTTCCGATGCTGAGTCCATCAGCCCTCCCTCCCCTGGCTTCTTGGCCAGGGACCCAGGAGTCCGCATCTCTGTCAGTGCACCCCAGGCTGGGCTGGGGCTGGAGTGGCTGCCCCGGCCTGCCCCCGGGATAGGCAGGGCTGGGAGTCCAGTATGCTACATGGTGCAGAGAAAGTCCCCCGCGCTGGCCAGGGTGTCAGGAGGTGGGAGGGGCCTGCCCCCCAAGTCCCTGACGTCCACCGGGCGGGTGCAGGCACCTAATTGGGCTCCATTTCGGGGGCTCTGTGGCCCCTGGGTAAGGGCAGGAGTCCCATGATGAGATTGTACAGGACCCTCCAGGGCGAGGGGCGGTGTCGCTGCTGCTCCTCTTGTCTCTGGGGAAGAGAGACCGGGCAGTTAGCAGGGGACTGAGTATGGTGAGGGGAGAGGGGATGGTCAGCTCCAGCAGTGAGGCGACCGTCTCGCCCACCCCTATTCCGGCTCCTCCCCACACCTGGGCTAATGTCCATGTCTTGGAGGTCACATCCTCATCCAGGACCTGAGACCAGGAGGCAGAGGACAAACACGGAATGTCTTCAGCAGAGAGCTAGGCACCCAGCGAGTGTGTGGCACATGTTAGGTGCGGCGGCCCCAGCCCTGCTGTACACTTAGGAAAGATCCCACAAGGGGCTGAAGGATGGACTGCAACCTATCCTACCCCTCCCTGCAGGGCCGGCAAGATGAGGAGAAAGGAGCAGGGTGCCCACAGTCTTGGCAGTTCTAGAACACTCTGTGGAAGGAGGAGAACTGGGAAGAGTTCACCCCCCATTGCAAAGGCTTCAAAAGAAGCACCTCTAGGCAATGCTGAGTGAAACCCCTGCCCTCTCTCCAGTGGCAGGGTGAAAACAACGTGGTCTCTAGGGCCCTCTCAGCTCCAACATGCTAGGAAGTGGGAAGGCGGGAGGCTAAGTCCTAGGAAAGGCTCCCGACTGGTAAAAATTAAAGGCAATACTAAAAAGTGTACGGAGGCCCAGCGCGGTGACTTATACCTGTAATCCCAGCACTTTGAGAGGCCAAGGTGGGAGATCACCTAAGGCCAGGAGTTTGAGACCAGCATGGCCAACATAATGGAACCCCGTCTCTATTAAAAATACAGGTCGGGGCCGGGCGCGGTGGCTTAAGCCTGTAATCCCAGCACTTTGGGAGGCCAAGGCGGGTGGATCACGAGGTCAGGAGATCGAGACTATCCTGGCTAACATGGTGAAACCCCGTTTCTTTTTTCTTTTTTTTTTGAGACGGAGTCTCGCGTTGTGTCACCCAGGCTGGAGTACAGTGGCGCAATCTCGGCTCACTGCAAGCTCCGCCTCCCAGGTTCACGCCATTCTCCTGCCTCAGCCTCCGAGTAGCTGGGACTACAGGCGCCCGCCACCTCGCCCGGCTAGTTTTTTGTATTTTTAGTAGAGACGGGGTTTCACTATGTTAGCCAGGATGGTCTCGATCTCCTGACCTCGTGATCCACCCGCCTCAGCCTCCCAAAGTGCTGGGATTACAGGCTTGAGCCACCGCGCCCGGCCCGAAACCCCGTTTCTACTAAAAATACAAAATACTAGCCGGGCGTGGTGGCGGGCTCCTGTAGTCCCAGCTACTTGGGAGGCTGAGGCGGGAGAATGGCGTGAACCCGGGAGGCGGAGCTTGCAGTGAGCCGAGATCACGCCACTGCACTCCAGCCTGGGAGACACAGCGAGAAAAAAACAGGCCGGGCGCGGTGGCTCATGCCTGTAATTGCAGCACTTTGGGAGGCTGAGGCGGGCAGATCACGAGGTCAGGAAATTGAGACCATCCTGGCTAACACAGTGAAACCCCGTCTCTACTAAAAATACAAAAAAATTAGCCAGGCGTGGTGGCGGGCGCCTGTAGTCCCAGCTACTCGAGAGACTGAGGCAGGAGAATGGCGTGAACCCAGGAGGCGGAGCTTGCAGTGAGCCAAGATCGCGCCACTGCACTCCAGCCTAGGTGACATAGCGAGACTACGTCTCAAAAAAAAAAAATGGCTGGGCAAGGTGGCTCATGTCTGTAATCCCAGCACTTTGGGAGGCCAAGGCAGGTGGATCACCTGAGGTCAGGAGTTCAAGACCAGCCTGGCCAACAGGGGGAAACCCCATCTCCACTAAAACAACAAAAATTAGCCGGGCATGGTGGCATGCACCTGTAGTCCCAGTTACTTGGGAGGCCAAGGCAGGAGAATCGCTTGAATCCGGGAGGCGGAGGTTGCAGTGAGCTGAGATTGCACCACTGCACTCCAGCCTGGGTGACAGAGCAAGACTATCTCAAAAAACAAAACAAAGAAGCGTACAGAGAGCTGCAGTTCTCTGCCACTCCCTGTAGCTCCACAGGCAGGCTCTATGCTAAGTGGGGACCACCTAACCTCCTCCCCTTCAGGTGCTGGGGAAGGAGAAACTCACTTTACAGAAGGTTAAATGATCCTCATCTTCCTCCTGTTACCTGGCAGTGAGTCGCCTGGTACCAGCCCAGTCTCCTCAACACTCCCTAGCAACTCTTGGGGCCAGGAGATGGTGGCAAAGGGGGCACATCGGATTGGCGTAAGTTATAAAACCCACCACTGTCAAACTGCTGTGGGTGCCACCTGGTGAGCAAGCTAGCAATCACCTAGTAAGGTGGATGGTGGGCAGACCACCCAGGTACCTACTCTAGAAACACAAGAGCACACCTGGAAACATGCATGTGTAGGAGAAGAAAAAAGGCAATAAATAATGGCCGGGCACAGTGGCTCACACCTGTAATCCCAGCACTTTGTGAGGCCAAGGTGGGTGGATCACCTGAGGTCGGGAGTTCAAGATCAGCCTGGTCAACACAGTGAAACCCCATCTCTACTAAAAATACAAAAATTAGCCAGGCATGGTGGAGGGCATCTATAACCTCAGCTACTTGGGAGGCTGAGGCAGGAGAATCGCTTGAACCCGGGAGGTGGAGGTTTCAATGGGCCAAGATCGTGCCATTGCACTCCATCCTGGGCAACAAGAGCGAAGCTCTGTCTCAAAAAAAAAAAAAAAAAAAAAAGGAAAGCCAATAAATAAAATCTGAAATATATTTTAAAATAGGCTGAGTGAGGTAGCTCAGGCCCATAATTCCAGCACTTTGGGAGGCTGAGGCAGGAGGATCACTTGAGGCCAGGAGTTTGAGACCAGCCTGGGTAACGCAGAAAGACCTGATCTCTATAAAAATAAAAATAAAATAAAAATTAGCCAGGCATGGTGGACCTGCCTGTGGTCCCAGCTAGTTGGGAGGCTGAGATGGGAGGATCCCTTAAACCCAGGAGTTGGAGGCTGCAGGGAGCTGTGATTGAACCACTGCACTCCAGCCTGGGAGACAGAGTGAGACCCTGTCTCTAAACATAAAATAAAAATACATATCTATCCATCAATGAGAAAATGAATAAGGATACTATGTTTATCCAACAGAATGCTATGTAGCAGTGAAAATGGCTTTTTTTTTTTTTTTTTTTTTGAGACAGAGTCTCATTCTGTCCTTCAGGATGGAGTGCAGTGGCTTGATCTCCTGATCTCGGCTCACTGCAACCTCTACACCGCCACCTCCTGGGTTCAAGAGATTCTCCTGCCTCAGTCTCCCAAGTAGCTGGGATTACTGGTGTGCCACCATGCTCAGCTAATTTTTCTTTTTTTTTTTTTGAGACGGATTTTTGCTCCTGTTGCCCAGGCTGGAGTGCAATGGCGCTATCTCGGTTCACGGTAACCCCTGCCTCCCAGTTTCAAGCAATTATCCTGCCTCAGCCTCCCGAGTAGCTGAGATTATAGGCCTGCGCCACCACACCCAGCTAATTTTGTATTTTTAGTAGAGAGGGGGTTTCTTCATGTTGGTCAGGCTCCCCTCAAACTCCCGACCTCAGGTGATCCGCCCTCCTCAACCTCCCAAAGTGCTGGGATTACAGGTGTGAGCCACCGTGCCCGGGCTTCATTTTTGTATTGTTAGTAAAGACAAGGTTTCACCATGTTGGTGAGACTGGTCTCGAACTCCCAACCTCAAGTGATCCGCTTGCCTCCGCCTCCCAAAGGGCTGGGATTACAGGAGTGGGCCACTGCATCCGGCCGAAAATGGCTGTATTTGTTGTTTCTTTCTTGCGATGGTCTTGTTCTGTCCCCCAGGCTGGAGTTAAGTGGCCCTTCATGGCTCACTGCAGCCTCGACTTCCCTGGCTCAAGGGACCCTTTCACCCCAGCCTCCCGAGTAGCTGGGACTGCGGGCTGGCACCACCACACCCGGCTAATTTTTATATTTTTTGTAGCAATAGGGGTCTCATTATGTGGCCCAGACTGGTCTAGAACTCCTGGACTAAAGCGTCCTTCCAACTCCGCCTCCCAAAGTGCTGGGATTACAGGCGTGAGCCACCGAGCCTGGCTGAACATATGGTGAATCTGAAGCCTAATATTAAGGGAAAAACGAATTCTGGGGAGGAACAAAAACTATGTCATGTAGGCTAAGCTAAGACTGCCCCATGATCCTAAGCCCTGGTTCTGGCCTGGTAAATATGGAGTAAAAGCAACACCTGCAGGGATTGAGACAGGCCAACTTGAGATATTTCCTTTGGATGCAGGGAGGGGGAAGGGATGGGGAGAGTGAGGAGCTTCACCACATGCGTTTCTGCGGTTTTGTTTGGTTTGTTAATAAGCAATGCGGGTGTAATGTTCAGACCGAACAGAGCTGGCTAGTGGGCGCACGATGTTTGTGATTTCCCATTCTCTGCTGTGGGCTTCGAATATCTGTTTTAAAAAATCGGGGCCGTGCCAGGGGTTGGGGGCGGGGCCTCCCGCGGGGCGGGGCTCCGAGCCCTCCCCTTCAGTCCTCAGCCCGCCCCGGCTGTCCCCGGCACGCCCCGGCGCCCGGGAAGCTGTGTGGCGCTGCGGGCCGCGCGAGAGGGACGGCAGGGGGCGGGCGCGGCGCGGCTGCTGACTCACCAGCTATAAATAGCCCGGGATATATGAGCCGCGCCGCCCAGCGCCGCCCTCAGTCCCCGCGGCCGCGGGCCACGGGCGCGCCGCTGGTCTCCGCGGCGGCCTAGTCCCCGGCCCTGGCCCTGGCCCGGGCTCTGGCTCCGGCTATGTCAGCCGCGGCGCGGAGTCCCTGGGCGGCTCTGCGGGCGCGCGATACCCCCCACCCACTCACCCCCCACCTGCCTGTCCGCGGAGCGACCCAGCCGCGCAGGGCAGCAGCTGCCGCACATCTGGCGGGGGCCGCCTGCCGCCCCCTCCTCCGGCGGGAAGTCCCACCTGCCGTCTACCCCACCCCCAGCACTCACCCGCCGCTCGTACTGCGCGTTGAGGTCGTCCGCCATCCGCCGCAGCTGGGCCCCGATCTCCCGGGCCCACTGTTCCTCCTCCCCACGGACTCCCGGGGCCGCCTGGGTGGGACCGCCCGCCAGGGCCCCCGGGGCGCTGGGCACGGGCGACTCCAGGTGCTGCTCCGCCAGCAAGAGCGAGGGCTGAGGACCTTGGAGAAGCAGAGGGGCGCGGTCAGCACCCACTACCCCTCCAGGCCTCGAAGTGTACGGGCCCATTTCCCTCTTTCCCAGCTACTGCTCCCCGACTCATTTCTAGTGATCCCTTCGCCCCGTCTTAGGGTTAATTTCTCAGCTTTTCCTCCCCAGGCACCAGAAAGCAAAAAGGACCTGGGGACGCCGCTCTGGGGTCACCTGTCTGGCCAGCTACGTCCCCACGGCCCTTGTCAGTGTGGAAGGTAGACGGCCAGACAGGTGACCCCGGGGGTGGTCAGGCTTAACGACCTCTATTTCCCAATGGGGACACATCTTGCTTGTTCCATGTGACAGGCAGGGAAACTGAGGCCCGCCCGTAGGGAGTATCCCAAGGTCACACAGGGATACAGCGACTGAACCCCACCCAGATCACAAGCCTCAGGTCTCCTGCCCTCTCGTGTCCAACCACAGGGAAGCCACACCTCCGGATGTGGCAGAGGCCTAGAGACCAGAAGGCCAGAGACTGTGGCAGCTTCAGAGCGCGGGCCTGGGGGCTGGGACGCGGGAGATGCCTTCCTGCCCCACCCCCTTCTGAGAGCCCTGGGAGGCTCCTGCCCTCCCGTCCCACCAGATCCTGGTCTGAGGGTTCCCTAAGGCCTACAACCAGGGCCTCAGTTTCCACATCTATGACCTTGGCTTGAAATCGGTGTCCCCTTCCAGGGCTTCCAGGAACTGAGCTAGGGAAGTTTTCTCTTTCCTTGCTCCCCTTGGGCTGCCGGGACAGGATGGGGGATGGGAAACCAGGACTCACTTTCCCGGGCTACAGTGCCTGCTGGCAGGGATGGGGCTCCCCGGGCACCACAGGGTTAACAGCCCATCAGGCAGGGGACCTTTAACCCTTCCCTCCCCAAGACTCCCCCCTCCCCGAGGGGACTTTCCCAACACAATGGCCCCTCCCCCTCTCCTTCCTCCGCCGGGACTGCGGAGAGGGCCAACCCTGGCCAAAGAGATGCAAATAAAGGCAAAGGCCCCTCGACCCCTCCCCAGAGCCCAGAGTTGACAGTCCTCCCGCTCGGCCCACACTCCCTGCAACAAGAATCCTCCAGGGGGTCTAGGGGACCCAGACTGGGGGAGGGCAGCTCGGATGCAGCTGTTGCCCCAGGCCCGGAAGAGACAGTGGGCTGCAATTCGGGGACTGCAGTCAGATTCCAGGAGGGACTTCCCACTTGACCTCCCCCTCCACCCCCAGCCTCCGTCTTCCTGCTTCTTTCAACACAAAGACCACATTGGCCACACCCTCCCAGTGGCCCGGCCGGGCTCGCCACTTCCCCCCTACCCCGTCCTCTCCCACTTCTCCAGTTCCTCCGAGTCTCAGGTCCTCTCTCTTCCCGACTCCTATCACCCCGGGGGCGGGGCGGGCACTCACCGTCCGGGCGTGGGCCTCGGGGCCGGCTGCGGGGACCCCCAGGCCAGCGGGGGCCCCCCAGGGCGGCGGTGACGGCGGGTGGGGCGGTGGGGGCGCAGAGGTAGGCAGCGGGCAGCAGGGCGGGGGCGGCGGGGGCGGCAGCCAGGCCGGGCTCGCAGAGGCCGCAGGACACTGCCGAGGGCACCAGGCGGCCGAGCGGGAAGGGGCGCGGGCCGTCGCGGGCCAGGCCCTCTACGGGCTCCGGGGAGCTGCCCTCCTGGCGTGCGCGGGCCATGGCGCTCCCTGGGGCCTGCGGGACACGGGAGGAGGAGCAGGTCAGCAGGGAAGTACCAGGACCCACTGTACCTCCAGTCTACCCGGGGTCAGGACCCAGATGGAGAAGAGTGGAGGTGTGTGTGCATGCGGAGGGGGTGATGGCCCCACAGAGACACGCCCAACCAGGGGATGACACCACCGGGTCCTGGCTGGTCTGGAGAGCCTCCCCTGCATAGGGTGATGGGCACACAGGAGGGACAGGGAGCACAGAATGGCTCTCACAGCAAAGACAGGGCTCACACAGGACGGATGGAGGGGTCTAGCAGGTGTGTGTACGTGGGCTGTGACAGTCCCACAACACAAACTCACTCCACTTGGGACTCACAGCATGGGCTGGTGGGGACAACTTTCCCAACACAGCGACGGGCACACAGGGAGGGCAGCGAGGCACAGTGAGGCCCCCACAGCACACACACAAGGACTCACACGGGACTGGCCAGCCTGACCACCCACCCCACCTCCCACTTGCACACAAACACTGAGATGGCCCCAGTCTCAGACATCACTACTCGGTACACACAACATACACACACACATACACCCCGACCAAAGCAGGAGCATCCATACAGACCATCACAAGCACTCTACATACTGCGCACACTGGCTGGCACAACCCATCCCCACACACACATCCAAACTGTCAAAGTCTCACACACTGACCCACTGTTGATATGCCCAGGGGCACATGCAAACACAATGCAGCCATTGCAAACACAAACACACACACACCAGCTAGGCACTGCCTCAGTTCCCAAACATGCCCCTCTCCCCACACACACACACACACACACACACACTCACTCCAGAGATAAGACCGGCACACCTCTGGACTCACATATCAACACAAAACAGACACCCACGGACACACATACATCAACACCCCCAAAACACACCCACATGTCACCAACTCTCAGGACACACGTAAATCAGGCACACACAGACACATGCCATCAGACCTCAACACACCACCAGACACGCAGGCTACGACCAGCAGACACCAACCCACCCTCCTCACGCAGCCCTCAAACACCATCACCAACTGTCAGCAACACACACACACACCCTACAGCTAACTCTAATCCCACACAGCCCAGCAGCGCACACACCTAGCGCACCCACAGAAAACACTGGTCTCACGTGACTGACATAAACACTACACACACGCAGCCCACATGACACACATGAGCCAGCCGATCACAGTGACAAGCCCCTCAGACCCAACACACACACGCATACACTACACACACACACAGAGGCTCAGAAACAACCCCATCCAGAGGCTGCGAGCAACACCCACCGTCTACACTGTATAGACCCCACAGATCCTGGGCCCTCAAATCCCAGACGCTGATGCCAGACACACAAGCCAAACCCAGACTGAAACAATCCCCCACCACACACACACACACACACACACACACACCTGAGAACTCACACAGACACCTGGACAGAAAACAAGACATTTGCATTTAGCAGGCGCAGCATCACAAACGCTGGGCAAAGACACACATGCCCCGGAGATACAGAGACAGCCTCAGCCAAGACAGAAACACACAGGCAAGACACAAGCGCACACATCGCACGCTCGGGCAAGACACACACAGAAACACACAAACAGCTCACTCCAGCAACACACACACACACTACAACCTCCACACCCCAGCACACGCAGGCAACAGACCCCCAGTATCACCCCAAAACAGCACACACAGACAACTCTCACCGAGAACACACGCAGGTCCACCCACCCCACAGGCAGGGCACCCACAGACAGAACCCCACACAAACAGGCGCGGGGACTCACGCAGACACCCCGACGGGTCAGAAACCCCAACATTCCTCCGGATCGACACCACCACTCGCTGCAGAACCCAGCACAAACTCAGAGCCAGACACGCGCACACACCCAGGCGAGACACCTGCAGATCCACAACCCCGCACACGCGCGCTCCCACGGCGGTCCCAGACGCCCCCCTCCGCTGTCACAGCCCCCCCCACCGCCGCCACGTGCGCCCGCCCCGCCCGCCAGGCGAGCGCGGGGCCAATAACCGGCTGTTGCTGGGGCGCAGCCCCCGCCCGCAGGAGCCGCAGACTCCACGGCCCGCGAGCCGCCCCCCGTCGCCGCCCCCAGCGGGCGCGCGCCCTGGGTGTGGCCGCCCCTCCGTGCCGCCCCCCCGCCCCTCCCGGACTTTGGGGGCTGGGGCACCCCGGGGTCGACCCTCTTCCCCGGGGCCGCACTGGCCGCCAGGGGGCGCTGCCGAGCCCGCACCCCATTGTTTGTAAACAAACCCGCCAGACCGCCGAGGCACCTGTGCGCCCAGACCGGCGCCCCAACGCCGAGCCGCCTCTCACCCGGCGACCTCGGCCCAGGGTCCCTCGCGGGGTTTTGGAGGGGAGGGCGCGGTGGGAGGCGGGGCGCCTAACTCTCCGCCTGCACTCCCGTCACCTCCTCCAGGGAGTCCACCCGGCCTGGCCGATCGCCGCCGGCGAGGAGTCAGGGCGCGCACACTCACCCCGGGGGCATGAACACGCCGGAGGGGGCGGCGGTGGGGGGCGGGCGGCTTCCTTCAGGAGGGCGCGCCCGCCAAGCGCCGCTCTCCGCGGCGGCTGTTGCTGGGGCTGTCGCTGCTGCTGCCGCTCTAACTGCAGTGGCGGCTGCTGTGGCTGTGGCTGCTGCCGTTCCCCGGGCCGCAGGCGCGTCCGCGTAGTGGCCGCCGCTGCTGGGATCGCTGGTGCCGCCGCCACCGCCAGGCGCCCGCTCGCATGTGGCTCGCGCCGCGTCTCAGGCCGCCCGGCGGATCCCGGGCCAGCTCCAAAGCCGCCCCGCCCCGCCCCGCCCCGCCCCCGCCCGGCGGGTCCCACGCCCCGCCCCCGCGTGACGCTACGGCCCCGCCCGCCAGCCGCGGACAAGTCGGGACTTGCAGGCGCGCGCCGCGCCCCCCCTACCTCCGCGCCGGGGGTTTCCCTGCAGCCGGGGACGGGGCAGGGCCTGGCCCAAGGCGAGGAGGACCCAGGCGCTGTGCAGCGGGGTCCAGGGAGATCGCCCAGACACCGGGACAGTCGGACACACACACTGACTGGGACCCACAGATCCACACCCCCAGGGATGCGTACACAGACCGACCGACGGGCGTTCCAGGGTCCACCAAGTCACGTGCAGGCAGAGCCCAGAGGATGTACTCATGGACACAAGGCCACAGTCTCACAAATCCACACCATGGACAGGGGCACGAACACACACACTCACTTACTGATGGGGCTAACACACACACCCAGACGCAAATGCACAGACCCACTAACAGGGCCCCCCGGACAGGCAGACGGACACAATGGCAGGGCCACACACAGTTGCACAAACACCAACACTGATGATCACACCTGGGCCCACGAACTGTGTTCACAAACAACCCTACCGAACAGGCACCCACACCACATACACGGTGGTGCAACCACAACAGACACAGGCGGAATGCTTGTCTGGAAACACAAACTTGCTGATAGGCACAGGGGACACACACACACCCCCAGACACACACAGACACCTGTTACAGGGATACCTGGACACACAGCCAAATCCAAATCACACTCCAACAGGGACATACACAAATGCACTCACGCAATTTCACAGCTAACACATTAAAACTATCAGAAACTGACATTTGCCCCCCACGATGGCTCACATTTGTAATCCCAGTACTTTGGGAGACCAAGGTGCACGGATCTCGCCTGAGGTCAGGAGTTCGAGACCAGCCTGACCAACATGGTGAAACCCCGTCTCTACTAAAAATACAAAATTAGCCGGGTGTGGTGACACATGCCTGTAATCCCAGCTACTAGGGAGGCTGAGGCAGGAGAATTGCTTGAACCCGGGAGGTGGAGGTTGCAGTGAGCCGAGATCCTGCCACTGCACTCCGGCCTGGACAACAAGAGCAAACTCCATCTAAAAAAAAAAAAAAAGAAAAGAAAAAAGAAAAAAGGAAGGAAACTGACATTCAGAGACACAGACCAAATCAGACATAGACATAGAAGAAACTGACCACCGACACATGTCATGAAGTCACACCTGTGACAGCTTCTTGCTAACTGGTCCACTGACTGCACACACACTGGAGCATGCACACCTGGCCACACTCACCACAAATCTGGCAGGGGACCCACGTCGCAGAAGAAGCCCTGGGCACCTGGCATGGACATGCCCGGGCAGACCCCACGCCAAATTTTATCCTGTCTCATAGTTTTCTATTCCCTTTCCTTTTTCAGTTTCTCATTGTTACTTCCTTCTCTGCTCTGGTTCAGGGAGTTTTGAGTTTTGTCCTTCCTTCTTCCAAAGCTGTGGACACTTGTCTCCTCCTCTACACTTTCCATCCCTACCGGGTCTCACCCAATCACAATCGCCTCATCAGAGTGAGTCACCTTCCAGTGCCTAGCATGGGGCTGGCTGAGAAAAGATGTCAGACTTCTCAAACTTGACTGCCTCCAAGTACACACTCTTAGCTTCCCCAAGAAAAGCAGTTAATCTGCATCTCACATGAAATTTCCCCATTTGAAACATTGGGAACGCCTCAGCTTTCCTCTCTCTTTCCCTTTCCCTGATTATTCATTCTCCCTTCCTTCTTCCTGGTGTTTTCCAAACTGTGGTTCATGAGTAAACCATGGATTATGACATATGACATCACTTACATGGATCTTACTTTTTTTTGAACCAGAGTCTTGCTCTTGCCCAGGCTGGGTGCGGGTGGCATCAGCTCCACCTCGCTCATGGGTTCTCAGACGTTTCTGCATTGCCTCAGCCTCCCCAAATTCTTTTGGGACTGCAGTGCCCCAGCTAATTTTGTATTATTGGTAGAGAGCCGGTTTCACCATATTGGCCAGGCTAGTGCAGATCCTGACCTCAGGATCCTCCCGTCTTGGCCTCCCAAAGTGCTGGGATTACAGGCATGAGCCTCCACACTCAGCTTTTTTTTATTTATTTTTTGGATAAAAGATTCACTCTGTGGCCCAGACTGGAGTGTAGTGGCACAATAGATAGTCTTGTGGTACAATAGCCTTGCAGCTATTTCCCTGGGCTACAGAGAGACCTCCTACCTCCAGCCTCCTAGTAATTTTTATTTTTTATTTTTTATTAAAATTTTTAAATTTTAAATTTAAAAAAGTAAATTATTTATTTATTTATTTATTTTTTTTTTTTTTGAGGCGGTCTGCGGCTCTGTGCCCAGGCTGGAGTGCAGTGGCGGATCTCAGCTCACTGCAAGCTCCACCTCCCAGGTTCACGCCATTCTCCTGCCTCAGCCTCTCAGTAGCTGGGACTACAGGCCCGCCACCTTGCCAGTTTTGTATTTTTTATTGAGAGCCCGGGGTTTCACGTGTTAGCCAGGATGGTCTCGATCTCCTGACCTCGTGATCAGCCTGTCTAGGCCTCCCAAAGTGCTGCAATTACAGGCTTGAGCCACGGCCCGACCCAAAAAATTTAAAATTTTTTTTAATGCCCAGCTAATTTTTTTTTTTTTTTTTGAGGCGAGGTCTCGGCTCTATCACCAGGCTGGAGTGCAGTGGCCCGATCTCAGCTCACTGGCTCAGCCTCCCGAGGTCCGCTCGTCTCCTGCCTCAGCCTCCCGGAGTAGCTGGGACTACAGAAGCCACGCCACCTCGCCCGGCTAGCTTTTGTATTTTAGTAGGAGCGAGGGGTTTCACGTGTTAGCCAGGATGGTCTGATTTCCTGACCTCAAGTGATCCACCCATCTCGGCCTCCCAAAGTGCTGGGATTACAGGCTTGAGCCACGGCAGCCCAGCCTTTTTTAATAGGATGGGTGGTCTTTCGGCTATGTTGCTTAGTGGTCTTGACCTTATGGGCTCAAGCAAACCTCCTGCCTCGGCCTCCCTCAGTGCTGGGATTACAGGTGTGAACCACCATGCCTGGCTGATCTTAATGCATTTTTCTCAGTAAGATGCATTCACATCTCAACCAACTTGCGCTTTATTGAGATGTATTTAAACACAAGAACATTCACTCTTTTTAGGTGTATGGTTTGTAAGTGGTGATAAAAGTACACAATTTTGTATTACCACAACTTCTTTTTTTGAGACTGAGTCTGGCTCTCTGCTCGCCCAGGCTGGAGTCTCGATGGCGGATCTCAGCTCACTGCAAGCTCCGCCTCCTGGTATTACCACAACTTCTACCTGCAATTTTACTGGCCCTAGACAAGAGGTTTTGTTAGTGGTGTTTTAATTGAGATAGAATCTGGCTGTGTTACCCAGGCTGGTTTCAAACTTCTGGGCTCAAGCCATCCTCCCACCTCAGTCTCCCTAGTAGCTGGGATTATAGGCATACATGACTGCTTTGACCAGAGTTTTTAAAAACTACACTACAGGCCGGGCACGGTGGCTCACACCTCACTCTTAGTACTTTGGGAGGCTGGGGGGCGTGGATCATCTGAGGTCAGGAGTTCGAGACTAGCCTGGCCATCATGGTAAAGCCCCATCTCTACTAAAAATACAGAAATTAGCTGGGCATGGTGGTGCAATCCCAGCTACTTGGGAGGTTGAGGCAGAAAAGAGGTAGCAGGGCAGGCGGTGGCTCAAGCCTGTAATCAACACTGGGAGGCCGGTGGAAGTGGGGATCATGAGGTCAGGAGTCCGAGACCATCCTGGCTAACTGCAGTGAAAACCCGATCTCTACTAAAAAAATACAAAACTAGCCCGAGGCCGAGTGGCAAGGCTGCTATGAGTCCCAGCTACGGGAGGCTAGGCAGGAGAATGGCGTAAGCCAGGAGGCGGAGCTTGCTTGGTGAGCGAATCGGCATGCACTGCACACTCCAGCCTGGGAAGCTGACACAACAAGACTCCGTCTCAAAAGAAAGGAGTGCTTGAACCCAAGAAGGAGAGTTTCATTGAGCCGAGGTCAGCCCTTTCATTCAGCTTAGTGACAAGAACAAAACTCCGTCTCAAAACAACGCCAACAACAACAAAAATACACTACAGGCCGGGCATGGTGGCTCTTGCCTGTAATTCCAACACTTTGGGAGGCCGAGGAGGGTGAATCACTTGAGGTCAGGGTTCGACACCAGCCTGGCCAACATGGGTAGAGAGAGCGGTCTATAAAATGCAAAGTGTAGGCATGGTTGCATGCCTGTAATCCCAGCTACTCCAGGAGGCTGAGATGGGAGAATCGCTTGAACCCAGGAGACCGTGGTTGCAGTGAGCCAAGATTGCACCACTGCACTCCAGCCTGGGTGCTGAGCGAGACCCCATCTTAAAAAATATATATATATATATATATATATATATATATATATAATTTTGAAAAATTATGAAGTCAAGGGAAAGTAATATTTTATGAACATTTTATTGATGTATAGTGAATACATATTAGGTTACAAGGAAAGTATTTTTCTGGCCATAGATCAAGTTTAAAGACGTTTGAGGCCGGGCGCGGTGGCTCAAGCCTGTAATCCCAGCACTTTGGGAGGCTGAGAAGGAAGCGGATCCTGAGGTCAAGGAGTCAGAGACCATCCTGGCTAACACAGTGAAAACCCTGTCTCTATTAAAAATACAAAACTAGCAGGCGAGGTGGCTGTAGTCCCAGCTACTCGGGAGGCTGAGGCAGGAGAATGGCGTAAATCCGGGAGGCGGAGCTTGCAGTGAGCTGAGATCCGGCCACTGCACTCCAGCCTGGGCGACAGAGCGAAACTCCGTCTCAAAAAAAAATAATAATAAATAAATAAATAAATAAATAAAGACGTTTGAGAAATGCTGCTTTAGACACTTATTAAATGAGATCACACTGGAAGTCATTTAGTGCAGTATTGGACATATAGTAAGTGCCTAATAAGTGTTAGCTATTATCACTTGTATAACTAATTATTGCCAGTATTTCCTCTGTGTTTGACAGTGATGAAGTTGAGAGAAGGGCAGTCTCTAGCCCTCTGCTAGCTCATGGTCCTGCCTGTACTTCACACCTCTCACTCACTGAGCAGTGTCCAGACTGCCCATTGCAGGGCAGATACCCGGAGGTCAGATGTACTGGAATGTTCTCTTTTTTTTTTTGAGATGGAGTCTTGCTGTGTCGCCCAAGATGGAATGTGGTGGCCCGATTTCTGCTCACTGCAACCACCACCACCTCCTGGGTTCAAGTGATTCTCCTGCCTCATCCTCCTGAGTAGCTGGGATTACAGGCATGTGCCACCATGCCCAGCTAATAATTTTTGTAGTTTTAGTAGAGATGGGGTTTCACCATGTTGGCCAGGCTGGTCTCGAACTCCCGATCTCAGATGATCCGCCTGCCTCGGCCTCCCAAAGTGCTGGAATTACAAGTATGATTCACTATGCCCAGCCTGTAATATTCTTTTGTTCTTTTCCTCCTCCTCCTCCTCCTTCTTCTTTCTTCTTCTCCTCCTCCTCCTCCTCCTCTTCTTCCTCCTCCTTCTTCTCCTTCTTCTTTTTTCTTTTTTTATAAAGATGGAGTCTCTCCATGTTGCCCAGGTTGGTCTCAAACTCCTGGGCTCAAGTGATCCTCCCTCCTTGGCCTCCCAAAGTGCCTCGATTATGGGCATGAGCCACCATGCCCGGCCCCGGAATGTTCTTTCTTTGTTTGTTTCTTTGTAGAGACAGGGTTTCACCATGTTGCCCAGGCTGGTCTCAAACTCCAGCCCTCAAGCAATCCTCCCTCCCTGACCCCCTAAAATGCTGAGATTACAGGTGTGAACCACCGCACCAGCCTGTAATGTTCTTTTGAGAAGAAAATGAGTGTGAAAGATAATGGGAATCTGGCTTGGTGGCTGGAGGTAGAAAAGACGGGGAGAGGCCAAGAGTCTATTTGGCCATAAGCATTGTCACTAGTCAAAATCCTCCCTACAGCTAGGCGTGGTGGCTCACGCTTGTAATCCCAGTATTGTGGAAGGCTGAGGAAGGCGGATTGCCTGAGCCCAGGAGTTCCACACCAGCCTGGGCAACATGCAGGAACCTAACTGGGAGGCTGAGGTGGGAGGAACGCTTGAGACTGTGAGTTCGAGGCTGCAGTGGGCTGTGATCGCACCATTGTACTCCGGCTTGGGCAACAGAGCGAGACCCTATCTCAAAAGCAAAACAAAACACCAGCCTGGCCAACATGGTGAAACCCTGTCTCTACTAAAAATTCAAAAATTAGCTGGGTGCGGTGGCACATGCCTGTAATTCCAGCTACTCAGGAGGCTGAGGCAGAAGAATCGCTTGAACCCGGGAGGCGGAGGTTGCAGTGAGCCAAGATCGTGCTACTGCACTGCAGCCTGGGCGACAGAGCAAGACTCCGTCTCAAAAATAAAAAACCAACCTCCACCCGCAAAACAACACCACAAAACCCTTGTGGGCAAAGAAAAAGAAGTTTGTGGGGCCGGGCGCGGTGGCTCAAGCCTGTAATCCCAGCACTTTGGGAGGCCGAGACGGGCGGATCACGAGGTCAGGAGATCGAGACCATCCTGGCTGACACAGTGAAACCCCGTCTCTACTAAAAAATACGAAAACTTAGCCGGGCGAGGTGGCGGGCGCCTGTAGTCCCAGCTACTCGGGAGGCTGAGGCAGGAGAATGGCGTAAACCCGGGAGGTGGAGCTTGCAGTGAGCTGAGATCCGGTCACTGCACTCCAGCCTGGGCGACAGAGCGAGACTCCGTCTCAAAAAAAAAAAAAAAAAAAAAAGAAGTTTGTGGGTGGGTTAAGGCCTGCCTCTTTTTTTTTTTTTTTTTTTGAGACAGGGTCTTGCACTGTTGCCCAGGCTGGAGTCTAGTGGCATGATCACAGCTGACTATCACAGCTCACCGCAGCCTCCACCTCCTAGGCTCAAGCAATTCTCCTACCTCAGTTTCCCAAGTAGCTGGGACTACAGGTGCACACCACCACGCCTGGCTAATTTTTTATTTTTATTTTTATTTTTTTTGAGACAGAGTCTCACTCTGTCGCCCAGGCTGGAGTGCAGTGGCCGGATCTCAGCTCACTACAAGCTCCGCCTCCCGGATTTACGCCATTCTCCTGCCTCAGCCTCCCGAGTAGCTGGGACTACAGGCGCCCGCCACCTCGCCCGGCTAGTTTTTTGTATTTTTTAGTAGAGACGGGGTTTCACCATGTTAGCCAGGATGGTCTCGATCTCCTGACCTCGTGATCCGCCCGTCTCGGCCTCCCAAAGTGCTGGGATTACAGGCTTGAGCCACCGCGCCCGGTCTTAATTTTTTAATTTTTTGTAGAGATGAGGTTGTTGCCTGCCCAGGCATGTTTCGAACTCCTGGCCTGAACCCATTCTCCTGCCTTGGTTTCCCACGCCCGCATACAGTCCTCACAAAAGACTGTGGGCTGTGAGTCTAGATGGCCTGAGTTAGAATCCCCTGTGCCACCTACTGGCTGTGGGTGATTTTGGGGGAATTGGTCACAGCTTTGTGCCTCAGTTTCCTCATCTGTGAGTTAAGACAGCACAGGTCGCTACCTCATAGGATGTGTAGTCAGAAGGTGAATAAAGATAAAACACTGGGCCAGGCACACAGTGGCTCATGCCTGTAATCCTAGCACTCTGAGAGACTGAGGCAGGAGGATCACTTGAGCCCAGGAGTTCCAGACCAGCCTAGGCAACATAGTGAGACCCCCATCTCTACAAAAAATTAAAAAATTAATCAGGTGTGGTGGTGTGCACCTGTGGGCCTAGGTACTTGGGAGGCTGAGGAAGGAGGATCGCTTGAGCCCAGGAGGCCAAGGCCACAGACAGCTATAATCCCATCACTGCACTCCAGCCTGGGCGACAGAGTGAGATTCTGTCTCAAAAATAAATACATAAATAAAATAAAGAGACCCTGTTTTTTTTTTTTTTTTTTTTTTTTTTTTTGAGACGGAGTCTCGCTGTGTCACCCGGGCTGGAGTGCAGTGGCGCGATCTTGGCTCACTGCAAGCTCCGCCTCCCGGGTTTACGCCATTCTCCTGCCTCAGCCTCCGAGTAGCTGGGACTACAGGCGCCCGCCACCGCGCCCGGCTAGTTTTTTGTATTTTTAGTAGAGACGGGGTTTCACGGTGTTAGCCAGGATGGTCTCGATCTCCTGACCTCGTGATCCACCCGCCTCGGCCTCCCAAAGTGCTGGGATTACAGGCTTGAGCCACCGCGCCCGGCATGAGACCCTGTTTTATAAATAAACAACAAAAAAAATTAAACAATAAAAGTACTGGGGCATGGTGGATGTTTAATATATTTTACCTATCATTATTATTACCAGTGTGGGAGTGCCTTGACTCTCTGAGAATCCAAGCAAGGAAACCTCTAGCTAAGGACCCCTCTGCCTCTTTTATGAGGCAGGGTCCCACTCTGATACCCAGGCTTGAATGCAGAGGCACGATATTGGCTCACTGCAACTTCCGCTTCCCAGGCTTGGGTGATTCTCCTGCCTCAGCCTCCTAAGTAGCTGGGACTACAGGCCCATGCCACCACGCCCAGCTTGGGTGATTCTCCTGCCTCAGCCTCCTAAGTAGCTGGGACTACAGGCCCATGCCACCACGCCCAGCTAATTTTTGTATTTTTAGTAAAAATGAGGTTTCACGATTTTGCTCAGGCTGGTCTTGGACTCCTGGGCTCAAGTGATTCCCCCACCTCAGCCTTCCAAAGTACTGGGATTACAGGCATGAACCACTGGGCCCGGTCTGGACCCCTTTTTTTTTTTTTTGAGAGGAAGTCTCGCTCTGTCACCCAGGCTGGAGTGCGGTGGCACGATCTCGGCTCACTGCGACCTATGCCTCCCAGGTTCAAGCGATTCTCCTGCCTCAGTCTCCTGAGTAGCTAGGGCTACAGGCATGTGCCACCATGCCTGGCTAATTTTTGTGGGGTTTTTTTTGTTTGTTTTTTCGGTTTTTTTTTGAGATGGAGTCTCACCTGTTGCCCAGGCTTGAGTGCAGTGGTGCGATATCTTGGCTCATTTGCAACCTCCGCCTCCCAGGTTCAAGTAATTCTCCTGCCTCAGCCTCCTGAGTAGCTGGGACTACAGGCATGCACCACCACGCTCGGCTAATTTTTGCATTTTTAATAGAGACAGGGTTTTGCCATGTTGGCCAGGCTGGTCTCGAACTCCTGATCCCAGGTGATCCACCTGCCTAAGCCTCCCAAAGTGCTGGGATTCCAGGCATGAGCCACTGAACCCGGCCCAGGACCCCTATTTTTATGGGGCCAGGATGCCTGCATTCTCTTCTGGGAAGGATCATCAGCCCTATGTTCAAAAACCATGATGCCTGAATCCAGTTTGGGTAGAGACGACCAGTCCCTGTGTTCATGGGGTCAGGATGCCCAGGTCTCCTTCTGGGAGGAAGACAGCTGGTGTCTATTTGCACAGATGCTCATGGTGAGGCTGTGGTCTCAAACTGGTGGCCCACAGGGCGGCCACGAGTGTGTTTTCTTGACTGTGAAGTTTCTTATTTTGAACGTTAATGCCTCTCCCACGGGCTCACAGCACAGAGGAACGATAACGTGCCCGGGCGCTGGAGTCATTTGAACCCGACATGGGTTCAAATTATGACCTTGAGCAAGCAGCTTCCCTGCTCTGTGCCTCAGTTTCCCTCTCTGTCCAAAAGGGATCGG
This sequence comes from Papio anubis, assembly GCF_008728515.1. Classification (NCBI taxonomy): domain Eukaryota; kingdom Metazoa; phylum Chordata; class Mammalia; order Primates; family Cercopithecidae; genus Papio; species Papio anubis. Next base: position 1,344,639 of record NC_044995.1, on the reverse strand, counting down.
CACAGGCAGGACCAAAAATATTGTGAAGATGAAATGAGTTCGTATTTGTAACATACTTAGAATAGTGCCCGGAGGTAGTAAGCCGGATGTGAAGTGCTGGTGAGACAAAATAGAGCTGGTTGACTGCAGACCTAAAACCGTCTCATCTCCAAGATCTTGTCTGCCATTCTGGGGAAGCAGATTTCGCAGCCTGGGGAGAGGGAGTTGGGAAGGACTTAACTTTTCACTGCAGGGTCTGAGTCCTGGCTTTCCGCGGTGGGGAGGGGGTCTCCCGGGTCCCCTCGGTGTGGCCGACCCTGCAGGCCCGGAGGCTGGACCGGGGCCGGGTGGGGGCTGGGCGGGGGCGCGGGCGTCCGCAGGGTCCGAGCGGCCGGCGCGCGTGTGAAGGTTACCGCTTCCCGGCGGGGCGGGGGCCGCGCGCTGTTGCTGGGGTCTGCGGGGCCTGCCTGCGCCCGCGCCCCCCCTCCTTCCCGGCCAGCCAGTGAGCGGTACCCGCCGCCGTTGCCAGGGGAAACTCGCCGCCCCGTTACCCAGCAACAAGCCTGGCCCAACCAGGCGCGAGGACCCCCTAGGCCCCGCCCGCCGCTGCCCACCGCGTGCCCAATGCCAGGCGGGCAGAGCCGGCCCAGCTCCCGGAGACGGCGAGCGAGCTCATTGGCCACCGCCGCGTCCGCCCGGATCTGGGGGAGCCCTCGGCACGGGGGGCGGGGAGCCGGGCCCCGGGGAGCTGCCGGGCGCGCGGCCTGCAAACCTGCGACCGGCTGGGTGATACCCGGGCTGTGCACCATCCACCTCCCTGCTCCCCTGCCCCGCACTCTCGGGTGAGGATGGGCAGTTGGGATGGGCTGGAAACGGGGTTGCGCATTCTGTTCCTACTCCCAGAATGGCAACCTGGAGTTGGCCTTGTGCAAACAGACACCAAGGGCCCCCCCCCCCCCAAGGAGACCTGAGCACCCAGACTCCATGAAGACAGGGACTGGTTGTTCCCCCGCCCCACCCCGCAAAACAGGATTAGGTATGGTGGCTCTTGAACACAGCGGCTGAAGTTCCCTTCCAGAATCGAACCCAGGCGTCCTGACCCTATAAAAATAGGGGTGCCACTGCACCCCCAAAGGACCCAGGCATGCCTGAACCCGTGAAAACAAGGATATGAACTCCCTCCTCTCAGGAGATGCAGATGTCCCAGCCCCGGGACACAAAAACTGAGGGTCCCCCCAGAAGGGGACACAGCCATGTCTGATCCCAGGAAAACTAGGGCTAAACATCCCACTTCCACAAGAAACGCGGACTCAGGCCTTTGGGCTCCCGACCCTAAGATGTCACAGAGCTCCTGGGCATCTTGGCCCTCACCACACTGATGATGGGAGACACTCCTGCCCCTAACAGTCACCAGACCCTCAGGCATCCAATTTACCTAGGTGGGACCACCTGCCCAGCCCCAGGGTGCAGACCTGCCCACTTCCCACCCCTATGAGCCCTTTTCCCCGGAGTCCAGGTGGTTGATCTCCCAGGACGTGGGCATCGGACTTCAGAGTCGCTCTCCTTACCTGTTGGCACCGACCCCCCACCCTGCGCCAGGGTCCCAGGCCTCATAGTGCCAAGGACCCCAGAAGTCCAAGCCCCGGGTCTCAGATTCCCCAGACACTTGGTCAAGCGACCCAGCCCCTCACAGTGGTGTGGCTGGGGACGAGGGGGTAGTGGAGAGGTTAGGGGGCCCTCCCCAGTCCCAGACCCCCAGGTCTGGAAGATCCAGCCCTGCAGCACCTTTACTTGGCCCCACGGATCCGGACTGGGGGCCCCCAGTCTCGAGAGACCCTAACGTGCATGGCTGGGCCACTTCAGAGAGGCCCAATTCCTCAGAACCCTCCCTCCCCGGGAGACCCAAGGCAGCGCCGCCTGCAGCTCCAGATCCCAGCTCCAGACTTGGTGAGCCCAGGTGCGGCCCGCCCCTACCCTGGTACCTGGCGGGGCGGAGTTGAGGATTACTCAGCCTCCAGAATGAGGCGATGACATCATCCTGGGGGGGGAGTTGACTAATGGCCGCGCTGGGGGGGGGCGGGGAAGTTTACCCGGTAACAGCGGCTGCCGCACGGCCCCGCCCCCGGGGAAGGGCTGGGAGGGGGAGGCACAGCCCGCGCTGGCGCACACACACACGCACACGCACACGCACACACACACAGCGCATCCCTCCCCCACCGTCCCACATCTAACACAGCTTCCTGGGGCAAGGGCAGGGATGGGCGGGTTGGGTGTTTGTGTGACTGTGTGTGTGTGCTGGAGTCCTCTGTAGGTCTATGTTAGTGTGCTGTTGTGTCGGGGGTTCACACATTATGGTGGTGGTTGTGTCAGTGTGTTCTATTGTGTGTCACTTGATGGATTGTGTGTCAGTGTGATGGTGTGTGTCAGCATGCTACATTTGTCACAATGCTACATGTCATGGGCTGCTGTGACAATGTGATTGTGTGTCAGTGTACAATTGTGTGATGTTCTGGTGTGCTGTGTGTGATCATGATGGTGTGATGTGTGTGGTTCTGTGCAGCACGCTGGTCTGGCAGTGAGATGTGTGTGCCCATGTGATTGTGTCTCTGTCATGCTGGGATTGTATGTGTGTCAGAGTGATGTTGTGTTAGGAGGAAGATTTGTGAAGGTGCTATGTCACACTGTACTGTCCTGTTGTCGTGGTTGGATGTGTTTGTGTAATGCTGTGTCACTGGGGTTGTGTGTGTATGTCGTGGTGATGGTGTGTACATGTATACAATGCTGTGTGTATGTGGGATTGTGTGCCACTGAGTGTGTCAGTGGTACTTGTGTTGTGGGTGGTGGGACTGTGATTGTGTCACTGTGACAGTGTGTGACCATGTGCTGTGCTGGGTGTCGGGGGAAGATGTGCATACATCCTACTGTTATTGTGTGTGTCTGGACAATGTGGTGTGTGGTGGGATTGTGGGTGTGTGTCACATTGTGATTGTGTCTGAAATGCATGTCTGTGGGACTGTGTATCACCGACAGTATGTGCCTGTGAAATGCTGTGTGTCACTGTGGTTGTGTGTCATTTTGGTTGTGTAATGTTGTGTGTCCATGGAACTGTGTATGTGTCTAATAGATTGTGTGTGTGCAATATTGTGTCTCACTGTGATTGAATGTGTCACTGTTGCGATTGTATCACTGTGATCTAGTGAGTGTGTTGGGACCAATTTGTTGTGGGATTATGAGTGTCACTGTATTGATTGTATGTCACTGATACTGTGTTTCAGGGTGATGTTGTGTGTTCAAGGGACTGTGCATAACTCATGGAGATTGCATGTGCCTGGGCAGCACTGTGTGGACCTGTGGTTGTGGGTCTGGGGAGTGCTATGTGTCCTGGGACTGTCTGTGTCACTGAGGTTTTTTCTTTTTTGAGACGGAGTTTTGCTATTGTTGTCCAAGTTGGAGTGCAGTGGCAGTGATCTTGGCTCATTGCAACCTCCACCTCCCGGGTTCAAGCGATTCTCCTGCCTCAGCCTCCCAAGTAGCTGGGACTACAGGTGCATACCACCACGCCCAGCTAATTTCGTATTTTTAGTAGAGACGGGGCTTCACCACGTTGGTTAGGCTGGTCTCGAACTCCCGACCTCAAGTGATCCACCTGCCTCGGCCTCCCAAAATGCTGGGATTACAGGCATGAGACACCGTGCCCGGCTGTCACTGCGATTTTGTGTGTCTGTGTGATGCTGTGTGTCTGTGTGTTCCTGAGACGTGTCTCTCGCTGTGTGTGTCACTGTGATTGTGTATGTGCGGGGTGCGACGTTGTTTGTCTCTGGGACGGTGTGTGTGTGTGCGCGCGCCGATGCGATTGTGTGTCAGCGCGCTTCGCTGGGTGTCGGGGGAAGGTGCGCGTGTCTCCAGGCCTCCTGCCCGAGAACAGCGGCGCTGCTCTCTGATTGGCCGCGGCCGCGCCAGTGAGAAGCTCCCGAATCCTGCGGTAACTTGGTAACTTGGAGACTCGGCCCGCGCCGCCGCCGCGGGGCTCCGGGCTGGGGGCTGGGAAGGCGGGGAGGGGAGGGGCGCGCCCCGCCCCGTCCCACCCGGATCTCGCAGGCCCGCCCCGAGCGCCCCTCCCCGGCCCCCTCGCCCCGTCTCCCCTACCTCCAGCTCGGCACCTCTGAACCCCTACTTTGACTCCATCTGCCTCACCTCTGCGTCGCTCCTGACTCCCCCATCTCTGCCACTCCTGGGTCTCTCCGTCTCTCTCTTTCCCATGTTTATCTCTCCTGTCTCTGTCTCCCTGTAGATCTCTTTCTGCCTTTGTCTCTGTCTCCCATGTCCCATCTCTGTTTCTTCCATCTGTCTCTCCCATCTGTCTCCACCACTGCTGTCTCTCCCCGTCTCTGTCTCCGCCATCTGTCTCTCCCAGTCTCTGTCTCTGCCACTTCTGTCTCTTCCCGACTCTGTCTCATTTCTCCCTGTCTCTGTCTCCGCCACCACTCTCTCCCCATCTCTGTCTCCGCCACCACTGTCTGTTTCCATCTCTGTCTCTGCCATCTCTGTCTCTCCCTGTCTCCACCATCTCTGTCTCTCCCTATCACTGTCTCTGCCATCTCTATCTCTCCCTGTCTTTGGCTCTGCCATCTGTCTCTGCCATCTGTGTCTCCCTATCTCTGTCTCTCCCTGTCTACCTCTCTGCCACTTCTGTCTCCGCCATCTGTCTCCATCATCTCTGTCTCTGTCTCTGCCATCTGTCTCTCCCTGTCTCTGCCGTCTGTCTCTCCCTGTCTCTGTCTCTACCATCTCTGTCTCTCCCTATCTCCCTCTCTGTCTCTGCCATCTCTGTCTCTATCATCTCTGTCTCTCCCTGTCTATGTCTCCATCATCTGTCTCTCCCTGTCTCTGTCTCTGCCACCTCTGTAGCTCCCTGTCTCCTCCATCTTTGTCTTTCCCTATCTCTGTCTCTCCTTCTCTCTGCCATCTCTGTCTCTCCCTGTCTCTGTCTCCCCTCTCCCTGTCTCTGTCGCTCCATCTGACTTTCTCAGCTGTCCCTCCTTGATTCTGTCTCTCTCTCTTCCTCCTCTGCCTCAGTCTCCCGACCTTTGCCTCTTCTTCCCGTCGTCTCTCCCATCTCTTGTCTCTGTCTCTTCCGCCCCGCTCTCCCTCCCCCAATGCCCTTTTTCTTACTCCCACAGCCAGGCTCAGAATTCACTTTTCATCCTTCTAAGACAGCCAGGGGACCATTCGCTACTTTGTCCTCTCCCCTCCCCTCCGGCCCAGGCTTCTGGCAGCAGGCCCCACGCAGGGCAGACTTCAGGAAGGACTTCCCGCCCTGGTTCGGCACGAGAGCTTTATCGCTCGGGCCAGGCGGAGGCCGGGCGGCCCCGTGGCTTCCGGAGGCGCCCGGGCGGGATGAGCTCACTGCGAGTTGGCCAGGATTTCATCAGCTTCCTCCTGAGGACTTGCCCCCGCTCCTTTCCCGGTGCGGACGCGCGGGCGAATCCGCCGGGCGCCTGCTGCCCCCGAGCGGCAGAAGGCGGAAGCACAGGCGCCGCGCAAAAAGCCCACCTTTGCATCGACGATGTCGCTACCTCAGGAAGCCTGCAAATCCAAACCCAATTCATCCTCACAACCACCAGGGGAGGTGGAATATACATACATATATATCTATATCTATATCTATCTATCTATCTATCTATCTATCTATCTATCTATCTATCTATCTATCTATCGAAACGGAGTCTCGCCCTGTCGCTCAGGCTGGAGTGCAGTGGCGGGATCTCGGCTCACTGCAACCTCCACCTCCCGGGTTCAAGCCATTCTCCTGCCTCAGCCTCCTGAGTAGCTGGGACTACAGTCGTCCGCCACCATGCCCGGCTAATTTTTGTATTTGTAGTAGAGACGGGGTTTCACCATGTTGGCCAGGATGGTGTCGATCTCTTGACCTTGCGATCCACCCGCCTCGGCCTCCCAAAGTGCTGGGATTATAGGCGTGAGCCACCATGCCTGGCCCCATTTATTCTTATATCCACTCACTCAGCAATTACAACTGAGTGTCTCCCCTGTGCCAGGCACTGGTGCAGTTGTAGGCATGGGGATGCAGCTGTGAGCAAAACGGATACAAATCCTGCCTTCAAGGGAGGGACACTCTGGTCTGTGGCAGATAGACATTCAAGAAATAGTTACAATACAAAGTGAAACTTCAAGTAGAAAAAGGAAGCAGGGAAGGGCCATCAGGAGTGTTGAGGGATGATGTCTTTGAAAAAGTGCTATTTGCGGCTGGGCGCGTTGGCTCACATCTGTAATTCCAGCACTTTGGGAGGCCGATGCAGGAGGATCATTTGCGGCCAGGAGTTTGAGGCCAGCCTGGCCAATATGGTGAAACCCCATCTCTACCAAAAATACAAAAAGTAGCTGGGTGTGGTGGTGCATGCCTGTAATTCCAGCTACTCGGGAGGCTGAGGAAGGAGAAAGGCTTGAACCTGGAAGGTGGAGGTTGCAGTGAGCCAAGATCATGCCATTGCACTCCAACCTAGGCAACAGAACGAGACACTGTCAAGGAAGGAAGGAAGGAAGGAAAGGAAAGGAAGGAAGGAAGGAGAGAAGGAAGGAAGGAAAGGAAGGAAGGAAGGGAGGGAAAGAAAGAGAGGAAAGAAAGAAAAAGAAAGAGAAAGAGGGAAAGGGAAAGGAAAAGGGAAAGGAAAGGAAAGGAAAAGAAAAGAGAAAGAAAGAAGAAAGAGCGAGCTGGTGGGATTGGCTGAAGTAGTGGATGTGGATGTCAGGGACAGAGAGGAGTTTAGGGGGCAGCCGGAAGGATGAAGGATCTGAGAGACCAATTGTCATCATCATCATCATCATCATGGCAGCTCTGTCAGTTCACCTACTGTGTGCTAGGCTCTGTGCCAATTCAGAGCTTTACATGCATGACCTGGTTACATCCTTATGACCATCCATAGATCCAGGAAGTGGAGATGAGAGCTGTAGTAGGATTCAAGATATATATATATATATATAGTTTGTTTGTTTGAGACAGAGTCTTGCTCTGTCGCCCAGGCTGGAGTACAGTGGCATGATCTCAGCTCAGTGCAACCTCTGCCTTCTGAGTTCAAGCAATTCTCCTGCCTCAGCCTCTTGAGTAGCTGGGATTACAGGCACACACCACCAAGCCCCACTAATTTTTGTATTTTTAGTAGAGATGGGGTTTCACCATGTTGGTCAGGCTGGTCTCAAACTCCTGACCTCATGATCCACCCACCTTGGCCTCCCAAAGTGCTGGGATTACAGGCCTGAGCCACCGCGCCTGGACTTTTTTTTTTGTTTTGTTTTTTGACAGGGTCTCACTCTGTCACCTAGGCTAGAGTGCAGTGGTGTGAACATGGCTCACTGCAGCCTCCACCTCCCAGACCTAAGCAATCCTCCCACCTCAGCCTCCCTCCTGAATAGCTGGGACTACCTTCTTGTACCACCATGGCCAGTTAATTTTATATTATTTTGTAGAGATGAGGTCTCCCTATGGTGCCCAGGCTGGTCTATAACTCCTGGGCTCAGGTGATCCTCCTGCCTCCATTCCCCAAAGTGCTGGGATTATATGCATGAGACACTATACATGGCCTTATTTTTTTTAAGACAGTGTCTTGCTCTGTTGCCCAAGCTGGGGCAGTCATGTCATCACAGCTCACTGTAGTCTCAACCTCCTGGGCTCGAGTGATCCTCCCACCTCAGCCTCCTGAGTAGCTGGGACCACAGGTGTGTGCCACCATGCCCTGCTAATTTTTTCTTTTTTTTTTTTTTTTTTTTTTTGAGACGGAGTCTCACTGTGTCTCCCAGGCTGGAGTGCAGTGGCGCGATCTCGGCTCACTGCAAGCTCCGCCCCCCGGGTTCACGCCATTCTCCCGCCTCAGCCTCCCAAGTAGCTGGGACTACAGGCGCCCGCTACCGCGCCCGGCTAGTTTTTTGTATTTTTAGTAGAGACGGGGTTTCACCATGTTAGCCAGGATAGTCTCGATCTCCTGACCTTGTGATCCACCCGCCTCGGCCTCCCAAAGTGCTGGGATTACAGGCTTGAGCCACCGCGCCCGGCCGCCCTGCTAATTTTTTCTTTCTTTTTTTTTGAGACGGAGTCTTGCTCTGTCGCCCAGCCTGGAGTGCAGTGGCGCGATCTCGGCTCACTACAAGCTCTGCCTCTCGGGTTCATGCCATTCTCCTGCCTCAGCCTCCCGAGTAGTTGGGACTACAGGCACCTGCCACCACACCCGGCTAATTTTGTTTTTGTATTTTTAGTAGAGACGGGGTTTCACTGCATTAGCCAGGATGGTCTCGATCTCCTGACCTCGTGATCCGCCCTCCTCAGCCTCCCAAAGTGCTGGGATTACAGGCGTGAGCCACCGCACCCAGCCTAATTTTTGTATTTTTAGTAGAGACAGTGTCTCACCATATCACTCAGGCTGGTCTCGAATTCCTAGCTGTAAGTGATCAGCCTTCCAGAGTGCTAGGATTACAGGCGTGGGCTACCACTCCAGGCCTTTTTAAAATTTTTTTTAAAATTTTATTTTATTATTATTTTTTAGAGAGGGGGTCTTACTATGTTGCCCAGGTGTCCAACTTCTGGGCTCAAATGATCCTCCTTCCCCAGCCTCCCAAGTACCTGGGAGCACAGGTGCACACCATCACGCCTGGCTAATTTTAAATTTTTTTGTAGAGATGGGGGGTCTCATTATGTTACCCGGTCTGGTCTCGAATTCCTGGCCTCAAGCGATCTTCTGGCCTCAGCCTCCCGAAGTGCTGGCCTGAACCGCCTCGCCTGGTCTCTACCTATTCCTTCGTTTAGCTGTTTGTTGTCTGTCTTCTGGAGAAAGTGAGCTCCATGGCGGCAGGGACATTCTAATTCCCATTTCACAGATCGGGAAACTAGAAGGAGGCCCCGCACAAAGTAGGTTCTCATGGTTTCAGGTTTGTTGAATTAATATGCATGCCCGTTTGTCTCAAGCGGCGGGGAGTGCGCCGCACCGCCCCCTGGTGGAGAGTGGGAAACGTGTCCGCCGGCGTGATCATCAAATTTCCTGGGAGAGCTTCAAGTCCGCCCTTAGCCAGGGCGTACTAATGGTAGCATTTAACTCCATTCCACAAATAAACACAAAGTATTTTTTATGATTATTGTTGAACTTGTAAAATTTATTTTTTGATTTATTGAGACCATTGTTTAAGCTGTAGCATAAGTTACATACTTCTCTATTCTTTAAAGCTCTCAAATCCTTTTTTTTTTCCAGGAAGAAGGTCTCCCTCGTTGCTCAGGCTGGCATGATCAGAGCTCATTGCAGCCTTGAACTCCTGAAGCTCTCAAACTCTTTTTTCTTTTCTTTTTTTTTTTTTTTTTGAGACGGAGTCTTGCTTTGTCACCCAGGCTGGAGAACAGTGGTGTGATCTCGGCTCACTGCAACCTCTGCCTCCCAAGTTCAATTCTCTGCCTCAGCCTCCTGAGTAGTTGGGATGACAGGCCCCCACCACCATGCCCGGCTAATTTTTTTGTATTTTTACTAGAGACGGGTTTCACCATCTTGATCAGGGTGGTCTTGAACTCTTGACCTCGTGATCCATCCGCTTCGGCCTCCCAATGTGCTGGGATTACATGCGTGAGCCACCGCACCTGGTCCTTTTTTTTTCCTGAGACAGAGTCTCAGGAGCCTCCCAGTTTCAGCAATTCTCCTGCCTCAGCCTCCCGAGTAGCTGGGATTACAGGCGCATGCCACCAGCCCGGCTAATTTTTTTTTTTTTTTTAAAGTCTTGTTTTATTTTCATGGCTGATCTATGTAATCACGGAGGCCAGTATGTACAGACAAAGGGGGAGCTTTTATTTCTTGGTCTCTTCCTCCTTGGACAAAGTCTTGATCTCCTCCTTCTTGGCCTGGAGGCGCTCTTCACGGCGCTTGCGTGCTTCCTTGGTCTTAGACCTGCGGGCCTCAGCCTGGTCAGCCAGGAGCTTCTTGCGGGCCTTGTCTGCCTTCAGCTTGTGGATGTGTTCCATGAGAATACGCTTGTTTTTGAACACATTCCCCTTCACCTTCAGGTACAGGCTGTGATACATGTGGCGATCAATCTTCTTAGACTCATGGTATCTTCTGAGCAGCAGGCGCAGAATCCTCATTCTCCTCATCCACGTGACCTTCTCTGGCATTCGGGCATTGGCTGTACCCTTCCGCTTACGTATGCCCATGTGCCTCCCCTTCCGGCGGGCCAAGGTATTTTTCCGGCATTGCGCCCGGGAATGGACCGTCACAGGCTTGCGGATGATCAGCCCATCTTTGATCAGCTTTCGGATCTGCTGAGGAGAGTTGGCATTGGTGATTTCATTAGTCTCACTGGGGTCTAACCAGACCTTTTTTTTTTTTTTTTCTTTTTTTTTGAGACGGAGTCTCTGTTCTGTCGCCCAGGCTGAAGTGCAGTGGCCGGATCTCAGTTCACTGCAAGCTCCGCCTTCCGGGTTCCCGCCATTCTCCTGCCTCAGCCTCCTGAGTAGCTGGGACTACAGGCGCTCGCCACCTCGCCCGGCCAGTTTTTTTTTGTATTTTTTAGTAGAGACGGGGTTTCACCGTGTTAGCAAGGATGGTCTCGATCTCCTGACCTCATGATCCGTCCTCCTCGGCCTCCCAAAGTGCTGGGATTACAGGCATGAGCCACTGTGCCCGGCCTTTTTTTTTTTTTTTTTTAATAGAGATGGGGATGGGAGGGGTCTCACTCTTACGCCCCAGGCTGGTCACCAACTTCTGGGCTCAAGTGATCTACCCTCCTTGTCCTCCCAAAGTTCTGGGATTACAGGAGGCAGCCACCGCGCCCGGCCCCTCCCAAACTCTTAAGTGCAGAACTCCATGCAACCAGCACCTAGGTGGAGAAACAAAGTTCTTAGCCCCATTTCCTGATCCTGCTTACCCTAATCATCCTCAGGATAATCATTATCCTGAATTCTAACACCAGAGATTAGTTTTGCTTGTTCTAGAATTTCATACAAATGGACCATGAAATACGTTCTCTTTGGTGTCTGTATGACTTTTGTTATGCAGCCTAATGTTTGCAAGATTCATTCATGTTCTTGTTTACTTTTACTTTTTTTTCTTTCTTTCTTTCTTCCCCTCATCCCCCACCCCTGCTTCTCCACAGAGCCTGGCTCTGTTGCCCAGGCTGGAGTGGCAGTGGTGCGATCTTGGCTCCTTGCAACCTCTGCCTCCCAAGTTCAAGTGATTCTTGAGACCCAGCCTCCCGAGTAGCTGGGATTATAGCCCCAATGCCACCAGGCCCGGCTAATTTTTGTATTTTTAGTAGAGACAGGGTTTCACCATGTTGGCCAGCCTGGTCTCAAATTCCCTACCTTAGGTGACCCACCTGCCTCAGCTGCCCAAAGTGCTGGGATTACAGGCGTGAGCCACTGTGCCCAGCCATGACTGACTGACTTCCCTCCCTCCCTCCCTCCTTCCCTCCCTCCCTCCCTCCCTCCCTCCCTCCCTCCCTTCCTTCTTTCCTTTCAGGACAGGGGTCTCACTTTGTTGTTGCCCAGTCTGGCGTTGAACTTCCGGCCTCTAGTGATCCTCCCACCTTGGCCTCCCCAGTAGTGGTGCACCACTGCTCCCTGCTGATTGGTCACTTTCACTGTTGCAGAGTATTTCACTGTATAAAGGCCGGATCATAACTCACTGCAATCTTGACCTCCTGGGCTCAAGCAATCCTTCTGCCTCAGCCTCCTGAGTAGCTAGGACCATGTGCCACCATGTCTGGCTAATTTTATTTTGTTTTATTATTATTACTTTTTAACATATGCTGACTTTAGTTATTTATTTACTTTTTTTTCTTTTTTTTGAGAGGGAGTCTCACTCTGTCGCCCAGGCTAGAATGCAGTGGTGCGATCTCGGCTCACTGCAACCTCTGCCTCCTGAGTTCAAGCGATTCTCCTGCCTCAGCCTCCTGAGTAGCTGGGACTACAGGCATCCAACCACCGTGGCCGGCTAGTTTTTTTTCTTTTTTTTTTTTCTCTTGAGACGGAGTCTCGCTCTGTCACCCAGGCTGGAGTGCAGTGGTGCGATCTCAGCTCACTGAAATCTCCACCTCCTGGTTCACGCAATTCTCCTGCTTCAGCCTCCCTAGTAGCTGGAACTACAAGTGCCTGCCACCACACCCAGCTAATTTTTTTTACATTTTTAGTAGAGACGGGGTTTCACCATGTTGGCCAGGCTGGTCATGAACTCCTGACCTCAGGTGATTAACCCACCTTGGCCTCCCAAAGTGCTGGGATTACAGGTGTGAGCCACCGCACCCGGCCATGCCCGATTAATATGTGTGTGTGTGTGTGTGTGTGTGTGTACTTACTTATTTTTTTGAGACAGGGTGTCGCTGTGTCACCCAGGCTAAAGTGCTGTGGCGGGATCTCAACTCACTGCAACCTCTGCCTGTCAGGGTCAAGCGATTCTTCTGCCTCAGTCTCCCGAGTAGCTGGGACTACAGGCATGCACTGACACACTTGGATAATTTTTTTTTTTTTTTTTTTTTTTGAGATGGAGTCTTGTTCTGTCCCCCTGGCTGGGTGCAATGATGTGATCTCGGCTCACTGAAGCCTCTGCCTCCTGGGTTCAAATGATTCTCCTGCCTCAGCCTCCCAAGTAGCTGGGTTTACAGGCGCACACCACCACGGCTGGCTAATTTATTTGTGTGTGTGTGTAGTTTTAGTAGAGACAGGATTTCACCATGTTGGCCAGGCTGGTCTTGAATTCCTGACCTCAGGTGATCCTCCTGCCTTGGCCTCCCAAAGTCCTGGGATTACAGGCATGAGCCACAACGCCTGGCCGAGGCTGAGTCTTTATCTTGGGGACTGGCCTGGGCACTGGAAGATGTTCAGGAGCAGCCCTGGCCTCTGCCCACTAGATGGCAAGAGGACCCTCTCCTGTGACAACCAGAAATGTTCCTAGTCATTGTGAAACGTCCTTTAGGGGGCAAAATTACCTCCATGGAGAACCACTGGATAAGAACATGGAGTGTGAGGATGCACAAAAGAGAGTGATGTGGCTGGAGAGGGCAGCAGCGGTGACACACACAATGCTCAGGCTCCATCAAGTCAGCTCTGCCTAGGGTGCTCTGGGCAGCCTCTTTCTGTCGGAACAGTCGCCATGGTTTGAATGTGTCTGTCGAAGTTCACGTGTTGAAAACAATCAGCAGGGCATAGTGGCTCACGCCTGTAATCCCAGCACTTTGGGAGGCCGAGGCGGGTGGATCACGAGGTCAGGAGTTCAAGACAAGCCTGGTCAAAATGGTGAAACCCTGTCTCTCCTAAAAATACAAAAAAACCAGCCAGGCATGGTGGCACATGCCTGTAATCCCAGCTACTCGGGAGGCTGAGGCAGAGAATTGCTTCAACCTGGGAGGCGGAGATTGCAGTGAGCCGAGATTGTGCCATTGCACTCTGGCCTGGGCAAAAAGAGCAAAAGCTGTCTCAAAAAAAAAGAAAAAAGAAAAAGAAAAGAAAAAAAAATACACACACACACACACACACACACACACACACACACACACAGAGGTGGGGGTCTCACTGTGTTGGCCAGGCTGGTCTCGAGCTAGCTCCTGGCCTTAAATGATCCTCCCACTTCTGCCTCCCAAAGTATTGGAATTACAGGCATGAGCCACTGTATTTGGCCTACTTTTAAATTTTTTTGGTGGAGACTGGGTCTCACTATGTTGCCCAGGCTGGTCTTGAATTCCTGAGCTAAAGTGATCTGCCCACCTTGGCCTCCCAAAGTTCTGGGATTACAGGCACAAGTCACCGCACCGGCCTGCAAGTGAATTTTGTTACAGGCATAGATTGCTATTTGGACAATTATAAGAGGATTAAATTTCATTGGTATCTCTAAAAGGCTGTGAACAGTAGCCATATAAGTGGTAAGCAATTACCAGGTACTTCCATTTTCCATCTCTTAAATCACAAAATAAAATTACTAGCACCGCAGGGAATCTGGTCTGTTCACTTACAACAGTCATTCACCTTCTCTGAGGGTATTCTATAGCATTCATCATCATCTGTCACAATAGCTTTTTTTTTTTTTGAGACGGAGTCTCACTCTGTCACCCAGGCTGGAGTGCAGTGGCGCGATCTCTGCTCACTGCAAGCTCCGCCTCCCAGGTTCACGCCATTCTCCCGCCTCAGCCTCCGAGTAGCTGGGACAACAGGCGCCCGCCACCGCGCCCGGCTAGTTTTTTGTATTTTTAGTAGAGACAGGGTTTCACCATGTTAGCCAGGATGGTCTCGATCTCCTGACCTCGTGATCCACCCGCCTCAGCCTCCCAAAGTGCTGGGATTACAGGCTTGAGCCACTGCGCCCGGCCAATAGCTTTTTTATGTATTTATGTATTTATTCTGAGACAGAGTTTCGTTTTTGTTGCCCAGGCTGGAGTGCAATGGCGCAACTTTGGCCCACTGCAACCTCCATTTCCCAGGTTCAAGTGATTCTCCTGCCTCAGCCTTCCAAGGAGCAAGGGTTACAGGCGTGAGCCTCAGTGCCTGGTCGGCTTGTCACAATAGCTTTATTATGTCTAAAATTTTGGTTAATGCCGTAAGCTCCTGGACTTTGCAGCTATTCAGCTACTGTTACTTTGAGTATCTTGTAGTTTTGGGAATGCACCCAGCTCATTCACCACAGGGCCTTTGCATAGGTTGTATCCTTGGGCCTGCTCAGGCAGCCTCTCACCCTTGGGCCTCTCCTGCCTCTCTTGCCAGGCATCTCCCACAGGTGCTGCTATTTCCCATTTACTTGTGTCTTCCCTCAGGAGGACAAGGATGGGGTCACCTTGTTCATCATCTCAGTTCCCCCTCCAACCTTTCCCCCCCAGTACACAGCCTGGCAGCTGATTTGGGAGAATGAACGACTGATTCTATTGGTTGAATGTTTATTTTATATTTTATGATTTTATTTATTTATTTTCGATACAGAGTCTCACTCTGTCGCCCAGGCTGGAGTGCAGTGGTGCGATCTTGCCTCACTGCAACTGCTGCCTCCCCAGTTCAAGCAATTCTCTGTCTTAGCCTCCCAAGGAGCTGGGATTACAGGCATCTGCCACTACGTCCAGCTAATTTTTGTATTTTTAGTAGAGACGGGTTTCACTATGTTAGCCAGGCTGGTCTCGAACTCCTGACCTTGTGATCCACCTGCCTCAGCCTCCCAAAGTGCTGGGATTACAGGCGTGAGCCACTGCGCCCAGCCAGTTATTTTATTTTATTTAGTTTTTTGAGACGGAGTCTTGCTTTGTTGCCCAGGCTGGAGTGCAATGGCACGATCTCAGCTCACTGCAACCTCTGCCTGCCGGGTTTAAGCGATTCTCCTGCTTCAGCCTGTTTACAGGCGTTACAGGTGCCTGCCACCATGCCTGGCTAATTTTTGTATTTTTTAGTAGAGACAGGGTTTCACCACGTTGGTCACGCTGGTCTCAAACCCCTGACCTCAGGTGATCCACCCGCCTCAGACTCCCAAAGTGCTGGGATTACAGGTGTGAGCCAGGGCGCCCAGCCTATTTTATTTCATTTTGAGACGGAATCTCCTTGGTCGCCCAGGCTGCAGTGTGGTGGTGCAATCTCGGCTCACTGCAACCTCTGCCTCCCAGGTTCAAGCGATTCTCCAGCCCCAGCCTCCCAAGTAGCTGGAATTACAGGCGCCCGCCACCAAGCCTAGCTAATTTTTGTATTTTTTTTTTTGAGATGGAGTCTCTCTCCGTCGCCCAAGCTGGAGTGCAGTGGTGCGATCTCGGCTCACTGCAAGCTCTGCCTCCCAGGTTCACGCCATTCTCCTGCCTCAGCATCCTGAGTAGCTGAGACTACAGGCGCCCGCCACCATGCCCGGCTAATTTTTTTGTATATTTAGTAGAGACGGGGTTTCACCATGTTGGCCAGGATGGTCTCGAACTCCTGGCCTCAAGTGATCCGCCCTCCTCGGCCTCCCAAAGTGCTGGGCTTACAAGCGTGAGGCATCCCGGCCGGCATTTAAATTTATTTTTGAGAAGGAGTACGCTCTGTCTTCTAGGCTGGGTGCGGTGGCATGATCTCGGCTCACTGCAACCTCTGCCTCCCCGGTTCAAGCGATTCTCCTGCTTCAGCCTCCCAAGTTGCTGGGGTTACAGGCGCGCGCCACCACAACCGGCTAATTTTTTTGTAGAGATGGGATTTCACAATGTTGGCCAGGCTGATCTCGAACTTCTGACCTCAGGTGATCCGCCCGCCTCGGCCTCCCAAGGTTCTGGGATTAGAAGTGTGAGCCGCCCCCCGCCGGTTGAACATCTGAAGCTTCTAAAGCGAACTCTTAGGTTTCATTGGCACGAGGGGCTCGAACCAGGTCAGCCTTCCAGGCGTCAGTGCCCAATGCTTGGCATCTACTGACAGAAACCAGGAATGAGGGGCTGGAGGCGGAAACAGCTTGAAGAAAGAGGTAGAGGCCAGGGAGTGAAGACGGTGTCTCCTTTTCCTGGAAGTTGGTAATTCAGGCAGAAGGAAATTGGATGAGCTTCCAGAACACTCGGGGTGCCAGGTGGCCCCGATCCCACCTCCACTGCGGAGACGCGGCCCCTTTAAGGCTCCCGGAAACGGTCCCACAGGACCGGAAGTGACCCTCTTTATTTCTCTGCCTCACGTGGTGCGGGCAGGAAGTGACGCGCGTGGCCCGGGAGCTGCGGACGCAGAGGCCGACGGAGCTGGAGTCGCGGACGCCGCGGGGTCTCCGGGACAGGTGACCGGGGGGAGGGGGCCGGGAGCGCGCCCAGAGAAGGCGGGGCCTGAAGCTCCACGTGGCGGGGAGCGCGAACGGGGGGGGGGGGGGGGGGGGGCCGCGGGGGGGGGGGGGGTCGGAGTACTCTGGGGGGGGCGGGGACAGGACGCCCACTTGGGAAGCTGGAGGGGCGCTGGCGCGGCGGGCCGTTGGGGGTGGTGGGTAGGGCTGGGGCGAGGCGGGGCGGGGCCCGAGCCTGGGCCGGTGGCTGTGGGCGGGGCCTAAAAGTTGTGGCTGGGCAGTGGGCGGGGCCATATGTTGCTTGGACAGCTGTGTGGCGGGGCTCTGATGCCTGGCGGAAGCGCTGTGGGCGGGGCCAGAAAGTTTTGCCTGACTGGAAGTGGGTCCATATTGTTGGCCGGGACGTTGGGGGCGGACCCAGAGGCTGACGCGTGCCGGGGGCGGGGCCACTTTATAGTGGGGAGCCAGGGGGCGGGGCCAGGGAGCTGGCGGGGAATGCTGGGGGTGGAGCCAGAAAGTTTCGTCTGAGCCACGGGCGCGGCCAGAGCGTTGGCGGGGAAGCGGGGAACTGAGCCAGAACCCTGGGGAAGCCACGGGTGGGGCCAGATGCTGACGTAACGAGGTGTGGGCGGGAGTAAGGGGGCGTGTCCAGGAAGTTGGCCAGGCCAATCGGAGGCGGGGCCAGAGGGTTGACTGGGAAGGCCGGAGGCGGGGCTGGAATAATAATAATAAGAGATGGGAGGGGCGGGTCTGGGCTGTTGCCTGAGAGAAAGTCGGGAGGGGGGCTAGATTAATGGCCCATGGGTTGGGGCGGGGCTAGAGCGGTCTCCAGGATGTCGGGGAAGTGGCCCTGGCATTCCCAGCTGGATTGAGGCTGGAGCTTTGCACAGAAAATCTGGGGCGGGCCTGGGTATTTTTGTCCTTGTTGGGGCTGGTGGAGTATTCAGTGGGGCAAAAGGCCAGTTCCAGGAAGCCTCGCCAGTGAGTTCTGGGCCTCTGTACAGAATTCTTTCGGGGGAGGCGGGAGGCTGTTGAGCTTCCTCAGGGTGCTGAAGACCGGGACTAGGAAGTCCCTGGGGAAGGTGTGGGCTTGGCGTGTTCTCTGAAAACTTGGGCAGCCAATAAGAGTGGGGTTCAGACTTTCTTTGAGCGTGGGATTAGGAATGTTTCTGAACCTTACCTGGCGGAGCTAGAATATTCGCCTGAATATGAGAGGCACCAGGATGAGCACAGGGAGGTGGGTCTGGAACTTTCTTGTGTAGGCTGGTTGGAGGGGTTGTAGTTGGAACTCTCCATACGGAACCGGGCTAGCACTCATACCACAGGGTATGCAGGCTAGACTAGAATCTGCGTTTGGAGGAGAGCAGTGTTGGATACTTAAGTAGTGGGTGGGGGCCAGAATATCCCCAAGGTGGGTTTCACTAGATTGTTTACATGGGAACTGGGTGAGTCCACAAAGATCATGAAAGGGCTGAGTCTTAATTTCTTTCTTTCTTTTTTTTTGGGGGACGGAGTCTCGCTCTGTTGCCCAGGCTGGAGTGCAGTGGCGCGATCTCAGCTCACTGCAAGCTCTGCCTTCCCGGGTTCACGCCATTCTGCTGCCTCAGCCTGTAGCTGGGACTACAGGTGCCCGCCACCACGCCTGGCTAGTTTTTGTATTTTTAGTAGAGATGGAGTTTCACCGTGTTATCTAGGGTAGTCTCGATCTCCTGACCTTATGATCCGCCCATCTCGGCCTCCCAAAGTGCTGGGATTACAAGCGTGAGCCACCACGCCCGGCCTGCCTGGCTAATTTTTTTGTATTTTTTTTTTAGTAGAGATGGGGTTTCACCCTGTTAGCCAGTATGGTCTCGATCTCCTGACCTCGTGATCCGCCCGTCTGGGCCTACCAAAGTGCTAGGATTACAGGCGTGAGCCACCGCGCCCGGCCCATCTTAATTTCTATGGGGAAAGTAGAGCTGGCAGTTGAAGGGAGGGAGAGTGAGGGCTGGAATTCTCTTGCGGTACAGGTTTTTTTTTGTGTATGGCTGTGAGGAGCCCCCAGTATGTTAGGGGACGAAATAGATTGGGGGGCCATTGGCCTTAGTCCTTCTTTTTCCTCTGCTCCCAGGAACCCCCAGTGCTGTGTCTAGATTCTGCAGGGGAGGTTTGCTGGGACCTTGACCCCACCGAGCCAGCGAAATGGTGAGGCTGAAAGTGGGTCTCTAGAATCTCAGTTTTGGGGAAGGGGGCTTGGGAGGATGGGATCCAGGGGGGCAGACTCTCAGACCCCAGGGAAAATCCCTGGTATGGATGGAGGTTTTTCCTTCCATCCCTCAACTGCCTCCCGGTCTCAGGCAGCCACACTCGATTTGAAATCAAAGGAGGAGAAGGATGCTGAGTTGGACAAGAGGATCGAGGCTCTTCGGCGGAAGAATGAGGCCCTCATCCGGCGCTACCAGGTGCCCTAGCCCCGCCCTGGGAGACCCCATCCCCTCTCTTCCCCGCAGTGAGTTTTTCTCACCTCTCCCTTACAACCTTTTCATGGCTCCCCATCACTGTCAGGATAAAAGCCAACGGCCTTAGCCTGACATCCCTTCTTTCATTCCATTATTCATTCATTCATTCATTTGTTCACAAGTATTCCCCAAGGGCTTTACCATACCAGCCCCGGTGCTGAGTGGTGCTGGGGATACAGCTGTGACTGAGACAGACCCAGGCCTACCCCTCCAGGGTCCACCGTCTAGTCAGGGATGTCCCAGAGCGGACAAGTCTGGAATCAGGAAATCCAGGGGTCTGTGGGAGTCCGGAGGAGGCTCCTCCCCAGCCTTGGGGATATCAGGAAGGGTTTCCTGGAGGAGTGGACTTTGAGGCTTGAGTGGTGAGTAGACAATAACCCGCTGAGAAGGAGAGGGGAACATGTTTCAGGCAGAGAGAACAGTTTGTGCAAATGTTGGAAGCAAGAGAGAGCTTGGAGCTTCAAGTTGGAGGGTTGGTTAGGAGAGAATTGACCTGGGCAGGTCAGCAGGGACTAGGCTGTGCGGGGCCCTGAATGCCACCAGGCTGAGTTTGAACTTTGTCCTGAGGGTGCTGGGGAACCAGGGAGAGCCTTGAGCAGGGGTGGGACCCGTCAGAATAGTTCTTTAGGAAGATGCCTCTGGGTGCTGTGTGGTGGTGGGTGGGAGGAGGTGATACTGGAGCCCAGTGACCGAGGAGGAAGCTGGGGCTGGAACCCTAGTAGGAGAGGAGGTACCTGGCTCAGGGCAGGGCTGTTGAGAGGAACTCAGTTACTAAAGAGCAGTTGGGGGCAGGGGGAGGAAGAGGGAGGATTTAGGACAAGGCCGCTGAGTAGGTGGTGTGGCTGTCCCTGAGATGGGATCTGGGGGGAGGCATGGGTTTCATTTATTCATTCTTCATGAAGTCATTCATTTTATGAAAGGCATATTGAATTTCCCTTGTGGGCCAGGCAAAGTTCTAGACTTGGGATACATGTCAGTGACATACATCACTGAAAGCGGACCGACATTCCTGTCCCCAGGCAGATTCTGCTGTAGTGGAGGAAGCAGACAGTGAGCAAGACGCACACGGTGCTGGGTGCAAATGGGATGAGATCAGAGAGGGTGGCAGGGAGCTGGTTTCCATAGGGTGCTCAGGGAAAGCCTCACCAGAAGGCAGCATTGGAGCAGAGACCTGCAGGAGGTGAGGGGTTGGAAGATCTCTGGGAAAAGTGTTCCTGGCAGAGGGAGCCGCTGGTGCAAAGCCCCCGAGGCAGGTTTGAGCTGAATGTGTTCTGCGAATAGCAAGGAAGCCAGAGTGATCTCGGGGCAGAGGGTGAGAGACGAGGTCAGGGAGGTACCAAGGCCAGACCCCACGGGTCCCACAGGATGTGGGGAAGGCTGTTACTCAGAGATGGGCACTACGGGAGCGTTTTGAGTGGGGCAGCAATGTGATGGGGTTTGAGGGATATGAGTGGCCTTCTTGTCCAGAGCCCAGGAGAGAGGCCTGGGCTGGGGCCAGACTTAGTCGGAGATCAGGGGTCTGTGGGAGGCTGTCTGGAGGTCAGGGCACCTGACGCTTCCCTACCCCGGGTGTCTGTTCCTAGGAGATTGAGGAAGACCGTAAGAAAGCTGAACTTGAGGGAGTCGCGGTCACAGCTCCCCGAAAGGGCCGCTCAGTGGAGAAGGAGAACGTGGCAGTGGAGTCGGTGAGCTCATCACTGGGGTTAGGGATCGTGGGGATGGGGAGGGGCAGAGGGTTGAGGCCTAGGACCCAGGAGCCCCCAGCTGTCCTGCACCAGTGGGTGGCCTCCATCCTGGCCGCATGCCTGCCTGCCCCAGTGACTGTATTTTCTCCATCTCCCCTCTTCCAGGAGAAGAACCTGGGTCCTTCCCGGAGGTCTCCTGGGACCCATCGGCCCCCAGGGGCCAGCAAGGGGGGCCGGACTCCTCCACAGCAGGGAGGCCGGGCTGGCATGGGCCGAGCATCGCGCAGCTGGGAGGGCAGTCCTGGGGAGCAGCCTCGAGGAGGAGGAGGTGGGGGCCGTGGCCGGAGGGGCCGGGGCCGGGGTTTCCCTCACCTCTCTGGAGCTGGAGACACCTCAATCTCTGACCGTAAATCTAAGGTAGGAGCTAGGCAGCACCTGGAGCCCTGGCTGAGGTTCTCTGTTGTCTGTTTCTGTCTGTTCCTCCTCTCAAATGCACAGTTGTCCTGTATGTCCCATCTTTCGGCATCTCTCTCTGAGCCTCTGCCTCTGGCTCTGTTTCTCTCTTCCTTTACCACCTCCTCCTCCTCCTGCTCTCCCTCTTCTATTTCCTCCTGTTCCTTCTCTCTCTCCTCACGCCCAGAGCTCTCATGTTACTCCTTGTCTCTTTCTCTCCTGCCCGTGTTCCCCCTCTTCTCATTCCTCCCTGCCTTCCTTCCCTCCCTCCCTCTCCTGCAACACCTAGTGCTGCGTGTCCTCTGTCGCTCGCTCTTTGTTTCCCTTTTTCTGGCTTTCTGGTGCATGCTTGCCCGCTCATCCTCTGTCCCCACCTCTCCTGCCTTTCTGGCACAGTTTGTGTGTCTGGTGGGCTGTCTCTGTCTGAATTGTGCTTGTTAGGCTGGGCTCTGTGTGTTAGTATGTCTGGTGGGCTGTCTCTGTCTGGTGTGCTTGTGGGCACAGGCTCTGTGTGTGTGTCTGGTGGGCTGTCCCTGTCTGGTGTGCTTGTGGGCAGAGGCTCTGTGTGTGTGTGTGGGGCTGTCTCTGTCTGGTGTGCTTGTGGGCAGAGGCTCTGTGTGTGTGTCTGGTGGGCTGTCTCTGTCTGGTGTGCTTGTGGGCTCTGTGTGTGTGTCTGGTGGGCTGTCTCTGTCTGGTGTGCTTGTGGGCAGAGGCTCTGTGTGTGTGTCTGGTGGGCTGTCTCTGTCTGGTGTGCTTGTGGGCACAGGCTCTGTGTGTATAGTGGGCTGTGTCTCTGTCTGTGGTGTGCTTGTGAGCTGGGCTCTGTGTGTGTCTGGTGGGCTGTCTCACCATCTGTGGTGTGCTTGTGGGCTGGAGGCTCTGTGTGTGTGTGTCTGGTGGGCTGTCTCTGTCTGGTGTGCTTGTGGGCAGAGGCTCTGTGTGTGTGTCTGGTGGGCTGTCTCTGTCTGGTGTGCTTGTGGGCACAGGCTCTGTGTGGCATTCTGTTTCTGTGTTTGTGTTGGTCCCCAGCTTTGTTTGTGGGGAGCAGTGATCTTACTGTAACTGCCTCACTCACCCATGACGTGCAGGTCAGCGGGGTGTGAGGAGGTCTAGCTGAGTGGCGGACAGCCCACCATAGACATGGGTTGAACCTGGTTCTGTGAGTTACCTGTCCTTGGGCAGCTCACGTCCCCTGTGAGCTTCTGGTTCTGGCATTTACACGGGAATAAGAAGATTCAAAAATTAGCCGGGCGTGGTGGTGGGCACCTGTCATCCCAGCTACTTGGGAGGTTGAGGCAGGAGGATCACTTGAATCTGGGAGGCGGAGGTCACGGTGAGCTGAGATGGTGCCACTGCACTCCAGTCTGGGTGACAGAGTGAGACTCCATATCAGAAAAAAAAAAAGCTGGGTGCGGTGGCTCACACCTGTAATCTCAACACTTCAGGAGGCCAAGGTGGGCAGATCACCTGAAGTCAGGAGTTCGAGACCAGCCTGGCCAACATGGTGAAACCCTGTCTCTACTAAAAATACAAAAAATGAGCCAGGCATCGTGGCACACGCCTGTTATCTCAGCTACTCAGGAGGCTGAGGCAGGAGAAGTGCTTGAACCTGGGAGGCGGAGGTTGCAGTGAGCTGAGATCACGCCATTGTACTTCAGCCTGGACAACAAGAGTGAAATTCTGTCTCAAAAAAAAAAAAAAAAAAAAGAATTAGACTTAAATTGGGCATGCCAAGCTGCTGTCACAGAAAGACGCCAAAAATCTCACGACCTAAGTAGAGTAGGAGTTTATTTCTCTCTTGTATGCTGAGCCCTGCAGGGAGGTGGGTGGTCCAGGGGGCGAGGCCCCGCTCCATGATGTCACTCAGGGACCCAGGTTCCTGCTTTTTTGTGTTTGAGATGGAGTCTCGCTCTGTTGCCTATGCTGGAGTGCAGTGGCGTGATCTTGGCTCACTGTAAGCTCCGCCTCCCGGGTTCACGCCATTCTCCTGCCTCAGCCTCCCAAGTAGCTGGGACTACAGACGCCTGCCACCACGCCCGTCTTCTTTTTTTTTTTTTTTTGTATTTTTAGTAGAGACGAGGTTTCACTGTGTTAGCCAGGATGGTCTCAATCTCTTGACCTTGTGATCCACCTGCCTGGGCCTCCCAAAGTGCTGGTATTACAGGCGTGAGCCACCACCCCCGGCCACGTTTAAAATTTTTTGTAGAGACAGGGTCTTGCTATGTTGCCTAGTCTGGCCTTGAACTCCTGGACTCAAGCAATCCTCCTGCCTTGGCCTCCCAACATGCTTGGATTAGAGGTTTAAGCCACCATGTCAGCCTGGAGGCTGGTTTTGAACGCAGGCTCCCTCCGTCTAGTATGTATTGAAATTCCAGACCCCCGCAATAGGAAAGCCAGTGCAGTATATACTGTGTTGTTTGCATAGACTAGGCCTGACTAACCAGCCTCATTAGTTCACTACTGACCTTGAGCACGGAGCATGCTGAGAGCAAATGCTCAGACACCAGCAGACCAGTCTGAGGAGAGGAGCCTCAGGCCTGCTGGGCAGCCCCTCTCCTGCACGGGCAGCCTAATAGTTCTCCCTGAAGCTGGGTATCCCTATCTTTATCCCCCCAGGAGTGGGAGGAGCGGCGCAGACAGAACATTGAGAAGATGAACGAGGAGATGGAGAAGATCGCCGAGTACGAGCGCAACCAGCGGGTCAGTGGTGCGGGTGTCCCCATGGCGGGGCCCAGCTGCCTGGGCCGCGGGGAGCCGGTGTCAATCCCCTGCTCCGCTGCCTGCAGGAAGGGGTGCTCGAACCCAACCCGGTGCGGAACTTCCTGGATGATCCCCGGCGACGCAGCGGGCCCCTGGAGGAATCTGAGCGGGACCGCCGGGAGGACAGCCGCCGGCATGGCCGCAACTGGGGTGGCCCTGACTTTGAGCGGGTGCGCTGTGGCCTTGAGCACGAGCGGCAGGTGGGTGCTGGCGGTGAGGACACCCCGGGGCTGTCAGGGCTATGATGGGGACTGCGCAGCAGGAACCAGACAGATTAGGGCCATGGGGCCTCTCCTTTTTTGTGCCGTAGCACAGGACTTTTTTTTTTCATTGAGACGAATCTTGCTTTGTCACCCATTCTGGAGTGCAGTGGCGCCATCTCGGCTCACTGCAACCTTTACCTCCCGGGTTGAAGCAATTTTTCTGACTCAGCCTTCCAAGTAGCTGAGATTATAGGCGAGTATTACCACGCCTGGCTAATTTTTTCGTATTTTCAGTAGAGATGGGGTTTCACCATGTTGGCCAGGCGGGTCTTCGCAACTCCTGACCTCAAGTAATCTACCTGCCTCGGCCTCCCAAAATGCTGGGATTACAGGTGTGAGCCACCGTGCTTGGCCAGGATTTTAATTATTAAGGATTTGTGGTATGTTTTGTTTCCTGCTAAGGCAAATCTTCCCTCATTGTTAATGACATCAGCATTTATGAGGCACCTACCATGTGGCAGGTGCTGTGTGAGGGGTGGGGACCTGACCTAGAAGAGGAGGGAGGGGCAGTGTCCTTGCACTTGGTGGTCCACCCCGAAATTGTTCGTCTGTTGGTTCTTCTGTCAGTACCACGCTGCTCTAGTTGTTACAGCTTTGTGGTACGTTTGAGCGTTTTCTTGTTACTAACAGTATTTTTTTTTTTTTTGGTGACGGAGTCTCACTCTGTCACCCAGGCTGGAGTGCAGTGGCGCCATCTTGGCTCACTGCAAGCTCCGCCTCCTGGGTTCACACCATTCTCCTGCCTCAGCCTCCTGAGTAGCTGGGAGTAGCCGCACGCCCGGCTAATTTTTTGTATTTTAGTAGAGAGAGGGTTTCACCATGTTAGCCAGGATGGTCTTAATCTCCTGATCTTGTGATCCGCCCCCCTCAGCTTTCCAAAGTGCTGGGATTATAGGCGTGAGCCACCACGCCCAGCGGGGTAAGAGTTTTGAGGCAGAGCCCCTTCCTTGATGAGGTTTCTATTGGTGGGAGCTGAGTGAATGAAAATATAGCAAGATGTGAGGTCCTGCCAAGTGTTGTGGAGAAAAATCCAGCAGCTGAGGCGACAGAGGGATGCTACAGATCTGAGAGGGCCTCTCTGAGGAGGTGCCACCTGAGCCTACTTGGTTGTGATCTCTGCCTTGTCACTGCTTTCCTGTGTGACCCTGAGCAAGTGGATGTGCCCTGGGGCTTAGGGGTGGGGTGGGGTGTGGGACTGCGCCCTGACTCCCCCTGGGCTGGGGGGCAGGGCCGCCGAGCTGGCCTGGGCAGTGCTGGAGACATGACGTTGTCCATGACGGGCCGGGAGCGGTCGGAGTACCTGCGCTGGAAGCAGGAGAGGGAGAAGATCGACCAGGAGCGGCTGCAGAGGCACCGCAAACCCACTGGCCAGTGGCGGCGCGAGTGGGACGCCGAGAAGACTGATGGGATGTGAGTCTCCTTCCTACTGCCCTCCCTGTGTGGCACCTTGACCTTGGCCCTGACTTCTAAGTCCTGTGCCTCTCTCTGGTTTCTCCTGCTGTGTATGAGTGAGTGACTGCTATATCCTGAGATGCTGTGGACCAGCTGCCGGAGCTCAGCAGCACGGCAGCACATGAGAGCACTTCTGGTTTTCTTTTTTTTTTTTTTTGGAGACAGAGTCTTGCTCTGCCGCCCAGGCTAGATGGAGTGCAGTGGCGCGATCTCAGCTCGCTGAAACCTCTGCCTCCTGGGTTCAAGCAATTCTCCTGCCTTAGCCTCCTGAGCAGCTGGGGTGAGAGGATTTCTTCTGTATGCACGGGTGCGCTGGGCTCATCTGATCCAGGCTGGACGCTAAGCTGTGGGTCACACTGGGCTTGGCTCCTTGCGGCAGGGTGAACTCATTCTGCGCCAGGGTGTTCATTCTGCTGTCCAGGCTGAGGGCAGCAGCTGCCTGGAGAGCGCTTGCCCTGACATGGGCAGATGCACAAGCGGGCACACTTGCCAGTCGTTTTTGCCAGCACACTCCATCTCACTGGGGCGGGGAAGTAAGCTCTGCCCACTCCAGTGGATAAGAACACCGGTGGCTGCAGGGACGTCAGTTCCAATGCAGGGAGGGTGTGAAGGCTGTTTAACAGCGATTAGACCTTTGCATCCTCCTGCCAGCCTCTGACCTGTCCCCACCAACACAGATTCCTGAACGTCTTTCCATGCCCCACCATCACCACCTTCTTCTTCTTTTTTTTTCTTTGGAGATGGAGTCTCGCAGTGTTGCTTGGCCTGGAGTATAGTGATGTGATCTCGGCTCACTGCAACCTCTGCCTCCTGGGTTCAAGCGATTCTCCTGCCTCAGCCTCCCGTGTAGCTGGGATTACAGGTGCCTGCTACCACATCCAACTAATTTTTGTATTTTTGGTAGAGACAGGGTTTCACCATGTTGGCCTGGCTGGTCTTGAACTCCTGACCTCATGATTTGCCCACCTGAATCTCCCAAAGTGCTGAGATTACAGGTGTGAGCCACCGTGCCCGGCACCACCACCTTACCCCAGTGGCATTGTTAACCTCAAGTTTGACTCTGTCCCCCGATGCAGTCAGACTTAAAACCCTCATCACATCGTCGTCATGGGGACCAACTTCCATAGCCAAGAAGGAGAAGGTTCAGGAAGAGCCAATAAATGGCAGTATTTAAAGATCAGCAACTTTAGGTTTTACCTCATCCCCCATTCTTTCCTGTGTTGAAAGTTTTCATTCACCTATAACTTGTGTTTTGGCTTTGGCTAAGGAGAAGGATTTTGTCTGCCCGGTGGTCGGGAAGCATTCTGTTGTGGATTGTGAGCTAAGCCTGTGCAAGTGTGAGAAATATTTTGCTCAGATACTATAGCTGATCTTCCTAAGGAGGAGGCAGCTGGACTTTTGGGGAGATGTTCTCAGTGTTCACAGTGAGAAAGTATTTGTTTTTCTTGTGTGTCCCAAAAACAGTTTGCAACAAGTCTGATTAATAATGTGTGTGTGGGCTGGGTGCAGTGGCTCACGTCTGTAATCCCAGCACTTTGGGAGGCCGAGGCGGGTGGATCATGAGGTCAGGAGATGAAGACCATCCTGGCCAACACGGTGAAACCCCGTCTCTACCAGAAATTCAAAAAATGGCGGGACGCAGTGGCTCACGCCTGTAATCCCAGGACTTTGGGAGGCCGAGGCGGGCAGATCACGAACGAGGTCAGGAGATGGAGACCATCCTGGCTAACATGGTAATACCCTGTCTCTACTAAAAATACAAAAAATTAGTCAGGTGTGGTGGCGGGCGCCTGTAGTCCCAGCTACTCGGGAGGCTGAGGCAGGAGAATGGTGGGAACCCGGGAGGCAGAGCTTGCAGTGAGCCGAGATCGCGCCACTGCACTCCAGCCTGGGTGAAACAGCAAGACTCCGTCTCAAAAAAAAAAAAGAACGTGTGTGTGGGCCAGGCGCAGTGGCTCACGCTTATAATCCCCACAATCCCAGCACGTTAGGAGGCCGAGGCTGGAGGACTGCTTGAACCCAGGAGGTTTGCAGTGAGCCGTTATGATGCCACTGCACTCCAGCCTGGACCACAGAGCAAGACCCTATCTCTAAGAAAAAAAAAAATTCCATGGTGTCTTGCTTTCATCAGCATATATTTGAGTCCCCCCTATGTCATAGAAGGTTCTAGGTGATACAGCAGCAAACAAAACATTTCTGCCTTTGTGGAACTAAGAATGTAGTGGGCAAGGTGGGTAATTAAGAGGTCTAATGTCAGGCCCGGAAGGACAATGAAGCAGAGTAAGCAGCCAGGGTGGAGATTAGAATTTTAGACTTAGATAATCTGTGTAATAATAATAATATTATTATTTTCTTTTTTTTTGAGACTGAGTCTTGCTGTGTTGCCCAGGCTAGAGTGCAGTGGTGTGATCTCAGCTCACTGCAACATCCACCTCCTGGGTTCAAGTAGTTCTCCTGACTCAGCCTCTGGAGTAGTTGAGATTACAGGTGCCCGCCACCATGCCCGGCTAATTTTTTTTTTTTTTTTTTTGAGACAGAGTCTTGCTATGTCACCCAGGCTAGAGTGCAGTGGTGTGATCTCGCCTCACTTCAAGCTCTGCCTCTCAGGTTCATGCCATTCTCCTGCCTCAGCCTCCCGAATAGCTGGGACTACAGGCGTCCGCCACCACGCTTGGCTAATTTTTTGTATTTTTAGTAGCGACGGGGTTTCACCGTGTTAGCCAGGATGATCTCAATCTCCTGACCTCATGATCCGCCCGCCTCGGCCTCCCAAAGTGCTGGGATTACAGGCGTGAGCCACCTGCGCCTGGCCTAATTTTTGTATTTTTAGTAGACATGGGGTTTCACCCTGGTCTCAAACTCCTGGTCTCAGGTGATCCACCCATCTGGCCTCCCAAAGTGTTGGGATTACAGGTGTGAGCCACCGCGCCCGACCCTAATATTGTCTTAGCTGGGGGTTCAGGAAGGCCTCTGAGCGGAGCCCTGAAAGGAGGTGAGGGAGTGAGCCAGTGAAAAATGTGGGAAGAACGTTCCAGGAGCAGGCGCTAAGGCCCTAAGGCAGGAGCTAGGTGTGGTGGAAGAGCCTGCTTAGCTGGAGAGGCGAGAGAGACTGGTGGGAAAAGTCAGTCAGTTGGGGGTCATGTACTTGTTTTGGCACCCACATTCTGAATCTTTTTGTATGTGTCACTATGCTGTCAAATTTGTGTCTCACCTATCACCTGGTCCAATTTTTTTTTTTTTTTTTTTTTTAGACGGAGTCTCGCTCTGTCGCCCAGGCTGGAGTGCAGTGGCGCGATCTCGGCACACTGCAAGCTCCGCCTCCCGGGTTGACGCCATTCTCCCGCCTCAGCCTCCGAGTAGCTGGGACTACAGGCACCCGCCACCTCGCCCGGCTAGTTTTTTGTTATTTTTTAGTAGAGACGGGGTTTCACCGTGTTAGCCAGGATGGTCTCGATCTCCTGACCTCATGATCCGCCCGTCTCAGCCTCCCAAAGTGCTGGGATTACAGGCTTGAGCCACCGCGCCCGGCCAGTCCTATTTTGTTTTTGAGATGGGGTCTCTCTCTGACACCCAGGCTAAAGTACAGTGGCTTGATCATGGCTCACTGCAGCCTTGACCTCCCAGGCTTAAGCAATCCTCCCTCCTCAGCCTCCCTAGTAGCTGGGATTACAGGCGTGCGCCACCACGCCCAGCTAATTTTTGTATTTTTTGTAGAGGTGGGGCTTCGCCATGTTCACCAGGCTGGTTTCAACTCCTGGGCTTAAGGGATCTGTCTGCCTCAGCCTCCCAGAGTACTGGGATTACAGGCTTGAGCCACCATGCCCAGCCCTGTCCTAATTCTAGTGTCCCCTGTCTGGTTGACCATCTGTCACTGATCCAATTTCTGACCCTGACCTCTCCTATCTTCTTGATCCTCTTGTTACCGTGTTCCCCCAGCTGCCCGCTCATGCGTTATCTTTCCCCAGGTTCAAGGATGGCCCAGTCCCTGCCCATGAACCATCCCACCGCTATGGTGAGTGGGTGCCCTTGGATGAGCCGAGGCTCGGTCTGGGAGTCGGGTGGTGTGTGCCACGCCTTCCCTTTCCGATGATACCTGGGTTCTGTTGCAGATGACCAGGCCTGGGCCCGGCCCCCGAAGCCCCCTACGTTTGGGGAGTTCCTGTCCCAGCGCAAAGCTGAGGCCAGCAGCCGCAGGAGGAGAAAGAGCAGTCGGCCTCAGGCCAAGGCAGCACCCCGGGCCTACAGGTGGGGCATCCCTTCTGTGGACTTGCATACCCTCAGGGCTCTCCACAGGGTGTCCTCTTCTTTGGCTTGCTGTGAAGGTGTGGGTACATTTGTCTGTCCCTGTCTTTGTCTTGGCCCTATCTCGCAGGTCTGTGGTTTGAGGGGCTTGGGATCTGGCTCTTGGTTTTACCCTCATCTGTCCCCTTTCTGCCCTTACCCATCTCCTCTCCTGCCACCTGCCCTGCTATCTGTCTTTGACACCTGGGGACACACATCTGCCATTCCCTCAGTGCTCCAACATGCCAGGTGCTCTGGGCAGCTCCTCCCTAGGGAGGGTGGAAGCAGGAAGCCCTTCCTCCTATCTACTCTCCACCCAGGCATCACCCCTTCCCTCTGTTCCCTCTAGTGACCATGATGACCGCTGGGAGACAAAAGAGGGGGCAGCATCCCCAGCCCCTGAGGCTCCACAGCCCACTTCCCCTGTGGAGACATCCACGCAGGTGAGGCTGGGCCACAGTTCAGGGCACGGGCCTGGGGTGGGGGCTCAGGGCCTGCGCCTTGCCCTGACTTGCCTATGTCCCCAAAGCTACCCAAGATCCCAGCTCCTGCCCACCAGCCTCCCGAAGACAAGGGGGAAGAGAACGAGGGGGAAGAGGATGAAGAATGGGAGGACATAAGTGAGGACGACGAGGAGGAGGAGGAGATCGAGGTGGAAGAAGGTGATGAGGAGGAGGAACCAGCCCAAGACCACCAAGCCCCAGAGGCCGCCCCCACTGGGAGCCCCTGTAGTGAGCAGGCCCACGGAGTCCCCTTCAGTCCAGAGGAGCCCCTGCCGGAGCCCCAGGCCCCTGGCATGCCTTCCAGCCCTTTCTCACCACCCAGCGGCCACCAGTCCGTGTCCGATTGGGGTGAAGAGGTGGAGCTGAATTCTCCCCGGACCACCCACCCGGCTGGCGCCCTCTCTCCGGGTGAGGCCTGGCCTTTTGAGACTGCATGAAGCTGGCTGTGTGTGTGTGTGTGTGTGCACAAGTGCGCGTGCCCTGGAGGGGTGTGGCTGATGGGGGACCCTTGGGGGCTGGGCCCTGGGACCCAGTGTGTCCTATAGCCATGGTGGCTGTTGGTTGGGGGGCAGCCCATGCTCTTCTGTACGGTCATGCTCTTCTCTGGAATGCCTCCTCCCAGAGCCTGCCCCAGCCCTTCGAGCCCCCTCCCCAATAAAGAATTCACATCCTCAAATGACATTCCCCCAGGTGTGTCCTTGAACCCCCTTCAACTCCCCTTGGGCCTTCTCTCTTGGGGTAGGGAGATGTCAGGAGGGAAAGGGGGCTTGACCGGGCCTCCCCTTCCCTAGGAGGTGGCCAGTCAGCCCCTGCCTCCCTGGAGAGTGGGCCCAGCCTCCCAGGAACCCAGAAAGCTGAAGAGGAAGGGTCTGAGGCAACTCCAGGTGGGGGAGTGCATGGGGCAGGGGGTGGAGGCTGCTGCTGCTGCTTTCTGTGGGGCTGAGGGGCAGAGGGCTTGGGGGAGTGGGGTGAGTGTGTGTAGGTAGCAGTTGGACCATAGAGGTGAGGTGAAAAGGGTGAGCTGGGATAGGGATTGGAAACTGGAGCTGGGTGGCAGGGGTGGGGCAAAGGGGCAACTTTATGGGCCAAGCCAATAGGAATTGGGTATGTGGGTGGAGGTTGAAGTGGGGGGTAAGGAAAGGATTAGAATTTTGGAGTCGAGCTCAGGGGTTTTGGAAAGCACTGGTTTAAGAGTAATGGGGTGTGGTCCGACACCTTGGCTCATGCCTGTAATCCCAGCACTTAGGGAGGCTGAAGTGGGCAGATCACTTGAGGTCAGGAGTTCCAGACCAGTCTGGCCAAGAAGGTGAAACCCCGTCTTTACTAAAATAAAAAAATTAGCTGGGTGTGGTGGCATGCGCCTGTAATCCCAGCTACTTGGGAGGCAGGAGGCTCGCTTGAACCTGGGAGGCGGAAGCTGCAGTGAGCAGAGATCGCTCCACTGTACTCCCACCTGGGCGACAGAGCGAGACTGCGTCTCGGAAAAAAAAAAAAAAAAAGCGGAGGGTTGGTGTACTAGGGCAGGAGCTAAAGGTGGACTTCGAAATTTGAACTGGCTCCAAAAGACCAAAAAGATGTGCAAGGGCAGAAAACTGGATTTCACTGTGGCTGGGATTAGAGTTTTTTTTTTTTTTTTTTTTTTTTTTGAGACGGAGTCTCGCTCTGTCACCCAGGCTGGAGTTCAGTGGCCGGATCTCTGCTCACTGCAAGCTCCGCCTCCCGGATTAGAGTTTTGAGGTGCAACCTAGTGGGGCAAATTAGAATAGAGATGCGGACCCCATCAGCATTTTGGGACCGACGAAGTGTGAGCAAGAGGCCGAGCCCCACTCCACCTACACTTCGTAGGAGTAAGATTTCGAATCTCAGATGGCCTCCCCTCCCCGCAGAGTGGGATTAGGATTTGGGGTGCAGAGCCGAGGAAGGACTGGTTAGAATAGCAGGCGGTGGCGAAGGAAAGGGGAGGGCGGGTCCTCTAGGACTGGCTTGGTGGAGGTTGGTGAAGGCCGTGAGATGGGGCGGGGGTGGGAGAGGACAGGTTGCAGCGGTGGGTGGCGCGGGGGCCTAGGCGCTCTGTCTTGGGCCACGTGTTGGTCGGGAGACAGAGCGCACCACACCCGCGTTTCCCCGATTGTAAACAGGGTTATGTTGCTGGGGGTGTTTGCTGCTGCGTGGGTCTGCTGAGATGATTAGTCTAGGCTGTGTAAACCGCTTAGCGCGAAGCCGGCTGTGGCAGGGGCTCGAACGGGGAAGGGGCGTGGCTAGGCGGGGGAGTGGTCCTGGGCCTGGGGGAAGGTAGGAAGACTAATTCCCTCGGCTGACTCAGCCCCTTCTCTCCTCAGAGGCGGGCCCCGAGGGCCAGGAGACGGCGGAGATCACCGACTTCCAGAGGGTGCGTTTCTGCAAGGTGGTGGCGGCCCCTCCGCCGCCGGGGGCCGCTCGCTGACCGCGCCCGCCGGACCGCGGCCTCCGCGCTCTGCACTAACCTCCCATCGCCTCGCTCCTCTGTCCTCTGCTTCTGCCACACTCCAGCCAGGAGAGGGTTAAATGTAAGGGGGGAGGAGCCAGGGTCTGCGAGCCGGGCGGGGCCAGGGCAGTAGTCGGTGCAGGCCCCACCAACGGGGGACGTCGCGGTACCGGGACGGCCGGGACGCTTCCGCGTTAGCCTCCCATGGAGGCCCTGGGCGGCTCGGGTTGAATCTCCCGCCTCCAGGATTGCATCCGAGGCCTGGCAGATAGCCGGTGACTCTTCCGAAGGGCTTGAATTACTCGGGCACCAGCCTTGTCCTATTAAACGCAGTGCTTCCGCTCACCCTTGAACTGTGTTTCTGGAGGGGGCAGGCTGGGTCGCTGTGCTTGGCGGGCTTTTCCGTGTTGGAAGAGGCGGGAGGAAGGAGTCTTCCTTCACTCTTCTGATCCGTCTTCCCTCCCCCCCCTCCTGCAGGCCTCCCCGAATTCCTGAAGACGCTGCTGGGAGGGGACTGAAGCTTCCCCGCCTTGATGGGGAGGGGGCGTCAGGAGGGGTTTATCTGGATTTCCAGGCTGTCTTCTCTCTTCCCCAGAGCCTAGTCTGGACCCCTTGGCTCTAGAGAGAAGACGGTGGGGGAGGAGCTGGGACAAGGGGCGCGATTGCGGTGAGGGGCGGAGTGGAACCTCGGGGCCTGAGGTTGTGCTGAGCGACCAGGAAAGGGGGCTGAGCGTGTGCTGGAGGCGGCGGGTCCCGCAGCGGCGGGGCCGGAATTCCGACAAGCGGAGTTAGGCGGGGGGCGGGGTCGGCGCGCACGGGTGGGGATCTTGCCGCGGTCATGGGGCGGGGCCATCCGCGGGGGCGTGGTCGGGTTGCCGCGCGGGAGCCCGCGGTGGAGGAGAGCAGGGACTTCGGCCTAGACTGTGGGAGCCAGAGGGTAGCGCGCGGGGCTTGAGCGCTGGAGTAGACAGTCCGACAGTCAGCGAGAGATACTGGCTGCGGCAGAGGGCGGCGTAGGGCTCCTGGCAGGTCTTGAGCGGGACGAGGGGGCGGGCTCCGAGGCGGGGTAGACGCCTGGGCTGGATGAAGTCTGGGTGTGGGAAGAGAACCGGGTTGTGGCAGAAGCAGGCGGTGATAGAGGTGATGGAGCTAAACGCGGGGGCGGGGCTGGAGCGAGGGGGCGGGGCTAACACCTCCGCCGGTAGGTGGTTGGGCGGAGGCTGGAGGGGGTGGGCCTAGGCTGCGGAGCCGTGTGGGGGCGTGACCATGCCTGGCGGGGGCGGGGTCGGAGGCGGGCGATTTAGAGCGCGGGGCGGTCCTGCGGGATGGGGGCGGGGCCTGGCGGGGGCGGGGTCTGTGCGGGCCGCGGCGCGGAGCGGAGTGGGCTGCGGGGATGCGGGGGACCAGCTGCGTGGGCGGCGGCGCCGAGAGCCCCGGCGGCGCGGGGCTGAGCGAGGGCCCACGGGGGCGTTGGCTGCGCTTGGCCCCAGTCTGCGCCTACTTCCTCTGCGTCTCGCTGGCTGCCGTGCTGCTCGCTGTGTACTACGGTCTCATCTGGGTACCCACGCGGTCCCCCGCGGCGCCCGCCGGCCCGCAGCCCAGCGCGCCGTCCCCTCCGTGTGCCTCCCGCCCGGGCGCGCCGCCTGTCCCGGCGCCCGCCGCTGCCTCCGTCTCCTGCCTCCTGGGAGTCCCCGGCGGGCCCCGATCCCAGCTCCAGCTGCCTCTGAGCCGCCGCCGCCGCCGCCGCTACAGCGACCCTGGCCGCCGCCTGAGCCACCAGACAGCCAGAGAGACGCCACAGGCCGCGGAGGGTCGAGGACCTGGGTAACTCTCCCTTCCACCCCAACCCGCATCGCCAGCCCTCAAGAGCTCAGTGCTCCACGCCGAGGATGCACCGTCTCCGGATGGGTCCGGCCTCCTTCCTAGTGACATCGCCCAGCGTCTCTGGAGCTGTCATCCCGCGGAATGGGGGCCCAGGGGGTGTCGGCTCGGGGCCTTGCCTCTTGCAGCTCCTCTGTGGTCAGACCGGGTCCTTCACCATCAGGAAGATCCCATCCTGAGCTCTGTCTCCTGCTCCTCCTGCTGTGGGATGCTGAGCACAGAGCCCACAGCCCATCTGCCTTCTCACCTCCCTGAATCTGTGTCCATCTGCAATAAACCACAGCCTCAGCTGCCTCGTGCTGTGTCTGTCCTGTTGTCTGCAGAGATGCCTCCCCTCCCAAGTTTGTGTGGGGAAGACCTTCCTGGGTGTGGCCTTTGTCTCTCTTGTCCCAGGTGGGCTGTTCTCCTTGCTTAAGGCGCTCTTCTCTTTTTGGTTGGAGTAGGGAGAAGAAGCTTAGCAGCAGCAGGGCCTTTGAAGGTCAGACAGTGGGAAGGGCTTCCCAGTTTTTTGTGTGCTTAGAGCAAAGGACAGATGTCTCTGGAGAGAAGCAGAGTGTCTGCCCTCGTGTTACAGCACAGGAGACAAGAGGAGGAGTGGGGTGATTTAGGACAATAGCTGGGGTTCTGGGAATTGCTGTTGGTGTAATTATCATGTCAGGGACAGAGGCTAAATAACTCAGGGATCTCAGTTGGCTGCCGAGAGGGAACGATGCTGGCCCACTTCCTGGGGTCAGAGAGATGGGAGTGGATGGCGGCGGTGGTAATGTTGCTTCTCAACCTGTCTGGAAATCTCAGAGCCAATCACCAAAGCGCTGTGCTGCCTTGGAAGACTGGTGCAGCCTCTCTGGCCTGCGGCGCTGCTAGGAAACCTAGACCAGGAAACTGAGGTCTAGCTTCTGGGCAAGGAGTCCGAGGTGGGGAGGCCATGTTCCATCCTGGAAGACTGAGGCCTGGCTCTGGGCAGGGCCTGGGATCTGACATGCAAGAAACTCGTCCCTTGCCAGCCTCACGGCTTGAGCTGGAGGCCGTCCCAGGAGAGTGAAGCTGAGCCTTTCCTCTCACATTGTGGCTCCTGGAGATCTGTGGAGGTGGTTCCTTAGGAAGGTGAACTGCTCTGCTCACCTCCCCTTACCCCACCACCACTCCCCAGAGCGTGTCTGTGGACAGAAGGGGAATCCAGGAAGCCAGCACTATTTTTTTTTTTTTTTTGAGACGGAGTCTCGCTCTGTCGCCCAGGCTGGAGTGCAGTGGCCCGATCTCAGCTCACTGCAAGCTCCGCCTCCCGGGTTCACGCCATTCTCCTGCCTCAGCCTCCCGAGTAGCTGGGACTACAGGCGCCAGCCACCACGCCCGGCTAGTTTGTTGTATTTTTTTTCTTTAGTAGAGACGGGGTTTCACCGTGTTAGCCAGGATGGTCTGGATCTCCTGACCTCGTGATCCAACCGTCTCGGCCTCCCAAAGTGCTGGGATTACAGGCTTGAGCCACCGCGCCCGGCCGCCAGCACTTCTTTATAGTCAGCATAGGTGATAGGGGCACTGACTGGGGCAGGACTATTCGGGTACAAATTCCAGCTCCTCTCATTACAAACTGTGTGACTTTGGGCAGGTCACTCGACTTCTGTGTTTCTTCTCTTTTCTTTTCTTTTTTGATATGGAGTCTTGCACTGTCACCCAGGCTGGAGTGCAGTGGCATGATCTCGGCTCACTGCAACCTCCGCCTTCCAGGTTCAAGTGATTCTCCTGCCTCAGCCTCCTGAGTAGCTGGGATTACAGGTGCCTGCTACCACACCCAGCTAATTTTTTTTGTATTTTTATTTTTTATTATTTTATTTTTATTTTTATTTTGAGAGAAGTCTCACTCTTGTCCCCCACACTTGAGTGCAATGGCTCCATCTCTGCTCACTGCAACTTCCACCCCCTGGGCTCAAACAGTTCTGCCTCTGCCCTGCGAGTAGCTGGAAATAAGGCCCCTGCCGCCATGCCTGGCTAATTTTTATACTTTTTAGTAGAGATGGAATTTCACCATGTTGGCCAGGGTAGTCTCAAACTCCTGACCTTGTGATTTGCCCGCCTGGGCCTCCCAAAATTCTGGGATTACAGGCGTGAGCCACCGCGCCTGGCCTCTGTTTATTTTTTTTAAAAAGTTTGTTTCTATAAATTTTTTGAGACGAAGTCTTGCTCTATTGCCCAGGCTGGAGTGCAGTGGCATGATCTCTGCTCACTGCAACCTCTTCCTCCCGGGTTCAAGTGATTCTTCTGCTTCAGTCTCCCGAGTAACTGGGATTACAGGTGCCTGCCACCCCACCTGGCTAATTTTTGTGTTTTTAGTAGAGACGAGGTTTTGTCATCTTGGTCAGGCTGGTCTCAAACTCCTGACCTAAGGTGATTCGCCCACTTTGGCCTCCCAAAGTGTTGGGATTACAGGTGTGAGCCACTGCGCCCAGCCTTAAAGTTTATTTGAATTTTTAAAACTTTTTTTTTTTTTTTTTTTTTTAATAGAAATGGGGTCTCATACTATGTTAGCCAGGGTGGTCTTGAACTCCTGGGCTTAAGTGATCTTCCTGCCTTGGCTTCACAAAGCCCTGGGATTATAGACGTGAGCCACCGTGCCTGGCCCTGCCTGTGTAGTTCTGTAGAATGAAGATGCTAATGGTACTTGCTTTGTAGACTTGCTCTGAGGAATAAATAAACTGGTGATCTCAAGCCCTGAGAATGATGTCACATGTTCTCTGTCTCCACCACTTCTGTCCCTCAGAGTTTAAAAGCCCCAGCTGGGATCCTCTGGGGATAGCAAGTCAGTCCAAAGCCCTGGCCACCAGCAAATGGTGAGTTTGAGGGGGAGTCCCTCCATTTCGGTTCCCACTGGCCCCCCTCTCTTTGGTTTTCATCTCTCTTCTCCCAGCCCCATTTTTTTCCTACTTTTTCATTTCCTTGTTTCTGTGTGTCCTGGCTCTTTTCTCTTTCTGTGTTTGTCTCTGCATATCAATCTTTCTGTGTCCTGTGTGTCTCTCTGGTGTTTCTTGGTATTGTTTCTCTCTCCCACTCTCTATCTCTCTGACTCATTCTGTCGCCTCCCTATTGCTCTCTGTCCCCAGCTCGTTCTCTCTCTTCTTTTCTTTTTTTTTTGGAGATGGAGTCTTGCTCTGTCACCCAGGCTGGAATGCAGTGGCGCTAGGATTACAGGCACGCACCACCACGCCTGGCTGATTTTTGTATTTTTAGTAGAGAGAGGGTTTCACCAGGTTGGCCAGGCTGGTCTTGAACTCCTGACCTCAAGTGAGCTGTCCGCCTCAGCCTCCCAAAGTGCTGGGATTACAGGCGTGAGCCGCTGTGCCCAGCCCCAGCTCATTTTCTTTCTTCTCGCCTCCACACTCATCTCACCCCAACACGTTCTTCCACCTTGGTCCCCTTCCCCTGCCCCCGTGCCCCACAGCTTCCAGTTCCCTAGTCGCAGTGCCCCCTGTCTCCTTCCCTTTATCTCTTCCTTTTCTCCTCCTGTTTCTCTTTTGATCTCCATTGTTTAATCTTTTAACAAATATTTTTTGAGGCCGGGCACAGTGGTTCTTGCCTGTAATCCCAGCATTTTTATTTATTTATTTATTTATTTATTTATTTATTTATTTATTTATTTTTGAGGCAGAGTCTCGCTCTGTCGCCCAGGCTGGAGTGCAGTGGCCAGATCTCAGCTCACTGCAAGCTCTGCCTCCTGGGTTTACGCCATTCTCCTGCCTCAGCCTCCCGAGTAGCTGGGACTACAGGCACCCGCCACCTCGCCCGGCTAGTTTTTTGTATTTTTAGTAGAGACGGGGTTTCACCGTGTCAGCCAGGATGGTCTTGATCTCCTGACCTCGTGATCCGCCCGTCTCGGCCTCCCAAAGTGCTGGGATTACAGGCTTGAGCCACCGTGCCCGGCCAATCCCAGCATTTTGGGAGGCCAAAGCCGAAGGATCACTTGAGGCCAGAAGTTAGAGACCAGCCTGTGTAACACAGCAAGACGTCATCTCGACAAAAAATTAAAATATTAGCTGGGTGTGGTGGTGCATACCTGTAATCCCAACCACTCAGGAGACTGAGAGGAGAGGATTGCTTGAGTCCAGCAGGTCGAGGCTGCAGTGAGCTATGGTTGCACTGCTGCACTCCAGCCTGGGAAACATCAAGACCCTGTCTCTAAAAAACTAAAAAAACAACCCCCCCAAAACCCACAATTATTTTTCAAACATCTGCTGTGTGCCAAAGCTTATTTTAAACACTGGAGACCCAGGAGTGAGTAAAACAGGCAAAAATTCCTGCTCTTGGCTGGGCGTGGTGGCTCATGCCTGTAACCCCAGCACTTTGAGAGGCCAAAGCAGGAGGATCACTTGAGGTCATGAGTTGGAGACCATCCTGGACAACATAGTGAGATCCTGTCTCTACAAAAAATGCAAAAATTAGCTGGGCATGATGGTGCATGCCTTGTACTCCCAGCTACTTGGGAGGCTGAGGTGAGAGAATTGCTTCCTGGGAGGTCAAGGTTGCACTGACCTGTGACTGCACCACCGCACTCCAGCCTGGGCAAGAGAGCAAGACCCTGTCTCAAAAAAATTCCTGCTCTCAATGGAACCGAATATTAGTGGGGACACAGACAAGAAATACGACTAATGGCTGGGCGAGGTGGCTCACGCCTGTAATCCCAGCACTTTGAGAGACCTAGGAGGGCAGATCACCTGAAGTCAGGAGTTCCAGACCAGCCTGGCCAACCTGGTGAAACCCCGTCTCTGCTAAATACAAAAATTAGCTGGGTGTGGTGGTGGGCGCCTGTAATCACATCTACTTGGGAGGCTGAGGCAGGAGAATTGCTTGAATCCAGGATGGGGAGGTTGCAGTGAGCCGAGATTGCACCACTGCACTCCAGCCTGGGTGACAGAGTAAGACTCTGTCTCAAAAAAAAAAAAAAAAAAAAAAAAAAAAAATTCCTGCTCTTAATGAAACTACATATTAGTGGGGACAAAGACAAGAAAAGTCATTAATAACTTTGAGTGAAAGCAGCGTAAGGGTGATGGGGATGCTGGAGGGGCTGGTTACTGGGTAGAAGTCCAAGGCAGGTGAGGACGAGTCTGGTAGGTCTCTGGCGGCTGAGGGAACAGTAAGTGCAAAAGCCTTGAGGATGGTGTGCCTGGCTTGTTCAAGGAACAGCAAAGAGGCCAGAGTGGCTGAAGCAAGAGGGAGTGGGGGAGAGCAAGAGGAGGAGGTGAGGCAAAAGACGACAGGCAGCTTGATCAGGGCCTCATGAGCAGTGGCTCACCCCTGTAAACCCAGCACTTTGGGAGGCTGAGGCGGGTGGATCATGAGGTCAAGATATATATATACACACACACACACACACATACACACACACACACGTACAGATTTTGTTTGGTGGTTCCTCCATAAATTAAACACAGATTGTCAGGCAGGGCGTGGTAACTCACGCCTGTAATCTCTTACACTTTGGGAGGCCAAGACAGGAGGATCACTTGAGTCCTGGAATTCAAAACCAGCCTGGACAACATAGGGAGATCCCGTCTCCACAAAAAATTAAAAATTTAGCCAGGCGTGGTGGCACACACCTGTAGTCTCAGCTCCTTGGGAGGCTGAGGCAGGAGGATCGTTTGAGCCCAGGAGTTGGAAGCTGCAGTGAGCTATGATTGCATCACTGAACTCCAGCCTGGGCAACAGAGTGAGTCTCTTCCCAAAAAAAAGAAAAAAAAAGTTCAAACAAAATACTGTACATGCATGTTCATAGCAGCACTATTCGCAATTGCCAGAAGGTGAAGCAACCCTAAAGTCCATCAACAAATGAATGGATAAACAAAATGTGCAAAATGTAGCCTATCCATACAATGGAATTTTTTTTTTCCAAGACGGAGTCTTGCTCTGTTACCCAGGCTGGAGTGCAGTGGTGTGATCTCAGTTCACTGCAACCTCCACCTCCTGGTTCAAGCGATTCTCCTGTCTCAGCCTCCCAAGTACCTGGGATTACAGGTGTGCACCACCACGCCCAGCTAATTTTTGTGTTTTTAGTAGAGACGGGGTCTCACCATGTTGGCCAGGCTGGTGTCGAACTCCTGACCTCAGGTGATCCACCCGCCTCGGCCTCCCAAAGTGCTGAGATCACAGGCGTGAGCCACCACGCCCACCATGCCCAGCCCTGAATATTCACATTTTTTGCTGCAAAAATATTACCACATCTGATGGGAGAGAAGGGGGCGCCTGCATCAGGCCTCTGAGAGTGTTACATAATGTATGGTATTCGCTCAAAATTGCCTTTCTAAAATTGGAACAATTCTGAGTTCTGCAACTCATCTGTCCCCAAGGACTTCTGCTAAGGGCTTGTGGACCTGTAATTTGGCCCGCTGCCAAACCTAGATTCATCTTAATTATTTGCTCAACATTTATTTAATGGCTCAGGGAAAAAAATAACTCTCTGTTACAATTTTTTAAAAGTAGAGAATGACGTTCATTTAGTAAGTTCCCATTGTCAATGACATGCTATTTTTAGCATTGTGTGGTTATGCGAATGTGTGTGTTTGTGATGGCTTGGATGAGTGTGTCTGTGTGTGAGGGCGTGTTTTTGTGTGACAGTCTGAGTGTGCATGTGTGTGTTTGATTGTTTCAGTGTGTGTAATTGGGTGTATAAAAGTGTGTTTGTAATCCCAGCACTTTGGGAGGCCGAGACGTGTGGATCACGAGGTCAGGAGATCGAGACCATCCTGACTAACACAGTGAAACCCTGTCTCTACTAAAGAAAAAAAATACAAAAAACTAGCCGG
Source organism: Papio anubis (assembly GCF_008728515.1). Classification (NCBI taxonomy): domain Eukaryota; kingdom Metazoa; phylum Chordata; class Mammalia; order Primates; family Cercopithecidae; genus Papio; species Papio anubis. The sequence goes on along the minus strand of NC_044995.1, from coordinate 1,302,905 downwards.
GCAAGGTGGCGGGCACCTGTAGTCCCAGCTACTCGGGAGGCTGAGGCAGGAGAATGGCGTAAACCTGGGAGGCGGAGCTTGCAGTGAGCTGAGATCCAGCCACTGCACTCCAGCCTGGGCGACAGAGCGAGACTCCGTCTCAAAAAAAAAAAAAAAAAAAGTGTGTTTGCTCCTCTAATCGCAGCACTTTGGGAAGCCGAGGTGAGAGGATTGCTTCAGCTCGAGTTCGAGACCAGTCTGGGCAACACAGCAAGACCCCATTTCTACAAAACATTAAAAGATTAGCGGGGTGCGGTGGCGTGCACCTGTGGTCCCAGCTACTCTCCGACGCTGAAGCAGGAGGATCTCTTTTTTTTTTTTTTTTTTTTTTTTTTTAGGACTGGGTGTTCCTCTTTCCCCCCGGGGGGGGGGGATAGGGGCCGGATCTCAGCTCACTGCAAGCTCCGCCTCCCGGGTTTACGCCATTCTCCTGCCTCAGCCTCCGGAGTAGCTGGGACCACAGGCGCCCGCCACCTCGCCCGGCTAGTTTTTCGTATTTTTTAGTAGAGACGGGGTTTCACCGTGTTAGCCAGGATGGTCTCGATCTCCTGACGTTGTGATCCGCCCGTCTTGGCCTCCCAAAGTGCTGGGATTACAGGCTTGAGCCACCGCGCCCGGCCTGGAGGATCTCTTAAGCCTAGGAGGTCAAGACTGCAGTGAACTATAATAGCACCGCTGCACTCCAGCCTGCGCGGCGACAGAGCAAGATCCTGTGTCAAAAAAAAAAAAGTATCATGCATGTTTAGTCTAGTTGAGTCTGTGTGTGATTGTACGTTGAGTGTGACTATGGGTCTGTGTGTGTGTGTGCGTGTGTGAGAACGTGCATGAGAAGAGGCATGGTGCAGGGTTTAAAGTTTATATATTGAGAGAAAGTTCTCATTTCAGGCGACATCTGTGCCCTCCGCAATTAGAATTTCAGCGGACTCCACAAAATCAGCAAATATTGTGCTGTCAAGCAATACCTTTTATGTCCACTAGAGGCCGCCTGTCTGCTTTGAGCAGAGGAAACTGTATTTTTGCATTTAGTTGCTGGAAGTTTGCAGACACTTGCAGAGATGTGGGAGGTAGAAGTGTGGGGATGAGAGGTGGAGAAGTGTGTGTGTGTGTGTGTGTGTGTGTGTGTAGTTTAGTCATTGCCTTACTCACCTCAGCTGTACATAGAGCAGCCATCCTCAAACTTACTGGTCTCAAGACTCTTTCATTCATTTTTAAAACAGGGTCTTGCCCTATTGCCCAGGCTGGAGTGCAGTGGCCTGATCATGGTTCACTGCAGCCTTGAACTCCTGGGCTCAAGCGATCCTCCCATTTCAGCCTCCCAAGTAGCTGGGACCACAGGCATGCACCACTATGTCTGGCTGATTTTTAAAATATTTAGTAGAGATGGGGGTCTTGCTGTGTTGCCCGGGCTGGTCTTGAACTCCTAGACTGAAGCCATCCACTTGTCCCAAAGTGCTGGGATTGCAGGTGTGAGCCACCACACCTGGGTGAGATGAATACTATTATAAAAGAGCAAGTTCAGCCCCCTTTTGCCTCTTTGCCCTTCTACTCTCTTGAATTGCTTGAATCCAGGAGGTGGAGGTTGCCGTTAGCGGAGATCGCGCCACTGCACTCCAGCCTGAGCAATAGTCTCAAAAACCAAAAACAACAACAACAAAAAGGCACTAATTCCAAAAGGCCCCGCCTTCCAAGTATCATGGCGAACCCCGTCTCTACTAAAAATACAAAAATTAGCTGAGCATGGTGGCCTTCACCTGTAATCCCGCTACTCAGGAGGCTGAGGGAAGGGAATCGCTTGAACCTGGGAGGCAGATGTTGCAGTGAGCCAAGATCATGCCATTGCACTCCAGCCTGGGTAACAAAAGCAAAACTCCATCTCAAAAAAAAAAAAAGAATAAATAAGTAAACAATCTGGATATGACTTCTTCAAAGGTCTGGCCTCAAAATATTTTTTGACCTTTAGCCAACTTCTCTCTCTCTCTCTCTCTTTCTCTCTCTCTCTCTATAACCAGCCTATATAAATATCAAGATTTCTTTGGGCTGGATGTTGTGGCTCTTGCCTGTAATCCCAGCACTTTGGGAGGTGGAAGTGGGAGGATGGCTTGAGCCTAGGAGTTTGAGACCAGCGTGACCAAAATAGTAAGACCCCACGTGTACTTCTTTTAACCAAATTTGTATTTTGTTAATAAAGAATATTTCTGGCCAGGTGTGTTGGCTCACGCCTGTAATCCTATCACTTTGAGAGGCCAAGGTGGGCATATCACCTGAGGTCAGGAGTTTGAGACCAGCCTGGCCAACATGGCAAAACCCTGTCTCTATTAAAAATACAAAAATTACCTGGGTGTGGTGGCAGGCGCCTGAAATCCCAGCTACTTGGGAGGCTGAGGCAGGAGAATCAGTTGAATCCGGGAGGCGGAGGTTGCAGTGAGCCGAGATCGCACCACTGCACTCCAGCCTGGGAAACAGAGTAAGACTCCATCTCAAAAAAAAAAAAAAAATTGTTTGGAAATTCTTCCCATCTCAAACCAAGTGAGAGAAAGTTCTAGAAAACTTGGCATATTTTCCCTGGAGTTTGGAGGACATGATGACAGCATTGTAGAGCTCCGATAATTTTTTTTTTTTTTTAAATGAAATCTCACTCTGTCGCCCAGGCTGGAGTGCAATGGCATGATTTTGGTTCACTGCAACCTCTGCCTCCTGGGTTCAAGTGATTCTTCTGCCTCAGCCTCCTGAGTAGCTGGGATTACAGTTGCCTGCCACCACGCCCGGCTAATTTTTTGTATTTTTAATAGAGATGGGGTTTCTTCATGTTGGTTAGGCAGGCCTGGAACTCCCGAAGTCAGGTGATCCGCCCGCCTCGGCCTCCCAAAGTGCTGGGATTGCAGGCATGAGCCACCGCACCCAGTCCTGCTTTTTTATTAAAAGGAAGCTGTCTCTGAAGTGTCAGACCAGTAAAGGGTCTTGTAAGTCTCCAAAGATTCAGAAATTGTGGTTGTGCTCCATGAACAAACCTTCAGTGAGAAGCCTTTTATTCAGATTGTCCATCTGTCATGGTAATTTGTTACCCTGGTCCTAAAGTTGTGATTGAAATTGAGTTTTTCCTTTAAGGCTGTACTGGGCATTTGTCACTTTCAGTTGCCCTGGCAACAGCACACCCTCCCTACACTGAATAATACTGATGGTATAAAAAAACACGTGCGACTGGGTGCGGTGGCTCATGAGTGGACATGGTGAAACCCTGTCTCTACCAGAAATACAAGAAATTAGCCTGGTGTGGTGGCACGTGCCTGCAGTCCCAGCTACTTGGGAGGCTGAGGCAGGAGAATTGCTTGAACCCGGGAGGCAGAGGCTGCAGTGAGCCGAGATGGCGCCACTGCACTCCATCCTGGACAACAGAGCAAGACTCTGTGTCAAAAAAACCCAAAAAACAAAAAAACATGCAAATAAAGTAAAAAGTGATAGGTGGGAAGGCTACCTGTCAGCTGTTGAGCTCTACTATGGGAGAAGGTCTGGGGAAGAATTGGGAGGGGCCATGAAGGATGAGGCCGGGAGTGTTATATGTGTTATGCATAGTAGCAGGTATTGGTTATCATGAGATAAGCTGCTGTAACAAATAGACCCCCCCAAGCCAACAGTGGCTTAAAGAAGAGTGTTTATGGCTGGGCAAGGTGGTTGATGCCTGTAATCCCAGCACTTTGGAAGGCCGAGGTGGGAGGATATTGTGAGTCCAGTAATTTGAAACCAGCCTAGGCAACATAGCAAGACCCTATCTCTATAAGAGAAAAAGTTTTAAAAAATTAGATGGGCTCAGTGGTGTGTGTCTGCAGTCTCAATGTCGGGGCTTAGGCTGGGAGGGTTCTTGACATTACCCATGTAAGAATTCAAGGGTGAGCCAGTGGTGTTATTTTTTTTTTTCTTTTCTTTTCTTTTTTTTTTGTTTTTGAGATGGAGTCTCGCTCTGTCGCCCGGGCTGGAGTGCAGTGGCGCGATTTCGACTCACTGTAAGCTCCGCCTCCTAGGTTCACGCCATTCTCTTGCCTCAGCCTCCCGAGTAGCTGGGACTACAGGTGCCCGCCGCCACACCTGGCTAATTTTTTGTATTTTTAGTAGAGAAGGGGTTTCACCATGTTAGTCAGGATGGTCTCGATCTCCTGACCTTGTGATCCACCCGCCTCGACCGCCCAAAGTGCTGGGATTACAGGCGTGAGCCACTGCGCCTGGCCTTCTTTTTTCTTTTTTGAGACAGAGTCTTGCTCTGTCACCCAGGCTGGAGTGCAGTGGCGTGATCTCTGCTCACTGCATCTTCCACTTCCCGGGTTCAAGTGATTCTTGTGCCTCAGCCTCCCAAGTAGCTGGGATTACAGGCATGTGCCACCATGTCTGGCTAGTGTTTTGTAGAGGTGGAGTTTTACCATATTGCTGGCTGGTCTTGAATTCCTGGCTTCAAGTGATCCACCCACCTTGGGCTCCCAAGGTGCTGGGATTACAGGTGTGAGCCACTGTGTCTGGCTCAGTGGTGTTACATAGCAACTTTTACTGAAGCCTCAGTGCACAGCCACAATAGAGGGACTGCCCCTTGCAGAGCGGGGCTACTCCGTAGGCAGTGTGCCCAGAGGAGCAGCTCAGAGGCAGCACTGCTGTCATATTTATACCCACTTTTAATTATATGCAAATCAAGGGGCAGTTTATGCAAACATTTAGGAGGAGGGTGGTAACTTCCAGTCACCAGGTCATTGCCATGGAAAGCTGTGCTAACTTCTGAGTGTTGCCATGGCAATGGTAAACTGATATGGCACACTGGTGGGCGTGTCTTATGGAAAGCTGCTTCTGCCCTAGACCTGTTTCAGCCAGTCGTCAGTTTGGTCCCGTGTACAAGCCCCGCCTCCTACCTCAGTAGGATAAGGCACTGGGCAGAATAGCAGGACTCCCATTCCAGGCCCCAGCTGCTGGAGGACGTTTCAAACACACCGTGATGGGGAAGGGAAGATGCTGTGTTGAAGGTAAGGACCCAGTCCTGGCAGGTTCATCACCTGCTGACTAAAGAGCCCTTGGGCCCTGAATAATCGGCAGCAGTGGCCAGGCCAGGTGGTACACGCTGTGGGCCTTGGGTGAGACTCAAACGTGATGGCTTCAGGTGGAACCTGGCACATTCCCAGCTGTGGTGGCTACATGGGAGAGACTCCTGCTTGAGAAAGCAGAGAAAAGCAGAGAGGCCAGGCGCGGTGGCTCACGCCTGTAATCCCAGCACTTTGGGATCAAGTGGATCACCTGAGGTCAGGAGTTTGAGACCAGCCTGGCCAACACGGTGAAATCCTGTCTCCATTAAAAATACAAAAATTAGCCGGGCGTGGTAGGGGTGGGAGGGCGCCTGTAATTCCAGCTACTCGGGAGGCTGAGGCAGGAGAATCGCTTGAACCTGGGAGGCAGAGGCTGCAATGAGTCCAGTTCAAGCCATTGCACTCCAGCCTGGATGACAGAGTAAGACTCTGTCTCAAAAAAAAAAAAAAAAAAAAAGGAAAAAGAAAAGAAAAGGGAAGGCTGGGTGTGGTGGCTCATGACTGTAATCCCAGCACTTTGGGAGGCTGAGGCGGGTGGATCATCTGAGGTCAGGAGTTCAAGACCAGCCTGGCCAACATGGCAAAACCCCGTCTCTACTAAAAATATAAAAATTAGCCAGGTGTGGTGGCGGGTGCCTGTAATCCCAGCTACTCGGGAGGCTGAGGCAGGAGAATCTCTTGAATCTGGGAGGTGGAGGTTGCATTGAGCTGAGATTGTGCCACTGCTCTCCAGCCAGGGCAACAGAGCGAGACAACGTCTAAAAAAAAAAAAAAAAAAAAAAAAAAGGCTGTGCAGTGGCTCATGCCTGTAATCCCAGCGCTTTGAGAGGCCGAGGTGGGCAGATCATGAGGTCAGGAGATCGAGAGCATCCTGGCTAACACGGTGAAACCCCATCTCTACTAAAAATACAAAAAATTAGCTGGACACGGTGGTGGGCGCCTGTAGTCCCAGCTACTTGGGAGGCTGAGGCAGGAGAATGGTGTGAACCTGGGAGGTGGAACTTGCAGTGAGCTGAGATCACACCACTGCACTCCAGCCTGGGTGACAGAGCGAGACTCTGTCTCAAAAAAAAGGTAAATGTGATTCCGTCTCGCAGCTTAGCTGTCAGCCTGGCCGCAGTGGGGTAGAGCCCCAAGTACACTCTTGAGGTCCCCAGTTGCAGGCCGTGGCTCTTGGACAGCATTTCTGGACCTGCCCTGGACCAGAGGGGAGTCCACTGCCTTGAAGAGAGCCTGGAGTGAACATAGGCGGTTGCCAAGCCGTGGGTACAGCGGGCCTTGGGTGAGACCCGGTGCCGTGCTGGCTTCAGGTCTGACCCAGTGCAGTCCTAGAGGTGGTGGCCACAGAGGAGCTTGTGTCACTCCTCCCCTAACTCCAGGCATCTCAGCACAGAGAGACTCTGGGAAAAAGTAAGGGAAGAGAACAAGAGTCTCTGACTAGTAATCCAGAGAATTATTATTATTCTCTTATGAGACAGAGTCTTGCTCTGACGCCCAGGCTGGAGTGCAGTCGCGTGATCTCGGCTCACTGCAACATCTGCCTCCCAGACTCAAGTGATTCTTGTGCCTCAGCCTCCCGAGTAGCTGGGATTACAGGCGCCCACCACAATGCCTGGCTAATTTTTTGTAGTTTTAGTAGAGATGGGGTTTCACTATGTTGGCCAGGCTGGTCTCAAACTCCTGACCTCAGGTGATCCACCCGTCTCGGCCTCCCAGAGCACTGGGATTACAGGCGTGAGCCACTATGCCTGGCCTACTTAAAAGTTACGTATCTTAACTTTTTCCTTAGTTTCCCTCTCTCTGTCCCTTACAGATGCTTCTGGAATAGTATTCTCATCTTGTCTACTCTTTTTTTTTGAGACAAGGTCTCACTCTGTCACTCAGGCTGAAGTGCAGTGATGTGAACATAGCTCACTGCAGCCTCGACCTCCTGGGCTCAAACAATCTTCCCACCTCAGCCTCCCCAGTAGTTGGTACTACAGGTACCAACTACTGTGTGATGTGCACCACCACATCCAGCTAATTTTTTGATTTTTTATAGAGATGGGCTTTCGCCATGTTGCCCAGGCTAATTTTGAGCTCTTGGGCTCAAGCGATCCTCCCGTCTCAGCCTCCTAAAGTGCTGGAATTACAGGCATGAGCCACCAAACCTGGCCTAATTTATTCATTTTTAAAGCTCTGTCTATTCTGCCATCTGATACACCATCCAACACATAATTATTTCAATAATTGAGTTTTTCATATCCCTCATCTCCAGTTAGGTTCTGCTTCATAACCTCCTCTTCTCGCTTCAACTTGCCATTATCCTCCGTAATTTCTCTGAGGATATTTGTTATGCATAGTTTACATGCCTTATTAGCTCTACTTCATTGGGGATAGTTTCTTTCAAGCCCAACTGAGATATTTGGGCCTCCTGGGTGTGCTGGCAATTATATGCTTCAGAAAAGGGAACAATTCACTGCTTCTTAAAACTATGATAGTTTATGGCCAGGCGCGGTGGCTCACGCCTGTAATCCCAACACTTAGGAAGGCCAAGGCGGGCAGATTGCTTGAGCCCAGGAGTTTAAGACCAGCCTGAGCAGCATGGTGAAATCTTGTCTCTACTACCACCACCACCACCACCACCAACAGCAACCAAACAAACTCACAGAAAAATCCAAAAAACAAAACTGATAATTTTGAGGGTTTTTTTTTTTTTTGAGCATTAATTTAGAAGTAGAGAAACCAATTTCTTTTCTTTTCTTTTTTTTTTCTTGAGACAGGGTCTAGCTCTGTCACTCAGTCTGGAGTACAGTGGTGCAATCTCGGCTCACTGCAACCTCTGGCTCCTGGGTTCAGGCAATTCTTCTGTCTCAGTCTCCTGAGTAGCTGGGACTACAGCCTTATGCCACCACGCCCGGCTAATTTTTGTATTTTTAGTAGAGACGGGGTTTCACCATGTTGCGCAGGGTGGTCTCGAACTGCTGTCCTCAAGTGATCTGCCCGCCTTGGTCTCCCAAAGTGCTGGGATTACAGGTATGAGCCACCGCGCCTGGCCCTCTCCTTTCTGTTTTCTCTGGCACCATGGAACCTACTTGGACCCCAGGTGCACCCTGAAAGTGTGGGGATGTGTAATGTCTTCCTTTGTAACGCCCCTGGGCAGCTCTGCCCTGAAGGCCTGGTGAGTTTGCTGCATCAACGCCCCAGCCACCTCCTCCTTCATTTTTATTTTCTTTATTTTTAAATTGCCTTTATAATAATGGCAAAAGCTGGCCGGATGCGGTGGCTCATGCCTGTAATCCCAGCACTTTGGGAGGCCAGGGCAGGTGGATCACCTGAGGTCAGGAGTTTGAGATCAGCCTGGCCACCATGGTGAAAACCCATCTCTACTAAAAATACAAAAAATTAGCCGGGCATGGTGGCTCAGGGCTGAATCCCAGCTACTCGGGAGGCTGAGGCAGGAGAATCGCTTGAACCTGGGAGGCGGAAGTTGCAGTGAGCCCAGCTTGTGCCACTGCACTCCAGCCTGGGCAACAAGAGCGAAACTTCATCTCAAAAAAAAAAAAAAAAAAAAAAGGCAAAAGCTTTTCATTTTGATGAAGTCCAATTGGCCAGCCTACATTCAAAAAATAATTTAAATTCTATTTTTTGTTTTTTAGAGACGTGGTCTCACTCTGTAACCCAGGCTGTAGTGCAGTGGTGTGATCATAGCTTACTGCAGCCTCGATCTCCTGAGCTCAAGAGATCCTCCTCCTTTTTTTTTTTTTTTTTTGAGACGGAGTCTCGCTCTGTCACCAGGCTGGAGTGCAGTGGCGTGATCTTGGCTCATAGCAACCTCTGACTCCTGGGTTCAAGCGATTTTCTTGCCTCAGCCTCTCGAGTAGCTGGGACTACAGGCGTGCACCACTATGCCCAGCTAATTTTTGTATTTTTAGTAGAGACGGGGTTTCACCACGTTGGCCAGGATGGTCTTGATCTCCTGACCTTGTGATCCTCCTGCCTCGGCCTCCCAAAGTGTTCGGATTACAGGCGTGAGCCACCGCCCTGGCCTTTTTTTTTTTTTTAAGAGTGCAGTGGTGAGATCTTGGCTCATTGCAGCCTCCATCTCCCAGGTTCAAGCAATCCCCTTCCTGAACCTTCTGAGTAGCTGGGATTACAGGTGTGTACCACCAGGCTCAGCTAATTTCTTTGTATTAGTAGTAGAGACCAGGTTTCACGGTTTTGCCAGGTTAGTCTTGAACTCCTGACCTCAAGGGATCTGCCTGCCTCGGCTTCCAAAAGTGCTGGGATTACAGGTGTGAACCATTGTGCCCAGCCCACGATCCTTCTTCCTCAGCCTTCCGAATAGCTGGAACTACAGGCACAAGCCCAGTGTCTGGCTAGTTAATAACAAAAAAAATTTTTTTTGAGAGATGGGGTCTCGCTATGTTGCCCAGACTCATCTTGAACTCCTGGCCTCAGGCATTCCTCCCCCGTCTTGGCCTCCCAAAGTGCTGGGATCACAGGCTTGAGCCACCGCGCTGGCCCGCTCCTCATCCTTCAGTGGGAAGATTCTGAGGTGTTTTCTGGTTGGTTTCTCAGAGGATCCCCAGCTGTGACCCGCTGAGCAGCAGGCACTTATTGGCTTTTCTCTCATTGCTTGCTTTCTTTTTTTTTTTTTTTGAGACCATGTTGGTCAGGCTGTTCTCAAGCTCCTGGCCTCAGGTGATCTGCCTGCCTTGGCCTCCCAAAGTGCTAGGATTACAGGTGTGAGCCACCACGCCAGGCCTTGTTTCTGGCTTGGTTCTCTCTAACTCACTCCTGCTTCCTGGGATCACCTCCCAAATAAATTGCCATCACCCAAGTCATTGTCTCAGAATCTGCTTTTGTGGAACCCAAGCAAATCTGCCACTCTTCTGTAGATGATGATGTATTTTCATATGTAACTTTTTCCCCACAAGACCTAACTTCTTGGAGGGCATATTAAAATGGAGAAAATTGCCAGGTGCAATGGCTCATGACTGTAATCTTAGCACTTTGGGAGGCTAAGGCAGGCGGGTCACTTGAGGTCAGGAGTTCTAGACCACCCTGGGCAACATGGCGAAACCCCATCTCTACTAAAAATACAAAAATTAGCTGGGCATGGTGGCGCATGCCTGTAAACCCAGCTATTCAGGAGGCTGAGGCAGGAGAATCTCTTGAACCCGGGAGGCAGAGGCTGCAGTGAGCTGAGATTGTGCCACTGCACTCCAGCCTGGGTGACAGAGTGAGACTCCGTCTTAAGAAAAAAAAAAAAAAAAAAAAGAGAATAATACAAATTGCTTATTTCCAAGAAAACATCTCTGCCATGGTTTCAGATTTTCAGCTGATTACAAATTCATGCACCGACGATCAAATCCAACAAGAGAGATAGACCCCCTGCTATAAAGGAAGAGGGCTGGCTGGATGCAGTGGCTTATGACTGCAATCCCAGTGCTTTGGGAGGCTGAGGCAGGAGGATCGCTGAGGCCAGCAGTTCAAGCCCAGCTTGGGCAATATAGCGAGACCACCCCCCCATCTCTCCAATAATAAAAAAAAATTAGCCGGGCATGGTGGCGCGTGCCTGTAGTCCCATCTACTCGGTAGGCTGAAGTGGGAGGATTGCTCCAGGACAGAAGTTCGATCCTGCAGTTAGCTGAAATTGCGCCGCTGCACTCCAGCCAGGGCGGTAGAGCCAAACCGTGTCTCAATAAAATCTCCACAAGGGGGCGCCATCTACATGGTGAGAGCAGGAAGGGAACCGGCCAGTGTCTCTGGGTGACGTACTCATTCAGCGCGTCTTATACCTTAAAGGTGACCAGGAATCACCTGGGGGTCTTGTTAAAATGCGGATTCTAATTCAGCGGGGCTGGAGCAGGACCTCAGCTCTTGCATTTCCTTCCCTCCCTCCCTTCCTTCCCTCCTTCCTTCCTTCTTTCCTTCCTTCCTTCCTTCCTTCCTTCCTTCCTTCCTTCCTTCCTTCTTCCTTCCTTCCTCTCTCTCTCTCTCTCTCTCTCTCTCTCTCCCTCTTTCTTTCTTTCTTTTTTTTTTTTTTTTGACCAAGTCTCACTCTGTCACCCAGGCTGGAGTGCAATGGTGTGATCTCAGTTTACTGCAACTTTCACCTCCTGGGTTCAAGCAATTCTCCTTTCTCAGCCTCCGGAGTAGATGGGATCACAGGCGCCCACCACCACACCCAGCTGATTTTTTGTATTTTTCGTAGAGACAGGGTTTCACCACGTTGGTCAGGCTGGTCTCGAACTCCTGGCCTCAGGCAGTCTACCTGCCTCGGCCTCCCAAAGTGCTGGATTACAGGCGTTAGCCACCGTGCCCCGCCAAGATCTTGCATTTCTAACATGTCCAGGAAGCTTGATGCTGCGGATCAGAGAAACACACTTTGGTAGTGAGGGGGCTGTGGCCTTAAAGTTGGGTAACTGAAGGGGACTCCCCACTGGGACCCATTTTCCCTGTTCCTCAACCCAGCTCAGGTTAGCATCTGCATTATTTTATTTATTTTATTTTTTTTGAGACAGGGTCTCACTCTGTCGCCCAGGCTGCAGTGCAGTGGTGCAATCTCTGCTCACTGTAGCCTCCACCTCCCGGGTTCAAGAGATTCTCCTGCCTTAACCTCCCAAGTAGGTGGGATTACAGGCACCCGCCATCACGCCCAGCTAATTTTTGTATTTTTAGTTTCACCATGTTGGCCAGGCTGGTCTCGAACGCCTGACCTCAAGTGATCCGCCCACTTCAGCCTCCCAAAGTGTTGGGAGTACAAGCATGTGCCACCACATCTGGCTAATTTTTTTTTTTTTTTTTTTTTTTGAGGCGAAGTCTAGCTCTGTTGCCCAGGCTGGAGTGCAGTGGCGCGATCTCGGCTCACTGCAAGCTCCACCTCCCGGGTTCACGCCATTCTCCTGCCTCAGTCTCCTGAGTAGCTGGGATTCCACCACCATGCCCGGCTAATTTTTTTGTATTTTTAATAGAGACAGGGTTTCACTGTATTAGCCGGGATAGTCTCGATCTCCTGACCTCGTGATCCGCCTGCCTTGGCCTCCCAAAGTGCTGGGATTACAGGTGTGAGCCACTGCACCTGGCCAATTTTTATATTTTTAATCGAGACAGGGTTTCACCATGTTGGCCAGGCTGGTCAAGGCCTCAAGCAATCCTCCCACCTCAAGGCCTCAAGCAATCCTCCCACCTCGGCCTTCAAAGTCCTGAGATTATAGGTGTGTGTCCCTGCATCTGATTCTAACTCTATTTTTGTACCCATTAACCCATTTCTTTTTATGTCTCCCTCCCACCTTCCCTTCTCAGCCTCAGGTAACCAACATTCGACTAGAATTGCACTCTTAAACACTTACAACTTTAGAATTAGAGACTTCTAGAATTTTCTTTTTTTCGAGATGGAGTCTCGCTCTGTCATCCAGGCTGGAGTGCAGTGGCGCGATCTCGGCTCACTGCAAGCTCCGCCTCCCAGGTTCATGCCATTCTCCTACCTCAGCCTCCCAAGTAGCTAGGACTACAGGCGCCTGCCACTACATCCGGCTAATTTTTTTGTATTTTTAGTAGAGATGGGGTTTCACCGTGTTAGCCAGGATGGTCTTGATCTCCTGACCTCGTGATCCGCCTACCTCGGCCTCCCAAAGTGCTGGGATTACAAGGCGTGAGCCACCATGCCCAGCCTTAGAATTTTCTTTTTTTTTTTTTTTTGAGACGGAGTCTGGCTCTGTTGCCCAGGCTGGAGTGCAGTGGCCGGATCTCAGCTCACTGCAAGCCCCGCCTCCCGGGTTCACGCCATTCTCCTGCCTCAGCCTCCCGAGTAGCTGGGACTACAGGCGCCCGCCACCTCGCCCGGCTAATTTTTTTTGTATTTTAGTAGAGACGGGGTTTCACCGTGTTAGCCAGGATGGTCTCGATCTCCCGACCTCGTGATCCGCCCGTCTCGGCCTCCCAAAGTGCTGGGATTACAGGCTTGAGCCACCGCGCCCGGCCAGAATTTTCAATGTAATAATAATACCAGCTTCCATTCTGTATCTTTTTTTTTAGTTGTTTTATTTATTTATTTTTTTTTTGAGACGGAGTCTCGCTCTGTCGCCCAGGCTGGAGTGCAGTGGCCGGATCTCAGCTCACTGCAAGCTCCGCCTCCCGGGTTTACGCCATTCTCCTTTCTCAGCCTCCCGAGTAGCTGGGACTACAGGCGCCCGCCACCTTGCCCGGCTAGTTTTTTGTATTTTTTAGTAGAGGCGGGGTTTCACCGGGTTAGCCAGGATGGTCTCGATCTCCTGACCTCGTGATCCGCCCGTCTCGGCCTTCCAAAGTGCTGGGATTACAGGCTTGAGCCACCGCGCCCGGCCATTTTTAGTTGTTTTAGAGACACGGTCTTACTCTGTTGCCCAGGCTGAAGTGCAGTGGCACAATCACAGCTCACTGTAGCCGGGTGGATAACTCCTGGGTTCAAGTGATTCTTCCACCTCGGCCTCCTGAGTAGCTGGGACTACAGGTGTGTGCTACGGTGCCTGGCTAATTAAAAACAATTTTTTTTTTTAGAGATAGGGTCATGCTATGTTGGCCCAACTGGTCTCGAACTCCTGGGCTCAGTAATCCTCCCACCTCAGCCTCCCAAAGTGCTGGGATTACAGGCATGAGCTACCATGCCTGGCCTCCATTATGCATTCTGTGAGCTTGCATCTCTTATCTCCACCTGCTTTGGTGGTTATGAAGGCTTAGAAGAGCCCCTCGTCCTAAGCAATCACTATTATTATTACTATTATTTTAAAATTATTATTATTATTTTTGGATGGAGTTTCACTTTGTTCGCTCAGGCTGGAGTGCAATGGCAAGATCTCAGCTCATTGCAACCTCCTGGGCTCAAGTGATTCTCCTGTCTCAGCCTCCCCAGTAGCTGGGATTACAGGCGCGCGACACTGTGCCTGGCTAATTTGTGTATTTTTTTTATTTATTTTTTTTGAGACACAGTCTTGCTCTGTCGCCCAGGCTGGAGTGCACTGGTGCGATCTTGGTTCACTGCAACCTCCGCCTCCCAGGTTCAAGCGATTCTCCTGCCTCAGCCTCCCGAGTAGCTGGGATTACAGGCGCCCACCGCCACATCAGGCTAATTTTTGTATTTTCAGTAGAGATGGGGTTTTACCATGTTGGCCAGGCTGGTCTTGAACTCCTGACCTCCTGATCTGCCCGCCTCGCCTCCCAAAGTGCTGGGATTACAGGCGTGAGCCACCGCGCCCGGCCACCCAGCCCTGTTTTTATTATTATTGCTGGTGCTGATGTTTTCTGCCCGCCTTTGAGACGCCCTCAGTGTGGCGCACCTCCAGCTTCCTCCTGCCTGTGTCCCTCCACTGGTGCTTATTGCGGCCTCTGGGCCTTACTCAGAACCCCCTGGTGCTAGAGTTTCTGGTAAGTTGGTCAGGCCAGGGTCGGATAACTGCATGGGCACAAGCATTGCCCATGATGGACCCACCACATCCTGCCTCAAAAGCCACTCTGGTTACAGGTAAGGAACCTGCATGCCAGGGGAGGGGAGGGTGGTGAGTGGTGGTCAACCAGCCCAGTTTGGCTGGTTCTGGGCTTCCTATGGCCGCTGGCAGGCTGGTGGCTGGGCACAACTGCTTCTCCTTGGGATGTGGTAACTGCAGCTGCCTGCTCAGTCCATCCCTCCTGATGGGGACTGGCATTGCCTGGTGCGATGGGTTTGTGAATGCAAAATAACATGCTCCATGTGCCCTTCGGCCATGATTCTTTTCTTTCTCTCTCTTTCTTTTCTTTCCTTCCTTCCTTCCTTCCTTTTTTCTTTTTTTTCTTTCTTTCTCTCTTTCTTTCCTTCCTTCCTTCCTTCCTTCCTTCCTTTCTTTCTTTCTCTCTCTTTTTCTTTTTTCTTTCTTTCTTTCTTTTCTTTTTCTTTCTTTCTCTTTCCTTCTTTCTTTCTTTCCTTCTTTCTTTTTCCTTCCTTCCTTCCTCCCTTCTTCCCTCCCTCCCTCTGTCTCTCTCTATTTCTTTCTCCTTCCTTCCTTCCTTCTTCCCTCCCTCCCTCCCTCCCTCTCTGTCTCTCTTTCTATTTCTTTCTCCCTTCCTTCCTTCCTTCCTTCCTTCCTTCCTTCCTTCCTTCCTTCCTTCCTTCCTTCCTTCCTTCCTTCCCTCCCTCCCTCCCTCCCTCCCTCCCTCCTTCCTTCCTTTTCGTCTTGCCTTTTCTGTTTCCTTTTCTTTTTTTTTTTTTTGGATACAAAGTTTCGCTCTTGTTGCCCAGGCTGGAGTGCAGTGGTGCGATCTCAGCTCACTGCAACCTCTGCCTTCCGGGTTCAAGCGATTATCCTGCCTCAGCCTCCCGAGTACCTGGGATTACAGGCACGTGCCACCAGGCCCAACTAATTTTGTATATTTAGTAAAGACGGTTTCTCCATGGTGGTCAGGCTGGTTGTGAACTCCCAACCTTAGGTGTTCCTCCCGCCTCAGCCTTCCAAAGTGCTGGGATTACAGGCGTCAGCCACCGTGCCTGGTCTCTTTTCTTTTCTTTCTTTCTTTTTTTTTTTGATGGAGTCTCACTCTGTCACCCAGAGTGGAGCGCATTGGCACGATCATGGCTCACTGCAGCCTCCGCCACCCAGATTCAACCAATCCTCCTGCCTCAGCCTTCTGAGTAGCTGGGATTACAGGCACATGCGCCACCACCACATCCGGTTAATTTTTGTATTTTTAGTAGAGATGGGGTTTCACCGTGTTGGCCAGGCTAGTCTCAAACTCCTGGCCTCAAGTGATCCACCCGCCTAGGCCTCCGAAAGTGCTGGAATTACAGGCGTGAGCCACTGCACCCGGCTTAAAAAAAGGACTTCTATTGATATGTAAAAATACAGCAGAAGAGTTCACCAATAATAAGTTTAAAGAATGTTTACAGCTGAATATCCCTGTGTAACCAACACTCCGATCAAGAAAAAGACTTTTTCTAGCATCCAGAGCCCCCCTTCCAGTTTTTACCCCTCAAAAATTATTTCTTTCCTGGCTTATAACATTGAAGTCTCGTTTTGTGTGTTTTTGAATTTTTTCTTTTTTTTCCGAGTTGGAATCTTGCTCTGTTGCCCATGTTGGAATGAAATGGCGCGATCTTGGCTCACCGCAACCTTCGCCTCCTGGGTTCAAGCAATACTCGTGGCTCAGCCTCCCAAGCAGCTGGGATTACAGATGCCCGCCACCATGCCCGACTAATTTTTGTATTTTTAGTAGAGACGGGTTTCACCATGTTGGCCAGGCTGCTTTGGAACTCCTGACCTCAGGTGATCTGCCCACCTCAGCCTCCCAAAGTGCTGGGATTACAGACGTGAGCAGCCATTCCTGGCCTTATCGACATCTTTTACAATCTATTTTTTTGGTACTAAGTCTTTGAAATCCAGTGTGTGTGTCATTTTCACGGCCCATGTTAATATGGACTCACTGTATTTCAAGCACTCACTGGTCAGATGTGGCTGGTGGCTGCCATAATGGGCATTGCTGGTCTGGATCTTGAAGAGGATGAAGAGACACCAGCACAAAAGTTACCAACACAGGCCGGGCGCGGTGGCTCACGCCTGTAATCCCAGCACTTTGGGAGGCCGAGGTGGGCAGGTCATCTGAGGCCGGGAGTTTGAGACCAGCCTGACCTGACCAACATGGAGAAACCCCGTCTCTACTAAAAATACAAAATTAAACTAGCGTGGTGGCACATGCCTGTAATCCTAGCTACTCGGGAGGCTGAGGCAGGAGAATAGCTTGAACCCAGGAGGCGGAGGTTGCTGTGAGCTGAGATTGCGCCATTGCACTCCAGCCTGGGCAACAAGAGCGACACTCCGTCTCAAAAAAAAAAAAAGGTTGCCAACATAAAAAATGGTGCGTACACACTCTGTCCTGCAATCTCATTTCTAGAGAGTCATCTATAAATACTTGTACATGCATATGAGAATATATGTACAAAGGTGCTCACTATGTTATAACCCAAAATATTGGAAACCACCTAAAATTTCACCATTAGGGAGGTGATTGAGTAAGCAAATTTGAAACTAACAACAGATTTCTTCTTTTTTTTTTTTTTTTTTTTTTTGAGACGGAGTCTCACTCTATCGCCCAAGCTGGAGTGCAATGGCGCGGTCTCGGCTCACTGCAACCCCCGCCTCCCGGCTTCACAAGATTTTCCTGCCTCAGCCTCCCAAGTAGCTGGGATTACAGGCACCTGCCACTACTCCTGGCTTATTTGTATTTTTAGTAGAGATGGGGTTTCTTTCTTTTTTTTTTTTTTAAATTCAAAACCTTGCTAAATTCATTTTTTTCTTTTTTATTATACTTTAAGTTCTAGGGGTACATGTGCACAACGTGCAGGTTTGTTACATATGTATACATGTGCCACATTGGTGTGCTGCCCCCATTAACTCATTGTGTACTTTAGGTATATCTCCTAATGCTATCCCATCCCGCTGAGACGGTGTTTCACCATGTTGGCCAGGCTGGTCTCGAAGTGCTGACCTCGTGGTCTGCCTGCCTCGGCCTCCCAAAGTGCTGGGATTACAGGCATGAGCCACCATGTCCGGCCTTCTTCTTTTCTTTTTTGAGACTGGGTCTCTCTCTGTCTCTCTATGATCACCAGCCTGGGTGATCATAGACAGTGGTGTGAGCATAGGTCACTGCAGCCTCAATCTCCCAGGCTCAGGTGATCCTCCCACCTCAGCCTCCAGAGTAGCTGGCACCACAAGTGTGCACCACTACACCTGGCTAATTTTTGTATTTTTTGTAGAGATGGGGTTTCTTCATGTTGCCCAGGCTGGTCTTGAACTCCTGGCCTCAAGCAATCCTCCCTCCTTGGCCTCCCAAAGTGCTGGGATTACAGGCATGATCCACCACACCCAGCTAAAGGATTTCTTATGCTGTTAAAACAGAACAAAGTATTTTAAAATTTATTTACAAAAACATTATTGACACCAGGTGCAGTGGCTCTTGCCTGCAATCCCAGCACTTTGAGAGGCTGAGGTGAGAGGATTACTTGAGCCCAGGAGCTCAAGACAAGCCTGGGCAGCATAGACCCCCGACTCTACAAAAAATAATAAAACCAAAACCAAAACATTATCCAGAAAAACAAAGTGATAAAGTACATTACTGGGGCCCAGCATAGTGGCTCACACCTGTAATCCTAGCAATTTGGGAGGCTGAGGCAGGAGGATCACCTGAGGTCAGGAGTTCAAGACCAGCCTGGCTGACATGGCAAATCCTCATCTCTACTAAAAATACAAAACGTAGCCGGGTGTGGTGGTGGGCACCTATAATCCCAGCTACTTGGGAGACTGAGTCAGGAGAAACTCTTGAACTTGAGTGGCAGAGGTTGTAGTGAGCCGGGATTATGCCACTGGACTCCAGCCTGGGTGACAAATTAAGACTCTGTCTCAAAAAAAAAAAAAACACTGTTATTGGAACGACTGATGAAATTTCAGTGAAGGCTGAGGATAGTGTGGTATCTGGCATAATTCCTTATTTTGATAAATATATTGTGGTTATGTCAGAGAATATCCTGTCATAACCGCAATATAAGAGATACATAGTGATGAATTTATGGTAAAGGAGCATGATGTTTCCAAAGTACTCTCAAATGATTCCAGAAAAAACTTAAATAGACATAGATATATACGCCTGTATTATTTTTCCAGGGTTTACCAGCCCCCACAATTGCATGAGCCAATTTCTTTCTGTCTTTTTTTCTGTGTATATGACGAAGTTTCGACCTTGTCACTCAAGGCTGGAGTGCAATGGCGCGATCTCGGCTCACTGCAACCTCCACCTCCCGAGTTCAAGTGATTCTGCTGCCTCAGCCTCCCAAGTCACTGGGATTACAGGTGCCCATCACCATGCCCGGCTAATTTTTTATATTCTTAGTACAGATGGGGTTTCACCATGTTGGCCAGGCTGGTCTTGAACTCCTGACCTTCAGGTGATCCACCCGCTTTAGCCTCCCAAAGTGCTGGGATTACAGGCGTGAGCCACCGTGCCCGGCCTCTGTCTTTTTTTTTTTTTTTTTGGAGACAGGGTCTTGCTCTATTGTCCAGGCTGCAGTGCAGTGGCACAATCATAGGTCACTGCAGCCTCGACCTCCTGGGGTCAGGTGATCCTCCTGCCTCTGCCTCCTAAGTAGCTAGGACTATAGGTATGCTCCACCACACCTGGATAATTTTTTGTGTTTTGTAGAGACGGGGGTTTCACTATGTTACCTAGGTCTGGAACTCCTGGACTCCGGTGGTCTTCCTACCGTGGCCTCCCAAAATGCTGGGATTACAGGCATGAGTTGTTGCTTCTGGCCCTGATTTCTTTCTTTTTCTTTCTTTTTTTTTGTTTTTTTGTTTTTTTGAGACAGTCTCACTTTGTCCCCCAGGCTGGAGCACAGTGGCATGATCTTGGTTCATTGCAACCTCTTCCTCCTGGGTTCAAGCAATTCTCCTGCCTAAGCCTCCCGAGTAGCTGGGACTACAGGCGCCCGCCACCATTCCCAGCTAATTTTTTGTATTTTTATTAAAGACGGGGTTTCTCAATGTTGGTCAAGCTGGTCTCGGACTCCTGACCTCAAGTGATCTTCCCGCCTCGGCCTCTCAAAGTGCTGAGACTGCAGGCGGGAGCCAATGCGCCCGGCTGCTTTTACTCTTCTTGCAACTTTTTTCATTTGACATTCCATTAAAATAAAAAGTTAAAAAATTTTTTTTCCTGAGGGGATGTTTTATCAAGGACAGCTTTATCAACGGTCCCGGACCTAAAAACGTTAAGAACCCATGATTTACGGTTGAGGAGGCAACTTCGATCCAAAATCCTAAAAGTCAAGTTCCTGTGACCTGGCTTCCTGAGCCTCCCCGCTCCCGCGCCCCCTGGAGGTCAGGACCAGAACAACACGGCATTCCTTTAATGCTCCAAATCGCCACAAATCGACCTTCGAAATCCTGGGTGAGTAAGGCAGACCGCTCACATGGCTTCAATTAGCAGAACTAAAACTTGCTGAACATCGTGCACCTGCATGTCCATCGCCAAACACAAACTCCGCCTTTGTAAAAGTCTAGGTGAATTCCCAGCTGAATTCAGAAGGGTGACAGGAATGGGACTTTTCACTGGTATTTTTCTTTCCTTTTTTCTTTTTTTTGGAGTCGGGAGGAGTATATTTCTGGATTGTTTAAATATTTACAATGAGCATCCATTTCCTTTGCAATTAAAAGAAAATCAGATTTTTTTTTTTTTTGAGACGGAGTCTTGCTCTGTCGTCCAGGCTGGAGTGCAGTGGTGCAATCTCGGCTCACTGCAACCTCTGCCTCCCAGGTTCAAGCGATTCTCCTGCCTCAGCCTCCCGAGTAGTTGGGACTACAGGCACCTGCCACCACGTTCAGCTAATTTTTGTATTTTTAGTAGAGATGGGATTTCACCATGTTAGCCAGGATAGTCTCACTCTCTTGAACTCGTGATCTGCTTGCCTCGGCCTCCCAAAGTGCTGGGATTACAGGCATGAGGACCACACCCAGCCAAAAACCAGATTTTTATTTTTATTTTTATTTATTTTTATTTTTTTAATTTATTTTATTTATTTATTTTTTTGAGACGGAGTCTCGCTCTGTCACCCAGGCTGGAGTGCGGTGGCCAGATCTCTGCTCATTGCAAGCTCCGCCTCCCGGGTTTACGCCATTCTCCTGGCTCAGCCTCCCGAGTAGCTGGGACTACAGGCGCCCGCCACCTCGCCCGGCTAGTTTTTTGTACTTTTTAGTTGAGACGGGGTTTCACCGTGTTAGCCAGGATGGTCTCGATCTCCTGACCTCGTGATCCGCCCGTCTCGGCCTCCCAAAGTGCTGGGATTACAGGCTTGAGCCACCGCGCCCGGCCCCAGATTTTTAAAAATTGAAGTTTGCTGTAGAAAAATACTGTGGGAGAAAGTTGTGGGTGGTGTTTTGTAGTCGCAAAAGGACATGAGAAAAAAAAACTGAGTGTGTTCCTGTAATTATCATAACAATCACACTCATTGTGCCGTAGGCTCCACAGGAGGGCTGTGAGCTGTGGTTACCAGATAAAATACAAGATTCCCAGATAAAATATGAAACAAAAAAATTTTTGTGATCTTAACTCACTGCAGTCTTGATCTCCTGGGCTGAAGCGATCCTCCTGCCTCAGCCTCCCAGGTAGCTGGGACCACAGGCACATGCCACCATGCCCAGCTAATTTTTAATTTATTTTGTTGAGATGGGATCTCACTGTGTTGCCCAGGCTGGTCTCAAACTCCTGGCCTTAAGTGATCCTTCCTCGGTGTCCCAATGCCCTGGGATTACAGGTATGAACCACCAGGCCCAACCCTGAAATTTAAAGTTAACTGGGCAGTCTGTAATGTGTTTATGTTTGTTTGTGTGGGTGTGTGTGCTAAATCAGGCAACCCTATTCTGAGCAGAGGAGTGCTCTGATCTGACTTAGATTTTAATAGGCTCCCTCTGGTTGCTGATGGAGATGAGACTACGGAGGGCGGGCAGTGAAGATCCCAGAGCGGAGGCTACTGCAATGGTCCAAGCAGGAGGTGATAGTGATTTGGTTTTTTTTGTTTTTTTTTGAGACAGAGTCGCGCTGTGTCACCCAGGCTGGAGTGCAGTGGCGTGATCTCGGCTCACTGCAAGCTCCGCCTCCCAGGTTCACGCCATTCTCCTGCCTCAGCCTCCGAGTAGCTGGGACTACAGGCGCCCGCCACCACGCCCGGCTAGTTTTTTGTATTTTTAGTAGAGACGGGGTTTCACCATGTTAGCCAGGATGGTCTCGATCTCCTGACCTCGTGATCCACCTGCCTCGGCCTCCCAAAGTGCTGGGATTACAGGCTTGAGCCACCGCGCCCGGCCGGTGATAGTGATTTGGATCAGGGTAACAGAGTCGAGGTGGTGAGGGGCTGACAGGTCATGGATCTATTCTGAAGGAAAGGCCAAGTCCAGGCTCCTTAGCTCGGCATTCAAGGCTTCTCTTCACCACAGGACACACTTCCTCTCTGGCTTCTCAGACCCTGTAGCAGATAGAATCATGACCCCTGATGGTGTCCACATCTTAATCCTCTGAATCTGTGAACAGGTGACCTTCCATGGCAAAAGGGACTTTGCGGATGAGATTAAAGATCTTTAGATGGGGGAGCGATTATCCTGGATTGGGTCTGGATGGGCTCACTGGAATCACAAGAGTCCTTATATGAGGAAGATAGAAATTTGAGACATATAGTAGAGGAGGAGGTGATGGGACCACAGAGGCAGGGATGGGCAGGGTGCAGCCACAAGCCAAGGAATGCCAGGAGCCCCCTGAACCTGGGAGAGGCAAGGAACAGATTCTGCCCTGGAACCTCTGGAGGGAGTGCTGACATCTTGATTTTGGACTTCTGGCCTGCAGAACCATGCCAAAATAATTGTCTGGCGTTTTTTTTTTTTTCCCCCCCTGAGATGGAGTCTTGCTCTGTAGCCCAGGCTGGAGTGCAGTGTTGCCATCTTGGCTCACTGCAACCTCCACCTCCTGGGTTCAAGCAATTCTTGTTCCTCAGCCTCCTGAGTAGCTGGGACTACAGGCATGAACCACCACACCCAGGTAATTTCTGTATTTTTAGTAGAGATGGGTTTTGCCATGTTGGCCAGGCTGGTCTCGAACTCCTGACCTCAATGATCTGCCTGCCTCAGCCTCCCAAAGTGCTGGGATTGCAGGCATGAGCCACTGCACCTGGCCCTAGTGTTAAGCCCACATTTTGTGCTAATTGGTTACAGCAGCCACAGGAAGGTAATCTAGGCTCCTTCCTTGCCCCAGGCTCTAGGAAGTATTTTAGAGCAGGGGTCCCCCACCCCTGGGCTGCAGACCTGTACTAGTCCATGGCCTGCTAGGAACCATGTGGCATAGCAGGAGGTGAGTGGCAGGTGAGTAAGCGAAGCTTCATCTGTAAATACAACCGTGCCCCAGCCGTGCCCCTTCGCTCGTGTTACCCTCTGAGCCCCGCCTCCCCTCTGAGCCCCGCCTGCTGTCAGATCAGCAACGGAATTAGATCCTCATAAGAGCGTGAACCCTGTTGTCAACAGCGCATGCGAGGGATCTGGGTTGCACGCTCCCTGTGAGAATCTAATGCCTGATGATCTGTCACTGTCTCCCATCACCCCCAGATGGGACCATCTAGTTACAGGAAAACAAGCTCAGGGATTCCACTGATTCTACATTATGGTGAATTGCATAATTATTTCATTATGTATTACAATGTAACAATAATAGAAATAAAGTACCCCACGAATGTAATACACTTGAATCATTCCAAAATCAGCCCCCACAACCTCTGGCCTGTAGAAAAATTGTCTTCCACAAAACCGGTCCTTGGTGCCAAAAAGGTTGGGGACCACGGTCTTAGAGAACAATGAAGCTGGAGAGGATGAAGTGTGGACCCCATTTCCAAGACGGAGGTGGTTGTGGCTTGTGTGGCTAGTGTGGCTTGTGGAGTGGGTGGGCGGTGTGTGGGGTGGATAGCGCCATCTTCTATTGCCCACTTCGTAACCCTAGAAGGAAGATTTTTTTCTTTTTCTTTCCTTTTTTTTTTTTGAGATTGAGTCTTGGTGTTGTCAGCCTGGGCTGGAGTGCAGTGGTGCGATCTCCGCTCACTGCAATGTCCGCCTCCCAGGTTCCAGCAATTCTCCTGCCTCAGCCTCCCGAGTAGCTGAGATTACAGGCACCTGCCACCACTCCTGGCTAATTTTTGTATTTTTAGTAGAGATGAGGTTTCACCATGTTGGCCAGGCTGGTCACGATGGGTTTTTTTTTTTTTTTTGAGACAGAGTCTTGCTCTGTTGCCCAGGCTGGAGTGCAATGGCATGATCTCGGCTCACTGCAACCTCTGCCTCCTAGGTTCAAGCAATTCTCCTGCCTCAGCCTCCCGATTAGCTGGGATTACAGGCTGGGGCCTTCAAAGGAAAGAGATAGATGGCTCCAGGCCAGGCGCGGTGGCTCACACTTGTAATTCTAGCACTTTGGGAGGTTGAGGTGGGTGATTGCCTGAGCTAAGGAGTTCGAGTCCAACCTGGCCAACATGGCGAAACCCCATCTTTACTAAAAATACAAAAAATTAGCCGGGGGTGGTGACACAGGCCTGTAATCCCAGCTACTCGGGAGGCTGAGGCAGGAGAATCGCTTGAACCAGGTAGGCAGAGGTTGCAGTGAGCTGAGATCGTATCACTGCCCTCCAGCCTGGGCAACAAGCAAGACTCCGTCTCAAAGAGAGAGAGAGAGAGAGAGAGAGGGCTCCAACTAGGGAAACCAAGGCCAGAAGAGGGGCCGAGCCTACAAAGGAACTTCCTCGGTTTTCCGAGCACTGGCCCCCCTTCTCTGCCTGGGAGGAGGTGGTTAGAGTCCCCTGGGTGTGTGCCCCGCAGAGGGAGCTCTGGCTGCAGTGCCCAGTGTGCAGACCAATGAGAGCCTCAGAGAGAAAGATGGTCATTTCCTCCCTGCATCTTCCCTTGGGGCTTTAAAAACCACACCCCTTGGGCCGGAGGGACCTTCGATCCTCGGGGAGCCCAGGAGACCAGAACATGGTGAGTCTCGAAGGGGAATGGGAGCAGGAAGCTTTGCCCAGGGTCCCTCCCATCTCTGCTCCCCTGGGTCCTTTCTCTCCCCAACTGTCACCATCGACTCTGTCTGTCTCTCCCTTTCCTTCTCTCTCCCTGTCTTCCACCTCCCACCTTCCCTCTCTCCCACATCCCAGGCTCTAACACTCCAGGACTGGGATGTGGCCATGGGAATAAGATTGTCAAGTTGTGGGAGCCACAGCAACCTCATGGGGCTGGGGTCCGAGAAAACTCCCCAGGGGAGGGGACCCTTGAGTTGGGTCTCATAAGATGACTAAGAATTCCACAAGCAGCCGAGCGCGGTGGCTCACGCCGTAATCACAGCACATTGGGGATTGTGCCAAGGTGGGAGGATTGCTTGAGGCCGGGAGTTGAAGACCAGCCTGGCCAACATAGTGACACCTTGTCTGTATTTTTTTATTTTTTTATTTTTATTTTTTTTTATTTATTTATTTATTTTTGAGACGGAGTCTCGCTCTGTCGCCCGGGCTGGAGTGCAGTGGCCGGATCTCAGCTCACTGCAAGCTCCGCCTCCCCGGTTTACGCCATTCTCCTGCCTCAGCCTCCAGAGTAGCTGGGACTACAGGCGCCCGCCACCTCGCCCGGCTAGTTTTTTGTATTTTTTTAGTAGAGACGGGGTTTCACCGTGTTAGCCAGGATGGTCTCGATCTCCTGACCTCGTGATCCGCCCGTCTCGGCCTCCCAAAGTCCTGGGATTTCAGGCTTGAGCCACCGTGCCCGGCCGTCTGTACTTTTTTTAAAAAAGAATTCCACAAGTGAAAAGATCTAGAAAAGGTCTTCCAGGCAGTAGGAATAGTAGAGAAAATGTTGGGAGGCTGGAAAGAACCAGTTTGGAGGAATGGTAAAGTTACTCACAAGCTCTTGCAGATAGATGTTCTTTTCTTTTTTGACTTGGGATCTTGCACGGTTGCCCAGGCTGGAGTGCAGTGGCACCGTCATAGCTCACTGCGATCTTGAACTCGGGCTCAAGTAATCCTCCCACTTTAGCCTTCTGAGTACCTGGGACCACAGGCATGCACCACTATGTCCGGCTAATTTTAAAATTTTTTATTCTTGTAGAGATGGGTTCTTGGCTATGTTGTCAGGGCTGGTCTCGAACTCCTGGCCTCAAGCCATCCTCCCACCTTGGCCTCCCAAAGCTCTGGGATTACTGGCGTAAGGCCATTGCACCCGGTCGTTTCAGATGTTCTACATGATAGAGATGGGGAAACCGAGGCCCAGGCAGGAGCAGAGATGGCCGGGGACCCTCCGTGGTTGGTGGCAGAATGAGGTTATGCCACGGATTCTGCGACTGTCAGAAGGAACGCACCCCAGGCTAGGTGAAGGTCCCTGTCATCCCTGCATCCGGCGTCCTGGGCACTGAGCCAGCAGAGCTGCGCCTCAGCACCTGCTGTAACACAGGCATTGCCTTGCTTCATCCATGTCAAAGAGGAAATGGAAGACAATTTGGATGGACCAGGGAGGGGACTCATGTTGCTTCATTCCTGCATTCCACCCTTGAGATCAGACCAGGGCAAATGGCACTCTCTGCTTCTTCTTTTTTCTTTCCAAAACATATTACAAAGTACCAAAGGACACTTGGTAAAAACTCATTCTCAGCCGGATGCGGTGGCTCATGCCTGTAATCCCAGCACTTTGGGAGGCCAAGGCAGGTGGATCACGAGGTCAGGAGATTGAAACCATCCTAGCCAACATGGTGAAACTCCGTCTCTACTAAAAATACAAAAATTAGCTGGGCGTGTTAGTGGGCGCCTGTAGTCCCAGCTACTTGGGAGGCTGAGACATGACAATCCCTTGAACCCAGGAGGCGGAGGTTGCAGTGAGCTGAGATTGCGCCACTGCACTCCAGTCTGGCAATAGAGTGAGACTCCGTCTCAAAAAACTAACAGAAAAAAAAGAAAACTCATTCTCCCTGCCTACCCCAGAGCCTCTGACTCCTTTTCTTTTCTTTTCTTTTTTTTTTTTTGAGACGGAGTTTTACTCTTGTCACCCAGGCTGGAGTGCAATGGCACGATCTTGGCTCACCGCAACCTCCGCCTCCTGGGTTCAAGCAATTCTCCTGCCTCAACCTCCCAAGTAGCTGGGATTACAGGCATGCGCCACCACGCCTGGGTGGTTTTTTGTCTTTTTAGTAGAGACGGAGTTTCACCGTATTGGCCAGGCTGGTCTTGAACTCCTGACCTCAGGTGATCCACCCACCTTGGTCTCCCAAAGTGCTGGGATTACAGGTGTGAGCCACTGTGCCTGGCCCTCTGACTCCTTTTCATTGCCCCCTCCCCTACCCAGAGGCAATCACAGGATGCCAGTTTGTGGTGGATCCTTCCAGAAACAGTTTACAGATGTCTGAGAGCACAGATGCTTAGGGAACAAAGTAAGGACTAGCGTGATGCAGGGAACCCCAAAACCGATCTCAGCTTCTGTCTCTACTGTGAAATAGCTGCAGAGATCTGTCCTCTCCTTATCTTTTTGTTTTTTCAAGACAGTGTCTTGCTCTGTTGCCCAGGCTGGAGTGCAGTGGTGTGATCTCAGCTCACTGTAACCTCCACCTCCTGGGTTCAAGTGATTCTCCTGCTTCAGCCTCCCAGGTAGCTGGGACTACAGGTGCCCGCCACCACGCCTGGCTAATTTTCGTATTTTTATTTTTCTATTTTTGTATTTTTAGTAGAGACAGGGTTTCACCCTGCTGGCCAGGCCAGTCTCAAACTCCTGGCCTCAAGCAATCTTCCTGCCTCAGTTTCCGAAAGTGCTGGGATTACAGTCGTGAGCCACCGTGCCTGGCCACCCTCTCCTTATCTTTAAAGTGAGGATAATACTAGAACCTACATCATAGACTAGATGAGAGAATTGACTGAGTGAATGCATGAAAAGTTCTTG
The DNA here is from genome assembly GCF_008728515.1 of Papio anubis. Classification (NCBI taxonomy): domain Eukaryota; kingdom Metazoa; phylum Chordata; class Mammalia; order Primates; family Cercopithecidae; genus Papio; species Papio anubis. Next base: position 1,275,349 of record NC_044995.1, on the reverse strand, counting down.
TAATAGTGCCTGGTATACAGCTGGCACTCAATGTGGGTGACATTTCTATCCTTTCCCAGTCTTATAAATAGCAGTATGTTTTGTACAGTACTCTACATCTGACTTTTTTTCATGAATGACATATAGTATTATTAACTGGCATTTATTGAGTGCTTACTGCATACCAGGCATTGTATTAAGGCATTCATTAATTTCCCCTCAAGCAACCTTGAGGAAGGTACTTCATTCCCATGTAGTTCAAGGGAGTTGCCTCCTCCTGCTCCTTTTTTTCTTTTTTCTAGACAGGGTCTACTGAGGTCTCCCACCTCAGCCTCCTGACTAGGTGGGACTACAGGTGCATGCCACCACGCCCAGCTAGATTTAAACTTTTTTGTAGAGATGGGGTCTTGCTATGTTGCCCAGCCTGGTGCTTCTTTCTTTCTTTTATTCAGCTGAGTAATGTGCTAATAGGAGGTTTCATCCCCTTCAATGGAAATTTAGTTTGAATTCCAATATTTGGTCTGTTTTGTTTTGTTTTGTTTTGAGACGGAGTCTCGCTGTGTCACCCAGGCTGGAGGGCAGTGGTGTGATCTTGGCTCACTGCACCTCCGCCTCCTGGATTCTGGTGATTCTCCTGCCTCAGCCTCCCAAGTAGCTGGTATTACAGGTGCGCGCCACCACACACGGCTAATTTTTGTATTTTATTATTTTAATAGAGACAGGGTTTCATCATATTGGCCAGGCTGGTCTCAAACTCCTGACCCCATGATCCACCTGCCTCGACCTCCCAAAGTGCTGAGATTACAGGCGTGAGCCACCGCGCCTGGCTTCCAGCCACATTCTTTAATTCAGTATCTACAGACCTTCCAGTCCCATCTTGGCCACCAGCCAGCCGTGCTGACCTTTCGCTTCTGCTATGCAGAAACGGATTTTGAGACTCCGCCTAAAAAAAAAAAAAAAAAAAAAAAAAAAAAAAGAGGGTTTTGGAGCTCAGCTCTCAGGAGTTTCTCTCCTGTCTCTGTTCTTGCTAACTGAGAAGACTTGGAGAGGTCTCTTCATTTCTCTGTAGCCTCATTTTTCTCATCTGGAAAATGAGTGTTGCTATTGCAACAAGTCTCCTAGGGTTGCTTTGTGGGTTAAATGAGATAATACACGAGAAAGGCTCCGGACAGCTTGGCAATGATTATGGCTATTCTTGTAAGTACTGCGCCTTCTCCTTCACCGTGTTCTCATCTGATCGTTCACATCTTGCTGCCAGCACCCTTGTCTAAGCCACCGTCATGCCTCACGTCACCTGGACAGTTCCAATCTCCTTTTCCTCCCGGCTTCTGCTCTCTGCCCCTTTCTCCATGCAACAGACAAGGGTCCTTCTTCTAATGCGCACGTGAATTTAGGAACAATAATAGTACCTTGCCCTTCGTGCTGTTGTGACATAGATACACACTGTGATTAGGAAATTACTGAGCCAACGCTTGGGAAGCACCTGGAATAGTGCTAGGCAATTAGAACCCCCAGAGTAGCCCTGGACCTGCACTGCCCAGTATGTGGGCCACATGCCACAATGCAGCTGATCTACATTTATTTTTCACAATTTTATTTTATTTTTGAGATGGAATTTCGCTCTTGTTGCCCAGGCTGGAGTGTAGTGAAGCGATCTCGGCTCACTGTAGCCTCCACCTCCCGAGTTCCAGCGATTCTTCTGCCTCAGCATCCCAGATAGCTGGGACTACAGATGCACGTCACCACTCCCGGCTAATTTTTGTATTTTTTAGTAGAGACAGGGTTTTACCATGTTGGTCAGGCTGGTCTTGAGCTGCTGACCTCAGGTGATCCACCCGCCTGGGCCTCCCAAATTGCTGGGATTACAGGAGTGAGCTACTGTGTCCAGCTTATTTTATTTTTTAGAGATGGAGTCTCGCTCTGTCGCCCAGGATGGAGTGCAGTGGTGCAATCTCAGCTCACTACAACCTCTGCCTCCCAGGTTCAAGTGATTTTCCTGCCTTGGTCTCCTGAGTAGCTGGAATTACAGGTGCTTGCCATCACACCCAGCTAACTTTTGTATTTTTAGTAGAGACAAGGTTTCCCTATGTTGGCCAGGCTGGTCTTGAACTCCTGACCTCAAGTGATCCGCCCTCCTTGGTCTCCCAAAGTGCTGGGATTACAGGAGTGAGTCACCGCGCCTGGTCTCACCCCAGATGTTGGAGGTCTTTCCACATCATTATATAAACAACTTCCTCATTCTTTTTGTTTGTTTTTTTTCTTTTTTGTAGGGATAGGGTCTTGCTAGGTTACCCAGGCTGATCTTGAACTCCTGGGCTCAAGAAATCCTCCTGCTTCAGCCTCCCAAAAGTGCTGGGATTACAGGCCTGAGCCACTGCACCTGGCCAACTTTTCCATTCTTTTTGATAGCTGTGTAGTATTCCGTTGCCTAGATGTACCATCATTAATTTAGCCAGTCCCCTCTTGCTGGACATTTCAGTTATTTCCAGTATTTGGAGTGGTGACGCAGTGGCAAAACTTTGCAAGCCATTTGTGTCTAAAGATCCTGGAAACCACAGGATGTTGGAATCAGCATATTTTTTCTGCCTTTCTGAAGTCAACCAGAGGAAAGGACTGAGCGAGCTCATGGCAGGAAAGGAGCTTTGTCAGCTGACGAGGGAGTGACAAGGCAATGTCAGAGCAGAGGGTGAGGAGGCTTCCCTTAGGAGGGTCTGAGTCATTCTGTAGTCAAGGGTTGCTGGGAGCATGCGAAACCAGCAGACGCAAAAGTTACCTTCATGCATCACAGCCAAGTGGGGCATTCAAAATCTTTAACAACATGCTAAAGTGCAGAGGACCCCTGGGCAGGGTCTAGGGCCTCCTGCTGCACCTAGCATTAACTGTTTAGTGACATGAGCGTTGGGACCTGGAGTGGGGGTGTCCCAGAGTAGGAAACAGGAACTTAGGGTGCTGGGAGTGGGCAATAGAAGAGGTGGGTGGCTGAGGGCAGGGGCTGTTTACCAATGAAAATATTTTAAACAATGTTAACCTTCTATTTGGAAACATTTTCAAACTTACAGAAAAATGACAAGAATGGAACAGGCTCATATACATATACATTTTACCCAGGCTCTCCCAATTTACTATATCTATCTCTCCATTATCCATCCATTCATCCATCCATCCATCCATCCATCCATCCATCCATCCATCCATCCATCCATTATCTAGCTTTTTTTTTTTTTTTTTTGAGACAGAGTCTTGCTCTGTTGTCCAGGCTGGAGTGCAATGGAGTAATCTTGACTCATTGCAACCTCCACCTTCCAGGTTCAAGGGATTCTCCTGCCTCAGCCTCCCAAGTAGCTGGGACTACAGGCACACACCACCACGCCCAGCTAATTTTTTTGTACTTTTAGTGGAGATGGGGTTTTGCTATGTTGGCCAGGCTGGTCTTGATCTTCTGACCTCAAGTGGTTACAGGCATGAGCCACCACGCCCAGCCCATTGTCTATCTACTTATCCATCCTCTATCTCCCAATCATATCTCTATCTATCCATTGTCTATCAGTCATCTATCTATCCATCATCCATGCATCCACTCATTCGCCCATTCGTTATCTATCTATCCATCCATCCATTCATTCATTCATATCCATCCATCTTTCTATCATTTTTTTTTTTTTTTTTTTGAGACAGAAGTCTTTCTCAGTCAAGGCTGGAGTGCAGTGGCACGATCTCAGCTTACTGCAACCTCCGCCTCCCAGGTTCAAGTGATTCTCCTGCCTCAGCCTCTGGAGTAGCTGGGATTACAGGGGTGCGCCAACATGCTGGCTAATTTGTATATTTTTAGTGGCCTTTTTTGAATGGCGTCTTTCACTTAGCATCGTGTTTTCAAGATTCATCCACATTGTAGCATGTGTCAGCACTTCCTTTTCATGGCTGAGTAATATTCCACCACATGACTAAACAACCCCTTTTTCATTCACTCATTAGCAGAAAGTGACATCTTAGCTTTCAATAATTTACTCATGGGGGTGATTCCACCAGTAAATGCCCACTGCCTACAGCCTGGTTAACCTTGGGCAGGTACAATGTTAGGGAACTAGAAATAAAAAAAGGACTATCCAGGCATGGTGACTTTTACATCTGTAATCTCAGCACTTTGGGAGTTCAAGCCTGGAGGGTTGCTTGAAGTCAGGAGTTTGAGACCATCCTGTGCAACAAAGTGAGACCCCATCTCTACAAAAAAAAAAAAAAGAAAAAACAAAAAACAAAAATTAGCTGGGTGTGGTAGTGCACAACTGTAGTCCTAGCTACTCGAGAGGCTGAGGCAGGAGGATTGCTTGAGCCAGAGGGGTTGGGGTGACAGTGATCCATGATTGCACCACTGCACACAAGCCTGGGTGACAGATCAAGACCCCATCTCAAAAAAAAAAAAAAAAAAAAAAGGAGAGAAAAAGGAAATATAAAAAGGGAGCTGGGCCTGTAATCTCAGCACTTTGGGAGACCAAGGCGGGAGGATTGCTTGAACCCAGGAGTTTGAGACCAGCCTGGGCAGCACAGTGAGATCCTCCTCTTTACAGAAAATTAAAAATTAGCTGGGCACAGTAGTATGCACCTGTAGTCCCAGCTGCCTGGGAGGCTGAGGCAGGAGGATCACCTGAGCCTGAGAAGTCAAGGCTGCAGTGAGCCAAGGTTGCACCCCTGAGCTACAGCCTAGGTAGCAGAGTGAGACCCAGTCTCCAAAAAAAAAAAAAGGTTCAGAGATGTGGATCTGAGCTCTTCAATAATCGAAGTATTGACAAATAATAATACCAATGGCTGCCACTTGTCCCCTTCTCTGTGTCAGATGCTGTGCTAGGTGCTTAGGCATTTTTCATCTTATCTAATCTTCGAGGTGAATATTTTAAAAGTGTAAAAACCAGGCCGGGCACAGTGGCTCACGCCTGTAATCCCAGCACTTTGGGAGGCCAAGGTGGGTGGATCACGAGGTCAGGAGTTCGAGACCAGCCTAACTAACATGGTGAAACCCTGTCTCTACTAAAAATACAAAAATTAGTGGGGCATGGTGGTGGGCGCCTTTAGTCCCAGCTACTCAGGAGGCTGAGGCAGGAGATTCACTTGAACCTGGGAGGCAGAGGTTGCAGTGACCTGAGATTGTGCCACTGCACTCCAGCCTGGCGACAGATCGAGACTCTGTCTTGGCCAGGCTGGTCTCGAACCCCTGACCTCAGGTGATTTGCCCACCTCAGTCTCCTAAAGTGCTGGGGTTACAGGCATGAGCCACCACACCTGGCCTGAAATGGGCATATTAAGGGAACCTCCTTGTAGGTTGTGGTCAGGATCGAAAGAACAAATTCCATGTGGCACGTATAGCAGGTGCTCAGTAAGTACTGGCTGCTTTCGTATGACTACTCAGTGCCTTGATGGGTGCTTTACTGCAGTGTCTGATGGCTCTGGGCACAGATTTTGCCTACAAGGCTTTCTCTAGTCCAGCTGCCATGGACTGCAGCCTTTCTTTCTTGGGTGCATGACAGCTTCCTGCAGCTCTGTCTAGGAAGAAGTGATCAGGACCTTTTTTTTTTTTTTTTAGATGGAGTCTCACTCTATTGCTCAGGCTGGAGTGCAATGGGGCTATCTCGGCTCACTGCAACCTCTGCCTCCTGGGTTCAAGCAATTCTGCCTCAGCCTCCCGAGTAGCTGGGATTACAGGTGCACACCACCACGCCCCTACAAATCCACCACGGCCATTCTTAGTCATCTATAGCCCTGCCCTCCTTTCTTCCTCTGTCCCTCTCTCCCTCTCTGCTTTCTTCCTCCCTAATTTCCTCCTCCCTCCTTTGTTTCTTTTCTTTCTTCCTTTCACCCTTCTTCCCTTCCTCATTTCCTTCTCCTTCCCTCCTTCATTCCCTCCTCTCTCTCTTCTCTCTTTCTTCCTCTTCCCTTCCTTCCTTCCTCCTTCCCTCTCCTCCTCTCTCTCCCTCTAGTTACTCCTTTTGCTGGAGTGTTTTTTGTGGAGTCCTAATTAGGGAAAAGGAGTCAGGTGGCAGGACCGAGGGAAAGCAATAAGAGGAAGGAGATAAACTATACATCTGCCTGTCTTCATGGTCTAGGACACACAGCTCTCCTGTGCAAATAACTCCCAATTTTCCTGCGTCCAGCTGTCGCCAGATACTCAGCTAATAGAAAAATGCAAGTTATCTCACTGCAACCTTGGTGTTACTGGAACTTCACAAAGCCCTTTTCACACACAGCACAAGCACCAGCATATAAAATCGCTAGCGAGCCTTCGTCTCTTTGCAGTTAGCTCCTCTGTTGCTGACCTGCCCATTGCACTCTTACAACGTATTTTCCTACTTTCTCTAATAAATCTGCTTTTCTTTACCTACAACTGTCTTGGTAAATTCTTCTACCCTGCATCACTGGTCCCAAATAGTCACATTTACCTGTGATATTATTGTTATGTTTGTGAGAGAGGGTCTCACTATGTTGCCCAGGCTGGAGTGCAGTGGTGTGATCATAGCCCACTGCAGCCTTGACCTCTTAGGCTCTAGTGATCCTCCTGCCTCACCCTTCCAAGTACACCAAGTACACAGGAGTACACCACCATACCTGGCTACTTTTTTTTTTTTTTTTTTTTTTGTAGAGACAGGGTCTTGCTATGTTGCTCAGGCTGGTCTCTAACTCCTGGGCTCAAGCAATCCTCCCACCTTGGCCTCCAAAGAGCCGGGATCACAGGCATGAGCCACAATGCTTGGCAAAAAAATCTATTTCTTATTCCTGTTTGTATCTTCCTCTTGCTGCCCCCAAACATTTTGTTCAGGGTTGGCACCATGATCCTACAATCAGTCTTAGTGTCCCAAGAAGAGAGGCAATCGGAGATTCAGTGCCACTGAGGTGAGGCAGCAGAAAAGACACAGAACCATCTATGAAGTACTTTTTGCCAAAAAAAGAAAAAAATTGTACCTAAATCTAATCGAAGTTCTAGATCTCAAACTACCACTTTACAGCAAAAACCAAGGAAGAAAGGAACAGGTGAAATAACAGCACACCTAAAAAATCAGCAAAATCTACTTGAAATTGATAACTCCTGGCCGGGCATGGTGGGTCTTGCCTGTAATCCCAGCACTTTGGGAGGCCAAGGTGGGCAGATCACAAGGTCAGGAGTTTGAGACTGCCTGACCAACATGGTGAAACCCTGTCTCTACTAAAAAATACAAAAATAAGCTGGGCGTGGTGGCACATTGCCTGTAATTGCAGCTACTCAGGAGATTGAGGCAGGAGAATCGCTTGAACCCGGGAGGCAGAGATCCAAGATCCCGCCACTGCACTCCAGCCTGGTGACAGAGTAAGACTCTGTCTCAAAAAAAAAAAAAAAAAAAAGAAATGGATAACTCCTCCTAATGGCTTTGGGTTTTGAAATTATATCAGTTAGAACAGATGGGCTGCTGGCCGGGCATGGTGGCTCATGCCTGTAATCCCAGCACTTTGGGAGGCCAAGGCAGGTGGATCATCTGAGGCGGGGAGTTCGAGACCAGCCTGACCAACATGGAGAAACCCCATCTCTACTAAAAATACAAAATTAGCCAGACATGGACATGGTGGTGCATTCCCGTAATCCCAGCTACTCAGGAGGCTGAGGCAGGAGAATCGCTTGAACCCGGGAGGCGGAGTTTGCGGTGAGCAGAGATCGCACCACTGCACTCCAGCCTGGGCAACAAGAGCAAAACTCAGTCTCAAAAAAAAAAAAAAAAAAAAGACCAGATGGGCTACTCGGCTCTCTATGGGAGGATAAAAAGGGAGGCGAAGAGCAGTAGATGAACATGCAGAGGGTCACACAGGCTTCACATAGGGCAGTCAGGATCTGAACCCTAGAGGACTGACTCCAAATCCAGTGCTGCTAACCTGAGTGCCATTCTGAGCCCACCACTACTGGACTACTGGAGCCCAAGTCAAAAGCATTCGCATAGACTCATACTTGTAATCCTAGCACTTTGGGAAGCTAAAGCAGGTGAATTGTTTGAGGCCAGAAGTTTGAGACCAACCCTGGCAACATAGCAAGACCCCATCTCTACTAAAAATTAAAAAAATAAGCCAGGCATGGTGTGTGCCTGTAGTCACAGCTACTTGGGAGGCTGAGGCGAGAAGGTTGCTCGAGACTCGGAGATTGAGGCTTCAGTGAGTCATGATCACACCGCTTGTACTCCAGCCTGGGTGACAGAGACTCTGTCTCTAAAAAGTTTTTTAAAATAGTGTTTTTATGCAATCTTTTTTTTTTTTTTTTTTTTTTTTTGAGACGGAGTCTCGCTCTGTCGCCCAGGCTGGAGTGCAGTGGCGCGATCTCGGCTCACTGCAAGCTCCGCCTCCCGGGTTCACGCCATTCTCCTGCCTCAGCCTCCCGAGTAGCTGGGACTACAGGCGCCCACAACCGCGCCCGGCTAATTTTTTTTGTATTTTTAGTAGAGACGGGGTTTCACCGTGGTCTCGATCTCGTGAGCTTGTGATCCGCCCGCCTCGGCCTCCCAAAGTGCTGGGATTACAGGCGTGAGCCACCGCGCCCGGCCGCAATCTTTTTTTTTTGGACAGTCTCGCTCTGTTGCTAGGCTGGAGTGCAGTAGCACAATCTCAGCTCACTGCAACCTCCACCTCTTGGGTTCAAGCAATTCTCCTGCCTCAGCCTCCTGAGTAGTAGCTGGGACTACAGGTGCCCGCCACCATGCCCGGCTAATTTTTATATTTTTAGGAGAGACGGGGTTTCACCATGTTGGCCAAGCTGGTCTTGATCTCTTGACCTCGTGATCCGCCCACCTTGGCCTCCCAAAGTGCTGGGATTACAGGCGTGCGCCACTGCACCCAGCCCCATACAGTCTTTTAAAGAATCAAAATTAATGCAAAAAAGTCCATGGTGAGAAAAAAAATCCAAATTTTAACTAAAGACCATCTGCTTTCATTTGTTTGTTTTAGCACACCGCATTATTGCACAACAGGAAATGTAGAGGCTGGTCCCCAACATTCTATTTTTATGACCAGTTTATACAGGCACCCCACAAGCCCTTTTCCCAACAAGGAACCTTGTTTTCCAATCTACAGATGCCTCGAACTCTCAGCTGGGCGGGTTCACCCAGGTTCACAGTGTGACAAGAGCATGCAATCAGATTAGGCAACGTGGGGCTTTATGTAGTCATGGGTGTTTTGTGGTCTTGCGTTCTTTTGCTAAGCTTTATAAACATTTTCTTCTTGGTTCAAACTATGGGAATGGCCGGGCACAGTGGCTCATGCCTATAATCCCGGCACTTTGGGAGGCTAAGGCGGGTGGGTCACCTGAGGTCAGGAGTTCGAGACCAGCCTGGCCAACATGGTGAAATCCCGTCTCTACTAAAAATACAAAAATTAGCCAGACATGTTGGTGGGCACCTGTAATCCCAGCTACTCAGAAGGCTGAGGCAGGAGAATCGCTCAAACCCAAGAGGCAGAGGTTGCAGTGAGCCGAGGTCGTGCCACTGCACTCGAGCCTGGCCAATAAAGTGAGACTCTGTCTCCAAAAAAAAAAATAATAATAACAAGCGGTGTGTCCTTCACTGACCAGTCTGAATGGGTAGTGGCTACAGCCTTGCAGTAGGGCTAGACTTTAACCATTAGGTTTCCAGATTGTGGGGAAGTGGGGAAGTCCAGGGGCTTCACAGGATGGGACTGAGGGGAGAGTGGCAGGCTGGCAAGGGGCCCAACCAGCATGGAATCATTTCAATTTTTTTTTTTTTTTTTTGAGGCAGGGTCTCACTCTGTCACCCAGGCTGGAGTGCAATGGTGTGATCTCAGCTCACTGCAACCTCTGCCTCCTGGGCTCAGGTGATCCTCCCACCTCAGCCTCCGGAGTAGCTGGGACGACAGGCAAGTGCAACCACATCCGGCTAATTTTTGTATTTTCAGTAGAGACGGATTTTTGCCATGTTGCCCAGGCTATTCTTGAACTCCTGGGCTCAAGCAGTCTGCCCGCCTCGGCCTCCCAAAGTGCTGGGATTACAGGCGTGAGCCACCACGTCTGCCTTAATATTTTAGTAAGTGGTATGACACCCTGGCTGACTCTCAGCCCTCAGCATCCCCATTTCCTAGGAAGAAAAAGCCACACAGGGGAAAAGCCACATGTCTGGGCCAGGATGCCCCCTCCCCGGGCCTGTGTCTGCAGACTCATCCTCTCTGCTCTCTCCAATTCCCCTTAGGACCCCTTCGGTAGTACCACCCCTGATTATGGGCACTACGATGACAATAATATCCTGGACTCCAACACCCCTGTGGATAAAACTTCTAACACGCTGCGTGTTCCAGACATCCTGGCCTTGGTCGTCTTTGCAGTCGTCTTCCTGGTGGGAGTGCTGGGCAATGCCCTGGTGGTCTGGGTGACGGCATTCGAGGTCAAGCGGACCATCAATGCCATCTGGTTCCTCAACTTGGCAGTAGCTGACTTCCTCTCCTGCCTGGCGCTGCCCATCTTGTTCACGTCCATTGTGCAGCATCACCACTGGCCCTTTGGCGGGACCGCCTGCCGTATCCTGCCCTCCCTTATCCTACTCAACATGTACGCCAGCATCCTGCTCCTGGCCACCATCAGTGCCGACCGCTTTCTGCTGGTGTTTAACCCCATCTGGTGCCAGAACTTCCGAGGGGCCGGCTTGGCCTGGATGGCCTGTGCCGTGGCTTGGGGTTTAGCCCTGCTGCTGACCATACCCTCCTTCCTGTACCGGGTGGTCCGGCAGGAGGATTTTTCACCAAAGGTGTCGTGTGGCGTGGACTACAACAATGACACACGGCGGGAGCGAGCTGTGGCCATTGTCCGGCTGGTCCTGGGCTTCCTGTGGCCCCTACTCACACTCACGATCTGTTACACCTTCCTCCTGCTCCGGACGTGGAGCCGCAGGGCCACGAGGTCCACCAAGACACTCAAGGTGGTGGTGGCGGTGGTGGCCAGTTTCTTTATCTTCTGGTTGCCCTACCACGTGACGGGGACAATGATGTCCTTCCTGCACCCGTTGTCACCCACATACCTGCAGCTGAAGAAGCTGGACTCCCTGAGTATCTCCTTTGCCTACATCAACTGCTGCATCAACCCCGTCATCTATGTAGTGGCTGGCCAGGGCTTCCAGGGCCGACTGCGGAAATCCCTCCCCAGCCTCCTCCGGAACGTGTTGACTGAAGAGTCCGTGGTCAGGGAGAGCAAATCATTCACGCGCTCCACGGTGGACACTACGACCGAGAAAACCCAGGCAGTGTAGGCGATAGCCTCATGGGCCACTGTGGCGCGATGTCCCCTTCCTTCCCGGCCACTCTCCTTCCGCTTGTTTTCACTCTGCTCTTCGTGGGATGGCGTTACCTTAGCTAACTAACTCTCCTCCATGTCGCCTGTCTCTCCCAGACTAGCCCCTCCTCTTCCAGCGGAACTCTTCTCATCCTTCCTCATTTGCAAGGTGAACGCTTCCTTCTAGGAAGCCCCCCCGGCCCCCACCCCACACATCGTCTTTCCATCCCAGGCTTTTGTAAAACAAACAGAAACCCACGTATCTGGGGTATTTCCATATAGCAATAGGTGTGAACAGGGAACTCAGAATACAGACAAATAGAAAGATTCTCCCTTTAAAAAAATGTATTTATTTTATGGTGAGTTGGAAAAAATGTAACTGGAATCTTAAAAGTTCTTTGGGATAAAACAGAAGTCCATGGAGTTATCTAAGCTCTTGTGAGTTGATTTAAAAAAGAAAATTAGGCTGAGAGCAGTGGCTCACGCCTGTAGTCCCAGAACTTTGGGAGGCTGAGGCTGGTGGATCACCTGAGGTCAGGAGTTCCAGACCAGCCTGGCCAGCACGGTGAAACCCCGTCTGTACTAAAAATAGAAAAAATTAACCAGGCATGGTAGTGGGTGCCTGTAATCCCAGCTACTTGGGAGGCTGAGGTGGGAGAATTGCTTGAACCTTGGAGGCAGAGGTTGCAGTGAGCCACGATCACTCCATTGCACTCCAGCCTGGGTGACAGAGGGAGACTGTCTCAAAAGCAAAAACAAAAACAAAAACACCTAAAAAGCCTACAGTTTTGTTTTTACTTTGTTTTTAAATTATACTTTCTATTTTGAGATCATTGCAAACTCAACACAGTTGTAAGTAATGATGCAGAGGGATCTTGTGTACCCTTCACCCAGCCTCCCCCAATGGCAACATCTTGCAAAACTACAGTGTAGTCTCATAACCAGGATATTGACATTGACACAGTGAAGATATGGGACATTCCCATCACCACGAGGATCTCCAGGATACCTACCTCCTCCACCCCCACACTCCAGCCTTTTCCCTAAACCCTGGCGACCAAGAATCCACTCTCCATTTCTCCAGTTCTATAATGTTGTCATTTCAAGAATGTTATACAATGTAATCATATGGTATGTAATCTATTTTGAGCTTTTTTAAAAAAATAGTATGCATGACTTTAATGATGAAAATAAAAATAATGAATATTGAAATCTTGTGTTATTTCTAATGAATAATTGACTTTGCAGTAGGTATTAGTCCATTTGCACACTGCTGATAAAGACATACCCAAGACTGGGAAGAAAAAGAGATTTAATTGGATTTACAGTTCCACATGGCTGGGGAGGTCTCACAGTCATGGCAGGAGGCAAAGGCACTACTTACATGGCGGTGGCAAGAGAAGAAGAGGAAGAAGCAAAAGTGGAAACCCCTGTGAAACCCATCAGATCTTGTGAGACTTATTAACACAAGAATAGCAAGGGAAAGACCAGACCCCGACCCACAACACATGGGAATTCTGAGAGATACAATTCAAGTTGAGATTTGGGTGGGGAGACAGCAAAACCATGTCGCAATATTTCTGCTTTGATTGTGTAGTGAGAAGGTGCATGGATTATCTAGAAATAGCATGCAGACCAGCCAGGTGTGGTGGCTCGTGCCTGTAATCCCAGCACTTTGGGAGGCCGAGGCAGGCAGATCACTTGAGGTCAGGAGTTTGAGACCAGCCTGCCAACATGGTGAAACCCCATCTCTACTAAAAGTACCAAAATTAGCTGGAGTGTTGGTGCACACCTGTATGTAATCCCAGCTACTTGGGAGGCTGAGGCAGGAGAATTGCTTGAACCCGGGAGGTGGAGGTTGCAGTGAGCCAAGATCATGCCATTGCACTCCAGCCTAGAGTGAGACTCTGTCTCAAAAAAAAAAAAAAGAAAAAATTAAATTTAGAAATAGTGTACAGACCCAATGTTGTCCAACAGAAATATGATGTGGGCCACATGTATATCTTTGTTTTCTAGTAGCCACATTAAATAAGTAAAAAGAAATAGATGAAATACTTAATAATATAATACAATCATATGTTATATTAAGAACAATGAGGTGGTGGCTTACGTCTGTAATCCCAGCACTTTGGGAGGCCAGCCTGGGCAAAATAGTGAGATCCCATCTTCAAAAAAATTAGTACGAGTGTGGTGGCTCATGCTTGTAATCCCAGCACCTTGGGAGGCTGAGTGGGGCAGATCACGAAGCCAGGAGTTTGAAATCAGCTTGGCCAACATGGCAAAAACCCATCTCTACTAAAAATACAAAAATTAGCCGGAGGTGATGATGCACGTCTGTAATCCCAGGTACTCAGGAGGCTAAGGCATGAGAATAACTTGAACCCGGGAGGCAGAGGTTGCAGTGAGCCATGATAGTGCCACGGCACTCTAGCCTGGGTGACAGAGTGAGACTCTCTCAAAAAAAAAATTTTTTTTTAATTAAAAAATTAGCCAGTGTGGTGGTGGTGCCTGTGGTCCCAGGTACTCGGGAGGTCGAGGCTGGAGGATCACTTGAACACAGGAGTTTGAGGCTGCAGTGAGTTGTGATTGCACCACTGCACTCCAGCTTGGGTGACAGAGCAAGACCCTGTCTCCAAACAAAAAAACAAACAAACAAAAAATTGCCTAAGTGTCTCGATGGACAGATGCTGCAGTCTCTTGAGCTTGCAGAAGCGGCTGTGAGTGGCGTCTGTGCCTGCTTAAGAGTAGATGTTGGTACCTGGGACAAGATCCACTCTGGAACTTGTGCTTATTCGTGCAGATTCCCTGGGCATTGAGGTCACAGGGAAGGACCTGAGCCCCAGCCGCCTTCAGCTCCTGGGGGTGGGCTCCTGGCAGCTCCCTCCCCAAGAAGACAACATCAACCTCCTGGGCTCCTGGCCTCCTCCTGCCTGCTCCGGTCTCTTCCATGGCTGCCCCTGACCTAGACAGTTTCCCTCTGCCTCTCTGCTGGACCCTTCTCTGCGTCCCTTGCAGAGTTTTTTCCTCTTCGACGTTGGCGTTCCTCAGCTGTGTGTCCAACTCACTGGGTGCGCTCACTCCTGCAGCTTCACCCAATACCTTTAGCCTCTCTCTTTCCACACCTGGCCTCCCCACCCACTTGCCACAGCCAGACTGACCTCCGCAATCTCCCCGGAACCTCTTCTTCCCCTTCCCTCCCGACTCCAGAGACAACCCCACGGTCCTCCCAGTCACCCAGGCCTGAGCCTGGGGCCCATCCCGGATGCTACCTCCTTCCCAACCCATGCCCTGCCTGGCCCATGCCCTTCATCCTCTCCCAGTTGGCTCTCTGCCTTGCCCCTTCCCTGATTTCCTGGCTGCTCATTCTGTTTTTCCCAGACCATCTCTGCCTCTATTCTACCTTCCTTCAGGGGCTGCCTCCTCCAGGAAGACCTCCCTGACTTCCTCCTCTGCCTCCACAACCCCTAAGTTCTATCTCTATTCCCAGTCATCCTGTAGCTTTCCTGACTTCGGAAGTTGCAGGCAGTCAGTATTTTCTCCCCACCCTGATTTGGGAAGGAGATAGTGTCCCAAGAGCTGGGCCCCACAGCGGTCTTCTAGATACAATTGGAGGCCAAGGAGTGGGATCCAGGTAGCCTTTCCAAGGCAGCCCCCATCTGGTGTTGACCAGCCTTGCCCAGGACGGAAGTGGGCTGAAGGGGCAGACAATTGCCAGATCTGCAGCTTGGGGAATCTGCTGGGTCAGCAAGTTCTGAAGGGGAAGTGGTAGGAAAGGGAAGTGGATGATGGGCTTGGCTGAGTCAGGCTGTATCCCCTTTCCTGCACCCACCCCCGCTCCCTGCATCCCTGGGATCTTATTCACATGTCTACTCTGCAGACCAGGGTGCCTCCAAGCCCTGAGACCAAAGCCGCCTCCTCTTTATCTTTGCCACGTGACCTTCCTGAACCTCACACCTCTCAGAGCCAGGAGGGCATTTGTCTATATGAGCACAGTCCCATAGAAATAGACCGTTAGTGGCCGGGCACAGTGGATCACACCTGTAATCCCAGGGCTTTGGGAGGCCAAGGTGGGTGGATCACCTGAGGTCAGGAGTTCAAGACCAGCATGGCCAACATGGCAAAACCTCGTCTCTACTAAAAATACAAAAACTAGCCGGGCGTGGTGGTGCATGACTGTAGTCTCAGCTACTCGGGAGGCTGAGGCAGGGGAATGACTTGAATCTGGGAGGCGGAAGTTGTGGTGAGCTGGGATCGTACCACTGCACTCCAGCCTGGGTGACAGAGCAAGACTCAGTCTCTAAACAAATAAATAAAATAAAAGAGAAAGAAATAGACTGTGAACCAGGAGGCAGGAGGATCACTTGAGCCTAGGAGTTAAAGACCAGCCTGGGCAACATAGCGAGACCCTGTCTCTACAAAAATTAAAAACAAAACAAAAGCTAGGAAATAGGTGGGTGTAAGGCTGAAAGCCAAGCCTGTATCCAGTGACTTTGGGAGTAGCCGAGACGGATGGATCACGAGTAAGTCAGGAGATCAAGACCATCCTGGTTAACCCGGTGGTAAAACCCCGCCTCTACTAAAAAATATATAAAATTAGCCGGGCGCAGGTGGCGGGCGCCTGTAGTCCCAGCTACCGAGGCTGAGGCAGGAGAATGGCAGTAAACCCGGAGGTGGGATTGCAGTGAGCTGAGATCCGGTTATAGTGACTCCAGCCTGGGCGATGAGCCAAGACCCGTCTCAAAAAAGAAAAAAAAAATTTTGAGGCGGAGTTTGGCGCTTGTTGCCCAGGCTGGAGTGCAATGGCACGATCTCCACTCACTGCAAACTCGGCCTCCCAGGTTCATGCCATTCTCCTGCCTCAGCCTCCCGAGTAGCTGGGATTACAGGCATGTGCCACCATCCCACCTAATTTTGTGTTTTTAGTAGAGACTGTGTTTCTCCATATTGGTCAGGCTGGTCTTGAAATCCCGACCTCAGGATCTGCCTACCTTGGCCTCCCAAAGTTCTGGGATTACAGGTGTCAGCCACCATGCCTGGCAATTTTTGTTTAAATTTTAAATTATTTTTTAGAGCCAGGGTCTCTCTCTGTCACCCAAGCTGGAGTGCAGTGGTGCATTCATAGTTCACTGCAGCCTTGACCTCCTGAGCTCAAGCGATCCTCCCTCCTCAGCCTCCACCTCCCACTTCAGCCTCCAGAGTAGCAGGGACTACAGGCTTGCTCCAACACGCCTGGCTAATTAAAACAAATTCTGGAGGGCCAGGTGCTGTGGCTCGCACGTGTAATCACAGCACTTTGGAAGGCCAAGGTAGGAGGATTGCTTGAGCCCAGGAATTGGAGACCAGACGAGGCAACAGAGACAGACCCCATCTCTACAAAAAGCTTTTAAAAATATTACCTGGGGCCGAGCACGGTGGCTCACGCCTGTAATCCCAGCACTTTGGGGGGCCAAGGCAGGCGGATCACAAGGCCAAGAGGTTGAGACCATCCTGGCTAACACGGTGAAATCCTGTCTCTACTAAAAATACAAAAAATTAGCTGGGCGTGGTTGCAGGCGCCTGTAGTCCCAACTACTCAGGAGGCTGAGGCAGGAGAATGGCCTGAACCCGGGAGGCGGAGCTTGCAGTGAGCCAAGATCACGCCACTGCACTCCAGCCTAGGCAACAGGGCGAGACTCCGTCCAGAGACAGCATCACACTGTGTTGGCCAGGCTGGTCTCAAAATCCTAGCCTCAAGCAGTCCTCATACCTCGGCCTCCCAAAGTGCAGAGATTACAGGCATGAGCCGTCCTGCCAGGCTGGAATCCTAAGAAAGGTATGTTGAGAACCTTTGTGGCCGGATCAGGAGTTTATCAAGATGAAGTATCTGAGGAACAGACCATTGCAAACTTTTGAGATTAAAGAAAGTTTGAGCTGATAAAGGGAAGGTTGCACCTCGGTTTCTTTCCTCTTAATGTCTTCTTCCGGCCAAGGCAGGTTCCCGCAGGAGACTGGGGCTGGCAGGATATGGGAGAGGAGGGGGCCTCATGTTGGCCTCCCGGGACAGAAGAGGAGGGGAGGGGACTTGGGGGATGTTTGTCTCTCTGAGGGTCCGGGGTGAGGGTCGGCCAACGCAGGGTCACCTAGATGGGGAAATAGAGTGGAGGACGCCCTGGGTCAAACAGTGAGTCCCAGCCTCTTGTCTCACGAACAACTTCCTCTAGGAAAGTATTTCATTCTCTAACACAATAACAAAAGAAGTGTGTAAATATTTCCCTTGAATCCCTAAAGCATGCACAGAAAAAAGCACGAACAGAAAGAACTGCTGAATAAAGAGTTTCCAAAGTAGGGGTTGGAGCCACTTCCTCTTGCTAAGCCTGCATGGTATGTGTACTTTGAGAATTCCTACTACAGTCTTGTTGCTGTTGCATGAACCTAGCGTATACTATGTGCTAGGTACTGTTCTGGTTTTTTTTGTTTTTTGTTTTTGAGACAGAGTCTCACTCTGTCACCCAGGCTGGAGAGCAGTGGCAAGATCTCGGCTCACTGGAACCTCCGCCTCCTGGGTTCAAATGATTCTCCTGCCTCAGCCTCCTGAGTAGCTGGGACTACAGGCATGCGCCACCACGCCTGGCTAATTTTTATATTTTCAGTAGAGATGGTGTTCTGCCGTGTTGGCCAGGCTGGTCTTGAACACTTGACTTCAAGTGATCCACCTGCCTCGGCTTCCCAAAGTGCTGGAATTACAGACGTGAGCTACCACACCTAGCCAGTTCTGTGCGTTTTAAATTTATCAAATGCTCATAGCAACCATCCACTGCACAGATGAGGAAGTTGAGGTTCAAGGGGCTGAGGCCCTGAACTTTGATGAGGGTATGTGGACCTGGAATATGAATCTTATCATTCTGGCCCTTGAGTCTTTGTTCTCAGTCACGGTGGTATGCTGGGAGAGGTTAAGAATTGCTATGGGGCCGGGCGTGGTGGCTCACGCTTGTAATCCCAGCACTTTGGGAGGCCGAGGCAGGTGGATCACCTGAGGTCGGGAGTTCAAGACCAGCCTGACCAACATGGAGAAAACCCCGTCTCTACTAAAAATACAAAAATTAGCCGGGGTGGTGGCACATGCCTGTAATCCCAGCTACTCGGGAGGCTGAGGCAGGAGAATCGCTTGAACCCGGGAGGCGGAGGTTGCGGTGAGCCGAGATCACGCCATTGTACTCCAGCCTGGGCAAAGAGAGCGAAACTCTGTCAGAAACAAACAAACAAACAAACAAAGAATTGCTATGGGGGCGGGCGCAGTGGCTCAAGCCTGTAATCCCAGCACTTTGGGAGGCCGAGGCGGGCAGATCACGGGGTCAGGAGATCGAGACCATCCTGGCTAACACGGTGAAACCCCGTCTCTACTAAAAAATACAAAAAAAAAACTAGCCGGGCGAGGTGGCCGGCGCCTGTAGTCCCAGCTACTAGGGAGGCTGAGGCAGGAGAATGGCGTACACCTGGGAGGCGGAGCTTGCAGTGAGCTGAGATCTGGCCACTGCACTCCAGCCTGGACGACAGAGCGAGACTCTGTCTCAAAAAAAAAAAAAAAAAAAGAATTGCTATGATGGCTGGGCATGTTGACTCACTCCTGTAATCCCAGCCCTTTGGGAGGTCGAAGTGTGAGGATGGCTTGAGGCTGGGCAATGCAGCAAGACCCCAACTCTACAAAAAATTTTAAAAAATTAGCCAGGCATGTTTGGTGCATGTCTGTAGTCCTAGCTACTCAGGAGGCTGAGGTAGGAGGATCACTTGAGCCTAGGAGTTTGAGGCTGCGGTGAGTCATAATGTTGTCACTGCACTCCAGTCTGAGCGACAGAGCAAGACTCCATCTCTAAAAAAGTAAAGCGTCGGGCGTGCCCAAGCCTGTAATCCCAGCACTATGGAGGCCAGCCGAGATCATGATCACGAGGTCAGGAGATCGAGACATCCCATGGCCACGCAGTTCCCCGTGGGCTCTACTAAAAAATACAAAAATTAGCTCGGGCGATGCAAGGGCTTCTGTAGTCCCAGCTACTCGAGGCCGAGGCAGGAGGAATGGCTGGAACCCGGGAGGCTGAGCTCTGGCAGTGAGCTGAGATCCGCCACTGGGCACTCCAGCCTGGGATCTTACAGATGACCCGCCTCAAAAAAAAAAAAAAAAAAATACAAAAAAACTAGTCATGAGGTGGCGGGCTCTGTAGTCCCAGCTACTCGGGAGGCTGGAGGGGCCGGAGAACAAACCCAGGAGGCGGAGCTTGCAGGAGCTGGAGATCCGGGCACCGTGACTTCAGCCTGGGCGACAGATTTAGACTCAGCCCAAAAAAGTGAGCAGGTCACTATAATAACAACGTCTTCCCATGTTACAGATGGAAAATCGAGGCCCAAGAAAGGAGCTGTTTGTGCTTTTTCTACCACTGAGGCCGTGGGCCCTGCGCTCAGCTGCAGCGGTCTTTCTGTGGAGAATGTGACCCCAGGCTGCTTTCCTCAGAGCCAAGGAGGACGGAGGGACGGAAGGACGTTTGTCTGTCCTGAGGCTGCAGGAGGGAGGGGTTGAGCACAGTAAGAGAGGCCTGGAGGTGGCTGGGGGCCGCTGGCATGTTGTGGGGAAAACGAAATCCAGGCCAAGACCTCTAAGGGGTTGAAGAGCAAACCGCGTGCAGGTCTGGCTTCCGGAAAGCTGGGACTTCCAGACTAGGGTTGGGGACTTGGGATCAGCCCTCCACCCACGAGCCCTCTCTAGCCCTGCCAGCCGCCCCGTAATTTTGTGTTCTGAGTCATGGGAAGAAGACAGGACAAACACACCCTGAGAGTGAGACGAGGCCACTCCTAGTTTGTACTGCTTATAAAGATTTACTGGGACCGGTGAGGTGGCAGTGCTCAGAAGCGTCCGGCAGGAGCTTCTAGCAAACAGGACGCATTTCCAGGACTCTACCAGCTGCCAGACACGGCAGGGAGAGACCCCAGACCTCCTGGGTCCTGGCTGTGGGCCCAGATTGCGCTCCCAAGTGGCGTTTGACTCACGTGGGGACCCTCTTGGAAGAGACGGTAAGGATGGAGGCAACAAGGGCGGGAAGGAGGGAGAGAGATTGCATGATCCTGGCTTCCTGGAATCGTTACTTTCAGAATCTGGGAAGCAGAACTAGAGGTGGAGAAGTGCAGTCTCATTATGGCCACACTGGAATGCACGTCAGAGTCCTGGGCTCTTGAAATTAACTTGGGCAGCCCAGCAGCAAAGCTCTTATCGAAGGATCTAAACGTTTTTTTATCTTTGGAGACGGGGTTTTACTCTTGTTGCCCAGGCTGGAGTGCAGTGGTGCCATCTCAGCTCATCACTACCTCCACCTCCCCAGTTCAAGCGATTCTCTTGTCTCAGCTGGGATTACAAGTGCGCGCCACCACGCTCAGCTAATTTTGTATTTTTAGTAGAGATGGGGTTTCTCCATGTTAGTCAGGCTGGTCTTGAACTCTCGGCCTCAGGTGATCCGCCCGCCTTGGCCTCTCAAAGTGCTGGGATTACAGGCGTGAGTCACCATGCCCGGCCCAAATGGTTTTTCACACACAGGTGTAAGGGAAACAGCCTCTCTCAAACCTGCAGGAATTCCTGCAGCTTCCGGCAAATCCACCGAACTGTAGCATGCGTAGCGAGCAAGCCCTTTCACTCAGCGATTCCCATTCTTTTCTCGTTCTTTCCTTTTCTCTTTCTTTCTTTTGACAGGGTCTTGCTCTGTCGCCCAGGCTGAAGTGCAGTGGCGCGATCTTGGCTCATGGCAACCTCCGCCTCCCAGGTTCAAGTGATTCTCCTGCCACAGCCTGCTGAGTAGTTGGGATTACAGGTGCCCGCCACCACACCTAACTAATTTATGTACTTTTAGTAGAGACGGGTTTCACCATGTTGGTCAGGCTAGTCTCCAACTTTTGACCTCAGGTGATCCACCCACCTCGGCCTCCCGAAGTGCTGGGATTACAGGCGTAAGCCACTGCACCTGGCCGTAATTGTTTTTTGTATTTTTAGTAGAGACGAGGTTTCATCATGTTGGAGAGGCTGCTCTCGAACTCCTGACCTCAGGTGATCCTCCCACATCGGACTCCCAAAGTGCTGGGATTACAGACATGAATTGTCGCCTAGCCTCCTCAACGTTCTATCACAAAATCCATCCACATTCTTGCGTGGTGTTTGTTCATTCTCACCGTGTAGAATATTCTACAGGGTGAACACCCTATGATGTGTTTATCTGTTCTGCTGTGAGTGGCCATTTGATGGTTTCTCATCTTGGGCTGCTGTGAACATTCCGGCACGTGTGTTCTGGTGAGCATATGTGTGCTTTTCTGGGAAGGAGGCTGATCGCCGGGTCGTGAGGGAGGAATCCTAGAAGATGGATGTTCAGGAAGGAAGAACCTTCAGCCTTTTTTTTCTGAGACAGTGTCTCGCTCTGTCACCCAGGCTGAGTGCAGGAGCCTGCCTCGCTCACTGCAAGCTCCGCCTCCTGGGTTCAGGTCATTCTCTGCCTCAGCCTCCCTGGTAGCTGGGACTATAGGTACCCAGTCACATGCCTCTGGCTAATTTTTTGTATTTTAGTAGAGACGGGTTTCACTGTGTTAACCAGGATGGTCT
Organism: Papio anubis; assembly: GCF_008728515.1. Classification (NCBI taxonomy): domain Eukaryota; kingdom Metazoa; phylum Chordata; class Mammalia; order Primates; family Cercopithecidae; genus Papio; species Papio anubis. The sequence goes on along the minus strand of NC_044995.1, from coordinate 1,253,495 downwards.
CTCGATCTCCTTGACTCGCGGATCCACCCGCCTCCCAAAGTGCCGGGATTACAGGAGCTACTGTGCCCGGCCAGCCTTCTTTGATTCTACTCCAGAGTTTTCCAGAGCAGAGGATCCAGCACGACTGGATGCACAGACAGGCGTGCACCAAGAGGCACACATGAGGGTGCTTGCACCACAACAAAAAGAAACCTATGACCACTTAGTTTCTCTGTGCCTCTGTTTACTCTTTTATCCTTTCTTTTTTGAGACGGAGTCTCGGCCTCAAGTTGCCCAGGCTGGAGTGCAGTGGCGGATCTCAGCTACTGCAAGCCCGCCTCCCCGGTTCACGCCATTCTCCGCCTCAGCCTCCCCAGGCTGGGACTACAGGTGCCCGCCACCGCCTCGCTAGTTTTTTGTATTTCTTAATAGAGACGGGTTTCACCGGTTAGCCAGGATGGTCTCGATCTCCTGACCTCGTGATCCTACTCGCCTCGGCCTCCCAAAGTGCTGGGATTACAGGCTTGAGCCACTGCCAGCCCCTTTTATCCTTTCACTTACCAAATATCGACTGTGCCTGTGCTGTATGCCAGGTTCTGTCCCAGATGCCAAGGGCACAGTGGCACCCAAGGCCAGAAGGAGCTGATGTTCTGTGAAATGAGGATGATGATACTGACCTCAAGAGTTTGCAGGATAAGGGTTATATCTTGTAGATCATAGGTGCTCACAAAAAGCCATCTACTATTTCCACTATTATGAAATAAGAAGGGGCCGGCGCCAGGGCTCAAGCCTGTAATCCAAAGCACTTGGGGAGGCCTAGACGCATGGATCAATGCTCAGAGATCGAGACTATCCTGGAAAGCAACATTAGAAACCCTCACTTACAAAAAATACAAAAATTAGCCGGCGGTAGGTGGCTGGCTTCTGCATGGATGGATAACACAGACTGAGGTATTGTTTGCAGACCCTACCAAAACCAAATAATAAGAAGGGTACCCATGCTTTAGAATCTAGACATAAGCACAGTATGCCTTCGACCTGTTCAGTGTCCCATCCTGCCCAACCCCATCAGGCAACAGCACAAGGCTCCTCACCCAAAGCCTATACCTTGGGAAAGCCGAGTGGGAGAGGCCGTTGAGCCAGAAGCCTCAGACGCCTCGGCAACATAGTGAAAGCTGTCTCTACAAAAATAAAAATTAATCAAGTGGATGGTGTGCACCAGAGTCACAGCTACTCCAGAGGCTGGAGAGGCAGGAGGATCACTTTGAGCCTTAGGGAGGCAGAGGTCATGTGTGAGCCAAGATTGAACCATTGAACTCAGCTTGGGTGACTGAACAAGACAAAAACACAAACAAAATGAAACAAAACAAAAACCCCTTCGTAAGTTTAAAATATCCTAAATCAAATTGGATTTAATACACCTAGCCTACCGAACATCATAGCCTACGTTTTTGTTTGTTTTTTTTTTTTGAGACAGGGTCTCACTCTGTTGTCCAGGCTGGAGTGCAGTGGCACAATCTTGGCTCACTGCAGCCTTGACCTCACGGGCACAGCCTACCTCAAATGTGTTCAGAACACTTACATTACCCAACAGCAAGACAAAATCATCTAAACCAAATCCAATTTTTTTTTTTTTTTTTTTTTTTGAGATAGAGTCTCACTCTGTCTCCCAGGCTGGAGTGCAGTGGTGTGATCTCAGCTCACTGCAACCTCCACCGCCCAGGTTCAAGGGATTCTCCTGCCTCGGCCTCCTGAGTAGCTGAGATTACAGGTACTTGCCATCACGTGCAGCTAATTTTTTTAGTAGAGATGGGATTTCACCATGTTTCTCAGGCTGGTCTCGAACTCCTGACCTCAAGTGATCCGTCTGCCTAGGACTCCCAAAGTTTTAGGATTACAGGTGTGAGCTTCTGCACCTGGCCCTGTTTCTCATTATTCTCCTTACCATTGTTATTGAATGGCCCTTAGTTAATAAGCATGACTTGAGCAGACAGTGGACTGTTTTTGATGCTTTGGAGATGAATGGGGTTGATATCTGTACAGATAGGAAGACAGATATCCGGCACGTTAAGTGAAAAGATGAAGCAATGGAACAATGTGTGTTGAAAGCTCCCATTTCTGGTTAAAACGTTACAAAGGAAATGCCATCTGCGATACCATTGTTTTGGGCTTACAGTTGGACAAATTACGATGCACAGAAAATTCCCCAGATTGTAATAAACAGGGGCCAGGAAGGGTGGAGTCTTTGTGGGGTGAGAGGATGCATGTGGACAGTGATAACAGCAGCTAGCATGCGTATGACACCCACTGAAAACCAGCGCCGTACACTCAGTTCTACGTTTCTAACTCGCTGAATTCTTACCACACCCTCTAAGGCAGGTATATTATTATTTCCATTTTACTAAGGCACAGATAGGTTAGGTAACTTGCCCAAGGCCGCACAGCTGGTAGGAATTGGAGGGTTTTCGTTGTTGTTTGTTGGTTTTTTGAGACGGCGTCTCACTCTTGTCGCCCCGGTTGGAGTGCAGTGGCGGGATCTCGGCTCACTGCAATCTCCGCCTCCTGGGTTCCAGTGATTCTTCTGCCTCAGTCTCCCTAGTAGCAGGGATTGCAGGCGCCCACCACCACGCCTGGCTGATTTTTGTATTTTTAGTAGAGACCAGGTTTCACCATGTTGCCCAGGCTGGTCTCCAACTCCTGGCTTCAAGTGATCTGCCCGCCTCAGCCTCCCAAAGTGCTGGGATTACAGGTGTGAGCCACTGTGCCCAACCGGGCGGGGGGGGGGGGTTCAGTTTGTAAATGTTTTTCTTTGTCTCTCTCTCTCTTTCTTTCTTTCTTTCTTTCTTTGACAGAGTCTCTCTCTGTCGCCCAGGCTGGAGTGCAGTGGCTAGATCTCAGCTCACTGCAAGCTCCACCTCCTGGGTTCACGCCATTCTCCTGCATCAGCCTCCCGTGTAGCTGGGACTACAGGCGCCCGCCACCATGCCCAGCTAATTTTTTTGTATTTTTTAGTAGAGATAGGGTTTCACTGTGTTAGCCAGGATGGTCTCGATCTCCCGACCTCGTGATCCGCCTGCCTCGGCCGCCCAAAGTGCTGGGATGACAGGCGCTAGCCACTGCGCCCGGCCTCTTTCTTTTTTTCAAGGGACGGGGTCTCACTCTGTTGCTCAGGCTGGAGTACAGTGGCGCGATCATGGCTAACTGCAGCCTCGAACTCCTGGGCTCATATGATCCTCCACCCCAATCTTCAAAAAGGTTGGGATTGCCGGCATGAATCACTATGCCTGGCTAATTTTTAAATTTTTTGTAGAGACAGACGGTCTCACTGTCTGTGAGGCTGGTCTTGAACTCTTGGCCTCAAGTGATCCTTCCTCCTCAGCCTCCCAACGTACTGGGATTACAGGTGTGAGCCACTGCACCTGGCTAAATTCTGCACACCTTTTCCTCTAGGGATAAAAATAATATGAAAGTGGAATGCCAGACTCCAAATACACACACCAAGTGGCCTGGCCTCTTCGCTGCTACCTGGCATGGAGGAGGGGAGTGCCCTAACTTTCTCTCTGTCCTTCCTGTTGCCTCAACACCAGCTGGAGTGCTGGGCAGTGCCACCCAACCCATAATAGTCAGCAGAGAGCCGCAGGGCCGGGTCACACTGACATTGTAGGGATGGGGTGGTGGGGACTCCTGCCTGGGTCCTGTGCTACCCAAGCTTCGTCTACCTAAGCCTGTGTGCCACGTGCTAGACACATCTTAACTCCTCAAGGACTCCCAAAACCAGAGAGGTAGGTTCACCTCCATGACTTGTTTTCCCGATGAGGAAATAGACACAGCCAGCTGCAACTGACACCCACAGTCACGGAACCCCGGGCTGCTCGGGGCCACTTGCCGTACTGCCTGCCAGCTCTCCAGAGCCTGAGATTTGGAGATGGTAATATTCTAGGGCATGGGGTTCTGCAGCAGGGACTAACACACTTTGAAATTTACCTACTTAGGGGCTGGGCGCAGTGGCTCACGCCTGCAATCCCAGCACTTTGGGAGGCTGAAGTGGGCGGATTACAAGGTCAGGAGTTCGAGACCAGCCTGGCCAATATGGTAAACCCCGTCTCTATTAAAAATACACAAATTAACTGGGCGTGGTGGTGGGTGCCTGTAGTCCCAGCTACTCAGGAGGCTGAGGCGGGAGAGTCGCTTGAACCCTGGAGGTGGAGGTTGCAGTGAGTCGAGATTGTGTCACTGCACTCCAGCCTGGACAACAGAGCGAGACTCTGTCTCAAAAAAAAAATTTTACCTATTTAGCTGAGTGATCTTAAGTAAGTTATTTAACTTTGCTGTGCCTTGTCTGTAGAATAAATGTAACAGTAGTGTCAAATTCAGACAGTTATTATAAGGTTTTAGTGAGGCTGGGCACGGTGGCTCAGGCCTGTAATCCTAGCACTTTCGGAGGCCGTGGCAGGCAGACCACTTGACGTCAGGAATTCCAAACCAGCCTGGCCAACATGGTGAAACCCCATCTCTACTAAAAATATAAAAAATTAGCCCCGGGCATGGTGGTGCACACCTCTAATCCCAGCTACTCGGGAGGCTGTGGCAGGAGTGTTGCTTGAACCCAGGAGGCAGAGATTGCAGTGAGCTGAGGTAGCGCCCCTGCACTCCAGCCTGGGCAGCAGAGTGAGACTCCGTCTCAGTAAAATAAAATAAAATAAAATAATAAAAAAAAAATAAGGTTTCAGTGACACAGTGTTTAAAGCTGCGTGGTGGCCACTGCCTGTAGTCCCAGCTACTCAGGAGGCAGAGGTGGGAGGGTCGCTTGAGCACAGGAGTTTGAGGCTGCAGTGAGCCGTGACTGCACCACTGCACTCCAGCCTTGGCAAGAGAGTGAGACCCTGTCTCTAAAAAATATAACACGGTGAAACCCCGTCTCTACTAAAAATACAAAAAACTAGCCAGGCGAGGTGGCGGGCGCCTGTAGTCCCAGCTACTCAGGAGGCTGAGGCAGGAGAATGGTTTAAACCCAGGAGGCGGAGCTTGCAGTGAGCCGAGATCGTGCCACTGCACTCCAGCCTTTTAAGACTCCGTCTCAAAAAAAAAAAAAAAAAAAAATATATATATATATATATATAAATTTGCCAGGTGCGGTGGTGCACACCTGTAGTCCCCCGTACTCAGGAGGCTGAGGTGGGAGGACCACTTGAGGCCAGGAGTTCGAGGCTGCAGTAAGCCATGATAGTGCCATTGCATTCCAGCCTGAGTGACAGAGCAAGATCCGTCCCTAAAAAAAAAAGTTTGGCGCAAAACACAAAGTGTTCAATAAATGATGGCTTCTAATAATAATAATACTTTTATTATTATTATTGTCAGGCACAGTGGCAGTCACGCCTGTAATCCCAGCAGTTTGAGAGGCTGAGGCAAGGCAGGTTGCTTGTGCCCCAGAATTCAAGAGGTGGAACCAGATGATCTCCAAAAAAAAAAAAATTAATCAGGCATGATGGTGTGCATCTGTAGTCCTAGCTACTTTGGAGGCTGAGGTGGAGGGTTGTTTGAGCCCATGAGGTGGAGGCTGCAGTGAGCCAAGATAGTGCCACTGCAGTCCAGTCCAGGCTACAGAACCAGACCCCGTCTCAAAAAATAGTAATAGTAATATTATTGTGGCCGGACATGGTGGCTCATGCCTGTGATCCCAACACTTTGGGAGGCCGAGGTGGGCAGATCACCTGAGGTCAGGAGTTCGACACCAGCCTGGCTAACATGGTGAAACCCCTTCTCCACTAAAAATACAAAAATTAGCCAGGCGTGGTGGCAGGTACCTGTAATCCCAGCTACTTGGGAGGCTGAGGCAGGAGAATTGCTTGAACCTGGGAGGTGGAGGTTGCAGTGAGCCAAGATCATGCCACCACACTCCAGCCCGGGTGACAGAGCGAAACTCTGTCTCAAAAAGAAAAAAATTATTGCTATGATAGATTGTGTTGCTTCTCTGCTCAGCACCCTCCTACAGCACCTGTCTCATTTGGAATAAATGATGACGTCCTTGCGTTGCCCACGTGGCCCTACACGCCACGGCCCCTGATAACTGGTTTTTGTTTTTGTTTTGAGATGGAATCTTGCTCTGTTGCCCAGGCTGGAGTGTAGTGGCATGATTTCAGTTCACAGTAACCTCTGCCTCCCTGGTTCCAGTGATCCCTCCTGCCTCAGCCTCCTGAGTAGCTGGGATTATAGGCGCCTGCCACCACTCCAGCCTATTTTTGTATTTTTAGTAGAGATGGGATTTCACCATGTTGGCCAGGCTGGTCTCAAACTCCTGACCTTAGGTGATCCGCCCACCTTGGCCTCCCAAAGTCCCGTGATTACTGGCATGAGCCACTGTGCCTGGCTCCTGATGACTCGGCTATTGCCTCCAGCCCTCTCCCGCTGGCAGATTCCACTCCAGCCACACTGGCCTCCTTGCTGTTCTCAGACGTGACTGTCATGTTCCCACCTCAGGGCCTTTGCACTGGCTGTTCTCGATGCCTGAAACACTCTCCCCCCAGATCTCCATGCATCTCTCCCACCTTTCCTTCAGATTTTTACGCAAATATCGCCTTCTCAGAGAAGCCTTCCCTGACTATGCCTGTAAAACTCCAACATAGCCAGCTTCCCTGTGTGATACTTTTCCCACAGTATTTATCATCTTCTAAAATACTGTGGATTTTGGATTTTGCTCATTTCTTTCTTTTTTTCTGATTTTTTTTTTCTTTTTTGAGACAGAGTCTCACTCTGTCATCCGGGCCGGAGTGCAGGGGTACGATCAAGCTCACTCAGTCTCCTGGGCTCAAGTGATTCTCCCACTTCAGCCTTTTCAGTAGCTGGGATTACAGGCACACATGACCGTGCCTGCCTATGTTTTAAAAAGTTTTTGTAGAGATGGGGTCTCTCGATGTTGCCCGGGCTCGTCTAGAACTCCTGACCTCAAGCGATCTTCCCACCTTGGCCTCTCCAACTGTTGAGATTACAGGCCTGAACCACCGTGCCCAGCCCCAATATTCCAACGTACTAGGGTTTTAGCATTGCAATATTCTAGAATTCCAAGATGCCACCGAGCTACTTCTAATAACACTAAGTTCTGGAATTCCATTTTTTTCTTTTTTTGAGACGAAGTCTCACTCCGTCTCCCAGGCTGGAGTGCAGTGGTGTGATCTCACCCCACTGCCACCTGCATCTTCTGGGTTCAAGAAATTCTCAACCTCCCAAGTAGCTGGGATTACAGGCACACACCACCACACCCAGCTAATTTTTGTATTTTTAGTAGAGATGGCATTTCGGCATGTTGGCCTGGTCTTGAACTCCTGGCCTCAAGTGATCTGCCCTTCTCGGCCTCCCAAAGTGTTAAGATTACAGGTGTGAGCCACCACACTCAGCCTAGAATTCCAATATTCTAAAGCACGGGAGTTCTTATGACACAGTATTCCAGTTTGCAAGGTGCTGGTGGGCCAGGCTGATGGACACCCTAGATCTCCAGGGCCATGGAGTTTCCTCCTCTGAGTTTTCATTGTCTTTCTTCCCTGCCCAGACACCAGGAGCCTGAATGGGGAACGATTCTATCAGCTACGAGTATGGGGATTACAGCGACCTCTTGGACCTCCCTGTGGACTGCCTGGATGGCGCCTGCCTGGCCACCGACACGCTGCGCATGGCCCCGCTCCCGCTGTATGCTGCCATCTTCCTGGTGGGGGTGCCGGGCAATGCCATGGTGGCCTGGGTGGCTGGGAAGGAGGCCCGCCGGAGGGTGGGTGCCACCTGGTTGCTCCACCTGGCCGTGGCGGATTTGCTGTGCTGTTTGTCTCTGCCCATCCTGGCAGTGCCCATTGCCCATGGGGGCCACTGGCCATATGGGGAAGTGGGCTGTCGGGTGCTGCCCTCCGTCATCCTGCTGACCATGTATGCCAGCGTCCTGCTCCTGGCAGCTCTCAGTGCCGACCTCTGCTTTCTGGCTCTCGGGCCTGCCTGGTGGTCGAAGGTTCAGCGGGCGTGTGGGGTGCAGGTGGCCTGCGGGGCAGCCTGGACGCTGGCCTTGCTGCTCACCGTGCCCTCCGCCATCTACCGCCGGCTGCACCAGGAGCACTTCCCCACCCGGCTGCAGTGTGTGGTGGACTACGGTGGCTCCTCCAGCACCGAGAACGCAGTGACTGCCGTCCGGTTTCTTTTTGGCTTCCTGGGGCCCCTGGTGGTCGTGGCCAGCTGCCACGGTGCCCTCCTGTGCTGGGCAGCCCGACACCGCTGGCCACTGGGCATGGCCATTGTGGTGGGGTTTTTTGTCTGCTGGACGCCCTACCACCTGTTGGGGCTGGTGCTCACTGTGGCAGCCCCGAACTCCGCACTCCTGGCCAGGGCCCTGCGGGCTGAACCCCTCGTCGTGGGCCTTGCCCTCGCTCACAGCTGCCTCAATCCCATGCTTTTCCTGTATTTCGGGAGGGCTCAACTCCGCCGGTCACTGCCAGCTGCCTGTCACTGGGCCCTGAGGGAGTCCCAGGGCAGGGAAGAAAGTGTGGACAGCAAGAAATCCACCAGCCATGAACTGGTCTCAGAGATGGAGGTGTAGGCTGGAGAGACACTGTGGATGTGTATCTTCCTATCCCATTTCACAAGACTGGCTTCAGGCATAGCTGGATCCAGGAGCTCACTGATGTCTTCATTTTATTCCTTCATTCAACAGATACCCATTATGCACCTGCTATGTGCAAGGCCTTTTTAGGCACTGGAGATATAGTAGTGACCAAAACAGACACAAATCCTGCCCTCAGGGAGCTGATATTCTAGTGGAGGAAGACAGACTTTAAACAAAGATATACAGGGCCATTTGCGGTGGCTCATGCCTGTAATCCCAGCGCTTTGAGAAGCTGAGGCAGGTGGATCACTTGAGGTCAGGAGTTCAAGACCAGCCTGGGCAATATGGTGAAACCCCATCTCTACTAAAAAAAAAAAAATTAAAAGATTTTATTTATTTATTTTTTTGAGACGGAGTCTTGCTCTGTCACCCAGGCTGGAGTGCAGTGGCACAATCTCGGCTCACTGCAAGCTCCACTTCCTGAGTTTGCGCCATTCTCCTGCCTCAGCCTCCTGAGTAGCTGGGATTACAGGTGCCTGCCACCATGCCCAGCTAATTTTTTAATTTTGAGTAGAGATGGGGTTTCACCTTGTTAGCCAGGATGGTCTCGATCTCCTGACCTCATGATCCGCCTGTCTCAGTCTCCCAAAGTGCTGGGATGACAGGCGTGAGCCACTGCACCCGGCCAAAAGATTTTAGCAGGATCCCTCTGGTTGCTGGTGGAGATGAGAGTATGGTGTGGGGGCAGTGAAGATCCCAGAGAGGGGGCTACTGCAATGGTCCAAGCAGCAGGTGATAGTGGTTTGGATCAGGGTAACAGAGTCGAGGTGGTGAGGGGCTGACAGGTCATGGATCTATTCTGAAGGAAAGGCCAAGTCCAGGCTCCTTAGCTCGGCATTCAAGGCTTGTCTCCACCACGGACACACTTCCTCTCTGGCTTCTCAGACCTTATAGCAGATAGAATCATGACCCCCAATGGTGTCCACATCTGAATCCTCTGAATCTGTGAACAGGTGACCTTCCATGGCAAAAGGGACTTTGCAGATGAGATTAAGGATCTTGAGAAGGGGTGGTTATCCTGGATGGTCTGGGCGGACTCAATGGAGTCACAAGGGTCCTTTTAAGAGGGAGGCAGGGGCCGGGCGCGGTGGCTCACGCCTGTAATCCCAGCACTTTGGGAGGCCGAGGCGGGCGGATCACAAGGTCAGGAGATCGAGACCACGGTGAAACCCCGTTTCTACTAAAAATACAAAAAATTAGCCGGGCGTGGTGGCGGGCGCCTGTAGTCCCAGCTACTCGGGAGACTGAGGCAGGAGAATGGCGTGAACCCGGGAGGCGGAGCTTGCAGTCAGCCGAGATCACGCCACTGCACTCCAGCCTGGGCAACAGAGTCAGACTCAGTCTCAAAAAAAAAAAAAAAAAAAAAAAAGAGGGAGGCAGGAGGGTCAGGGTCAGTCACAGGAGATGTGACAACGGAAGCAGATGTCATAGTGACGTGAGGGGGTGCCAAGAAATGCAGGCAGCTTCCAGAAGCTGAAACAGACAAGAAAACTGATTTTCTCTGAAGCTCTCAGAAGGAACGCAGACCTGCTGACACTTTCAGAACTCTGATCTGCAGACCTTTAAGAAAATACATTTGTATTGTTTTAAGTCACTATGTTTGGGGTGTTTTTTACAGCAGCCGTGAGAAGCTAACACACACCCTTTGGACTATATTATTTTCTTGCTTCTGCATCTTTCCTGAAGCTGTGCCACTGACTGGAATGTCCTTCTGATCTATGATGTGCAGTTCAACAATCAAGAACCATCTGTGGCTATTCAAATTAGAATCAATTGGCCAGGCGTGGTGGCTCACGCCTATAATCTCAGCACTTTGGGAGGCCGAGGCAGGAGGATTGCATGAGCCCAAGAGTTTGAGAGCAGCCTGGGCAACATAGCAAGACCCCATCTCTATAAAAAATACAAAAATTAGCCAGGCATGGTGGGGCGTGCCTGCAGTCCCAGCTACTGAGGAGGGAGTTGCTTGAATCCTTCTGTTTCAATCCTCCTTGAAGCAGGTAGATTGCTTGAGCCCGGGAAGTGGAGTTTGCAGAGAGCTTAGATCGCACTGCTGCACTCCAGCCTGGATGTCAGAGTGAGACTCCATCTCGAAAGAAAGAATAAATTTTCGTTTCAAATTCAGTTCCTCAGGCACACTGACCATAGTTCAAGCACTCAGTAGCCACATATGGCTGGTGACTGCCATATTCAACAGCACAGCTGTAGAACACTGCCATCATAAAAGAGATTTCTGTTACAAAATACTCTCTAGAATTTACTCTTGAACTCTACCTGCTCAGATCTCTTAAATTACATAGTAGGCCAGGCACGGTGGCTCATGCCTGTAATCCCACCACTTTGGGAGGCCCAGTCGAGAGGATCCCTTGAGCCCAGAAGTTGGAGACTGGCCTGGGCAACAGAGCAAGACCCCATCTCTACAAAATAAAAAAAAGAAAATTAGCCTGGTTTGGTGCACATGCCTGTAGTGCCAGCTACTAGGGAGGCTGAGATGGGAGGATTGCTTGAGCCTGTGAGGTTGAGGCTGAAGTGAGCCATGATTGCATCACTGCACTCTAGCCTAGGTGACGGAGTGAGACCCTGCTGCTAAATAAATAAATAATTAAATAACATAATAGTGGTACCTGTGTCTGCAGTCATTACTCCAGAACAGCACTTTACACATAGTTTCTCCTTTAAGGTCATTCTCACAACAGCCCAGGGAGATAGGGTGGCATGCTTCATTTTATAAGCTGAGGTCCAGGGAGGAGAGGTCATTTACCCAAGATCACACAGCAAGAACACCGGACAGCTGGAATTTGATCCCAGTTTTACTTGACTCCGACACTCCTGCTCTTCATCATCAATAATTTCCTTCAAGGCCTCCCTCAAATGTCACTTCCTCCAGGAAGCCCTCTCTGATTTATACTCCTTCCAGAAAGAATGGGCTCTTCCTTTCTCTGAGTCTCTGGAATACAAGGTCCCAGCTAAACTGTAAATTCCCCAAGGGTAACAACTGGACTAATTTTTAAATTTTTTATTTTATTATTTTTTATTTTTTTCAGACGGAGTCTCTCTCTGTCGCCCAGGCTGGAGTGCAGTGGTGCCATCTCGGCTCACTGCAAGCTGCGCCTCCTGGGTTCATGCCATTCTCCTGCCTCAGCCTCCCGAATAGTTGGGACTACAGGTACCTGCCACCACGCCCGGCTAATTTTTTGTATTTTTTTTTTTTAGCAGAGACAGAGTTTCACTGTGTTAGCCAGGATGGTCTCGATCCCCTGACCTCGTGATCCGCCTGTCTCAGCCTCCCAAAGTGCTGGGATTACAGGCGTGAGCCATCATGCCTGGCCTATTATTATTTTTTTGAGATGAAGTCTTGCTCTGTCACCCAGGCTGGATTGCAGTGGCATGATCTCAGGTGACTGCAACCTCCACCTCCCAGGTTCAAGCAATTCTTATGGCTCAGCCTCCCGAGTGGCTGGGATTACAGGCGCAGCCACCACACCTGGCTAATTTTTGTATTTTTAGTAGAGACAGGGTTTCACCATGTTGGCCAGGCTGGTGTCGAACTCCTGACCTCAGGTAATCCACCCACCTCAGTCTCCCAAAGTGCCAGGAATACAGCCGTGAGCCACCGTTTCTGGCCTTATCCTGTGACTTAGAATGCTTAACCTCCTGGGAATGCAGCCCAGTAGGCCTCAGCCTTATTTCACCCAGCTCCTATTCAAGATGGAATCACTCTGGTTCACATGCGTCTGACATTTCCCTCCTCCCTTTTATTTTTATTATTTTTATTTTATTTTATTTTATTTTATTTTATTTTTTGAGACGGAGTCTCACTCTGTCACCCAGGCTGGAGTGCAGTGGCACCATCGCGGTTCACTGCAAGCTCTCTCCGCCTCCCAGGTTCATGCCATTCTCCTGCCTCAGTCTCACGAGTAGCTGGGAGTACAGGTGCCCGCCACCATGCCTGGCTAATTTTTTGTATTTTTTAGTAGAGACGGGGTTTCACCATGTTAGCCAGGATGGTCTCGATCTCCTGACCTCGTGATCCGCCCGCCTCGGCCTCCTAAAGTGCTGGGATGACACGCGTGAGCCACTGCGCCCGGTCCCGCTACTCCCTTTTATAAGAGAAGCTTTAATCCTAAGGGTTGTAGAGGGAGGAAGATCCATCTTCTGTAACTTCTTCAGGCTGAAGAGGGGTGATGATATTCCTGCCTAACTATTAGGATCTATTGGATTCAGGGTAGAGAGGAGTTCAATTAGAAAGCATTGGTATCACATATTTTGTTACTTAGTATTTTACTCAGAATTCTCATGCCTGAATTAAGACCAAGGCTGTCTTGTAAAATAAAATTTGTTGTGGAACAATTTATACACCTCCTTTGAGGTAGGAGGTGGGACTCAACTCTGGAGGTGGGGCTCAAACATTGGACCAAATTGAGGACTAACTAAAACAGGGAGGAGGCCGAAGCAACTTTTTTTTTTTTTTTTTTTGAGAAGGAGTCTTGCTCTGTTACCCAGGCTGGAGTGCAGTGATATGATCTCGGCTCACTGCAACCTCCACCTTCGGGGTTCAAGCGATTCTCCTGCTGGTCGAACTCCTGACTCAGGTGATCTGCGAACCTCGGCCTCCCAAAGCGCTGGGATTACAGGTGTGGGCCACCACGCCCAGCCCGAAACAACTTTCTATGACACGCCTACTAGTGTGCCATGTCAGTCTGCCATTGCCATGGCAACACCCAGAAGTTACTTCCCCTTTCCATGGCAGTGACCCCACGACCCGGAAGTTACTACCCCTTCCCTAGATATTTCTGCATAATCTGCCCCTTAATTTCTATGTAGTTAAAAATAGGTCTAGGCCGGGCGCAGTGGCTCATGCCTGTAATCCCAGCACTTTGGGAGGCCAAGGCAGGTAGATCACCCGAGGTCAGGAGTTTGAGAGCAGCCTGGCCAACATGGTGAAACCCCGACTCTACCGAAAATACAAAAATTAGCTGGGCGTGGTGGCGGGTGCCTGTAATCCCAGCTGCTTGGGAGGCTGAGGCAGGAGAATCACTTTAACCCCGGAGGCAGAGGATGCAGTGAGCTCAGATCACGCCATTGCAGCCTGGGCCACAGAGCAAGACTTTGTCTAAAAAGAAATGTATAACTATAACTACAGAACTGCCCTGAGCAGTTAGTCTCAGCACACGGCCTATGGGGTATCCCTGCTGTGCAGGAGCAGTCACAGAGCTGTAACACTGCTGCTTCAATAAAGCTGTTTTCAACCCAGCGTGGTGGCTCACGCCTATAATCCCAGAACTTGGGGAGGCCCAGGCGGGCGGATCCATGAAGTCAGGAGTTCGAGACCAGCCCGGCCAACATGGTGAATCTCCATCCCTACTAAAATTACAAAAATTAGCCGGGTGTGGTGGTGCATACCTATAGTCCCAGCTACTTGGGAGGCTGAGGCAGGAGAATCGCTGGAACCTGTAAGGCGGAGGTTGCAGTGAACCCAGATCATACTACTGCAGTCCAGCCTAGGCGACAGAGCGAGACTCCCTCTCAAAAAAAAAAGAAGGCCGGGTGCGGTGGCTCACCCCTACAATTCCAGCAATTTGGGAGGTCGAGGTGGGCAGATCACAAGGTCAAGAGATCGAGACCATCCTGGCTAACACAGTGAAATCCCGTCTCTACTAAAAATACAAAAAATTAACCGGGAGTGGTGGCGGGTGCCTGTAGTCCCAGCTACTTGGGAGGTTGAGGCAGGAGAATGGTGTGAACCCAGGAGGCAGAGCTTGCAGTGAGCCAGCCGAGATCACACCACTGCACTCCAGCCTGGGCGACAGAGCGAGACGCCGTCAAAGAAAGAAAGAAAGAAAGAAAGAAAGAGAGAAAGAGAGAGAAGGAAGGAAGGAAGGAAGGAAGGAAGGAAAGGAAAGGAAAGGAAGGAAAGGAGAAAAGAAAAGAAAGAAGGAAAGAAAGCAAGCTGTTTTCCTCTACCTTGCCCATGCTCGCCTTTGAATTCTTTTCTGGGCAAAGCCAAGAATCCTCATGAGCTAAAACTCCACTTTGGGGCTTAAAGTTTGCAAAATCTTCCCATTAATCTATTGGGACCAGGTGCCACTTAGGAGCGTTCTTTGATAACTTTTACAAAACATCTTTTGTAGTTTTTGAGATGTTTTCATTTTGTAGATCATTAGCCTTTCTTTTTTGAACTAGAATACATTTCATGGGAGTTTTCAAATGTATGTCTGTGCAATGTTACATAAAATCCCTTTGACTATTAAAAGCCATCTGCTTTGTTATAACTTCCCTTTTTTTGTTCTAAGATTTATTTCTGCTGTTTTTTTTTACCGTAGAAATATTGGTTTCCTTAAGTTTTCAAAGAACCAAGTTATTAGTAATTTCTCTAAGAACTAGACTCAAGCTTGCTATTCAACCCTGTTATTGATAGACTGTGGCTTTCTTCTTGATTTCACCTTTGTTGTTCATTTCTTCCAATTTTCCTTTTTTAAAAATTATAGTTATTGTTTGGATTATTTATTTATTTATTTATTTGAGACGGAGTTTCTCCTTGTCGCCCAGGCTGGAGTGCAATGATGTGATCTTGGCTCACTGCAACCTCCGCCTCCTGGGTTCAAGCGATTCTCCTGCCTCAGCCTCCCGAGAAGCCGGGATTACAGGTGTCCGCCATCATGCCTGACTAATTTTTTATATCTTTAGTAGAGACGGGGTTTCATCATGTTGACCTGGCTGGTCTCGAACTCCTGACCTCAGGTGATCCACCTGCCGCAGCCTCCCAAAGTGCTGGGATTACAGGCGTGGGCCACCACACTCGACCTTGTTTGGAAATTTTAAGCAGAATGCTTAGTCCATTTATTATTCTTTTGATAATAATGTATGAATTAGCTTCTCTATCTCTAAGTTGTTTTCCAAAGGCTTGATAATTATATCCAACTTTCCACTTGCATCCCCAGTTGATGTCCAATGTGTAACTCAAACAATATGCTGAAAACAGAACTTCGGATTTTCTCTCTAGCCTCTCTCCCATGTCTTCCTGATGGTAGTACACAGTGACTTCGTATTTCCAAATGCTCAGGCCAAAAACTTTAGAGTCCTTCTTTCTTTTAAGACGTAAAACTTTTTTCTTTTTTTTGAGACAGTCTGGCTGTCACCCAGGTTGGAGTGCAGTGGTACCATCATGGCTTACTGCAACCTCAGTCTCTCAACCTCCTGGGTTCAATCGATCCTCCCACCTCAGCCTCTTGAGTAGCTCGGACTACAGGCACACACTGCCATATCCGACTAATTGTTGTATTTTTTTGTAGAGACAGGGGTTGGCCATGTTGCCCAGGCTGGTCTGGAACTCCTGACCTCAGGTGATCCACTCGCCCCGGCCTCTCAAAGTGTTGGGATTACAGGCGTGAGCCATGGTGCCCAGCCCAGTTTCTTCTTTCACTTAATAAAAGAGAGGGTGCCTTCCTGGCTAATGAGATAGTTTCTATATGTGGGGGCCTTCCTGCATGTGTGTGACTGAGTTTATTGCAGGGAAAGGTAACAGAAAATGGGGTTGTAGAAAGAAAAGAGGTAAGGCTGAGTGTGATGCCTCACATTTGTAATCCCAGTGCTCTGGGAGGCCAAGGCGGGAGGATCACTTGAGGTCAGGAGTTGGAGACCAGCCTGGCCCAAATGGTGAAACCTTGTCTCTATTAAAAATACAAAAATCAGCGCGGGGGAGTGGTGTGCACCTGTCATCCCAGCTACTCGGGAGGCTGAGGCAGGAGAATGGCTTGAACTTGGGAGGCGGAGGTTGCAGTGAGCTGAGATCACGCCACTGCACTCTGGGAGACACAGCGAGACTCCGTCTCAAAAAAAAAAAAAAAAGTGCCTGGGCCCGGGGCTTGGGTGCACGTGGCTATGCCTGGGGAGGAGAGGGAGGCGTCGGGGAGGACGTGCCTGCAAGTCTGTACCGCAACGCCTCTACCGGCCTCTAGAGGGCCCAATCTCTCGAGGCTCCGCCCCAAGCGAGGCGGGGCGGAAGCGTGCTGTGCACAGGCGCAGGATGGGTCTTGGGCAGCCCAGAGCTTCCGACTGGCTCCTCTGTGGTGGCGGGGCGGGGTCAGACCGAGATGGCGGTGTGCGCAGGCGCAAGACTAGGGCTCTTGGAACCGGAAGTTAAGGCGTTCGCGGCTTGTAGTAAGTGAGGAGGGCGGGGCGGGTGCACCGGGTGGTGGCAGCGATGGCTGCCGGAGTTGGGCCGGTCGGGGGTAATTTGGGGTGCGAGCCCAGGGGCAAGGGAAATCTCGAGATGAGGAGAAATGTAGCAGGCAGCCGAAGGGCCGGCAGACGCGGACGGAGATGGCACCTGAGCGTCTCTGGGAGAACCTGGGCGACAGGCCAGAGACGGAAAGAAACGGAGGCACGAAAATAAGCCTCGAGAAACTGAGGGACTGAAAGACGAGGGTGTTGGGAGAGTAGGGAAGCTGAAAACTAGAGAGCGTGGGCGAGAGTTGCGATAGGTTCCAGCCAGAGGCTCAGACCACGAGGCCGAGAGGCGTGGTCGCCCTTAAACTTGGGGGAGTGGAGGGGAAAGTCGGAAACTGATCGTGGACGCTAGAAACAGAAAAAATGGGAATTAGATGGAGAAACGATACACTGAATCATGTGGGACACCGAGAGATATGGAAGGGTGGAGACAGTGAAGTAGGGAGAACCCCACAAAAACTGGAGGTAATGGAGAATGATGCTGAGAAATGGAAAAGTGAGGGAGTGGAGCCCGAACCCCTAGATTTGAGTTCCTCATCTGACACTTGGCTACTCACTTAGCCTCTCTATTGCTCAGTAAAATAGGGGGTGATCATAGTGCCTTACAGTCGTGAGAAAAGTGTGTGTGTATGTACATAGGTGTGGGATAGGAATAAATCATACAGATAGGAATAGGTCTGTGTGTTAACGTGAGTAAGCAGTAAGTAAGCATGAGCTATTATTAAAGCTTCTGATATTGGGAGATAAAGTATTAGATGGGGAAATAGAGAAGGTGATGGAGAGTGAACACTGGAAGGACACAAGGGAGGGAAAAAAGATTAAAACAACATGAGAAAGAGGGCGCGGTGACTCACGCCTGTCACCCCAGCACTTTGGGAGGTCGTGGTGAGAGGATCGCTGGAGCTTGGGAGGTCAAGGCTGCAGTACGCTGTGATTGCGCCACTGCACTCCAGGCTGGGTGAGAGAGTGAAACCCTGTTTCGAAAAAACAAAAAAGAAACATTTTTATTTTTTTGAGTTGGAGTTTGGAGTTTCACTCTTGTTGCCCAGGCGGAGTGCAATGGCGTGATCCTAGCTCACCGCAACCCCCGCCTCCTAGGTTCAAGCAAGTCTCCTGCCTCAGCCTCCCAAATAGCTCGGATTGCAGGCATGTGCCACCACGCCCGGCTAATCTTGTATTTTTAGTAGAGATGGGGTTTTTCCATGTTGGTCAGGCTGATCTCGCACTCCCGACCTCAGGTGATCTGCCTGCCTCGGCCCTCCAAAGTGCTGGGATTACAGGCGTGAGCCACCGTGCCCGGCCTGAAAAAGCTTTTTTTTAAATGAGAAAGATGGAGAACGTCAAATGGAGAACTGAAGAGAGATGGAGAAAGGAAGAGCTGGATTACAGAGAAAATCAGACTACGAAATGACTCAGATAAATGAAGAGAGATGAGACCAGAATAGGACAGGGAAGAGAGATGAAGGTGATGAACAAGACAGACTGAAAAAGAGACAGAGGCCTGAAGAAGGAATGGAGAGAGATGCAGGGGACAGAGGGGAAACAAACCCACTAAAGGCCATGAGCCCAGGGCAAATAGGCCAAGAGACCAAAAGATGGTCAGAGACACAGTTACACAGAAACTAGAAGATGCAGACAACCTAGAAGCTGAAAAAGATAGACACCTTGAGAGGCATGGGATGCTCTCAGTGGGGCTCAGCATGCATAGGCAGTTTGTAGCTTCAGAGGAACACTCTCATATTCTTTTCATTTTTTTGTTTTTTGAGTCGGAGTCTCGCTCTGTCGCCCAGGCTGGAATGCAGTGGTGTGATCTCGGCTCACTGCAAGCTCCGCCTCCCAGGTTCATGCCATTCTCCTGCCTCAGCCTCCTGAGTAGCTGGGACTACAGGTGCCTGCCACCACACCCGGCTAATTTTTTTGTATTTTTAGTAGAGACGGGGTTTCACCGTGTTAGCCAGGATGATCCTGATCTCCTGACCTCATGATCCGCCAGCCTCTGCCTCCCAAAGTGCTGGGATTACAGTTGTGAGCCACTGCGTCCGGCCGGAACGCTCTCATTTTCGAAGAATCACTGACCCAGAGTCACAGTAACACTCCAAGCCCTCAACTTGCTTCCCTCCTAGAACAGGAAAACACAAGAGGAGGTGGAAGCATTGTTAGCACCAGTATGATAGGGAACTGTGGCCTTTTGAGTCTAAATTTTGTTTCCAGATTTTGCCCCACTTCCTCTTGCTGTTTTCTGCTTGTTAGTTTTCTGTTTTCTGTTTCTAGTTACTATTTAACTACTTAGCTTCTCTCTACCAAGATTGATGGTTAAATGTAAAGTTTTGAGAGGATATTATCTCTGTTTTATACATGATGAAAACTGCCTGAAGTTAGTTCAGGTTAATTTGCCCAGGGAGCTGGGCACGGTGGCTCACGCCTGTAATCCCAGCACTTTGGGAGGCTGAGGTGGGTGAATCACTTGAGGTCAGGAGTTTGAGACCAGCCTGGCCAAGATGGTGAAACCCTGTCTCTACTAAATACAAAAAATTAGCTGGGCATGGTGGCACACGCCTGTAATCCCAGCTACTTGGGAGGCTGAGGCATAAGAACTGCTTGAACCCGGGAGGTGGAGGTTGCAGTGAGCCAAGATCACACCACTGCACTCCAGCCTAGGTGGCAGAGCAAGACTCCATCTCAAAACAAAAACAAAAGACTCTAACTGTAAGCAAAAAGGCATTTTCTTGTGTAGCTGAGAAGTGGGGGGTTGAAGGAAACTAAGCTTCAAGACCTAAATGATGTTGCCAAGCTTCTCTTCCTCTCCCTCTTCCTCTTTCGCCCTCTCCCTGTGATGCACAGTGATATCCTTGTGCCTGTATCTAGTTATTTCTCTAGGATAGATTTTAGGAAAGACTCTGTCATGTTTCAGAGCTACTACAAACAGCTCCAGGCTTATATCAAACTTGCCTGATTATAATGGATAAAATGAGAGCTTTTCTGTCCTAGCAACCGAGTGTAAATTCCACAAAAGGGCCCTGATTGGCCCTTCTTCGATCATGTGTCCACTTCTCAGACCAATCATTGGTTAGAGGGGGAGTAGAGTACCATGATTGGCCAGGTCTTTGTCACTTGCCTACCCAATAGTGGTTCTTTGACTTAAAGGCCCTTGAACCATGTAGAATCGAGGAAGGGCTGTTCTCCAAAGGAAGATGGATACTATCCTCAGAAAAGAAGTAAGGGGTTGTGCCAGGCGGGCAAAAATAATATATAACACTTGCAAAATTTTGCCTTTTATCTCAATGTTCTGAATCTCACTGGACCCCGGGTGAAGAACCCTTGCCTTATTCTTTTCATTACATCACACCTCTCTCCTGTTACTTCCTTTTGAGACAAGATTCTGCTGTTGGTTGGCCGTGTGACCTGCATCTCTCCTTTAGGTGTCAGGTCAAACATCCCCTCCTCCCAGGATCCTTCCACGATTCCCAAGCATGGGAAGGAGGAGGAACCTCCTTTGGTGTCCCACAGCTCCCTAGGGTTCTGTTATCACAGTCCCCATCACTGGATTGTTACAGTCTGCTGACGTGTGTGTCACATGAGAGATGATGTCATCATGGCCATCTGTGAGGACTCTGGTGGTCATATTCATTACCTCCTTTTCCTGGTTCAGTGCTTGAGAAACAGGCTGTTAGAAATGTTTCTAAAAATGGGCTGGGCGTGGTGGCTCACAGCAGTAATCCCAACACTTTGGGAGGCTGAGGTGGGGGAATTGCTTGAGCCCAGAAGTTTGATATCGACCTGGGCAACATAGTGAGACCTCATCTCTACAAACAGTAAAAAATTAGCTGGGGCCGGGCGCGGTGGCTCAAGCCTGTAATCCCAGCACTTTGGGAGGCCGAGACGGGCGGATCACGAGGTCAGGAGATCGAGACCATCCTGGCTAACACAGTGAAACCCCATCTCTACTAAAAATTACAAAAAACTAGCCGGGCGAGGTGGCGGGCGCCTGTAGTCCCAGCTACTCGGGAGGCTGAGGCAGGAGAATGGCGTAAACCCGGGAGGCGGAGCTTGCAGTGAGCTTTGATCCGGCCACTGCACTCCAGCCTGGGTGACAGAGCAAGACTCCGTCTCAAAAAAAAAAAAAAAAAATTAGCTGGGTGTGGTGGCGTGTGCCTGTAGTCCCAGCTATTCGGGAGGCTGAGGCAGGAGGATCGCTTGAGTCCAGGAGGTCAAGGCTGTGGTGAGCCATGATTGCGGCACTGCACTCCAGCCTGGGAAACAGTGAGACCCTGCCTCAAAAAAAAAAAAAAAAAAAAAGAAGGCACTGTTCCCAAAAGTGAATGAATGTCTACTGTTCTCTCTCCTAAGAATCCAGGGCCTGAAAACCCAGAATGAACTTGTGTCCATCCCAGAGATCACTGCAGGTATCATGAGGTACCCTTTGTGTCATCAGCTCAAGCAGTCCCCTGACCACTTTATCATCTGTGGTGGTCCTGTGCCGTGACTAGGAGGAAAAATTAGCTCTTTGAAGATAAAGTAGTTCTCTGTTGCAATTTAAGGCACTGGCCTCTTAAATTGTTGCAGGTTGGGAATGGATGAGAATATTTGTTTTGGGTGATCAGAACTGAGACCCCCATTGTGGATTAGTAACATGCCTCCTCCTAGAACAAGAGAGGGCAGGGATCACCGAGACCACCACTGGGCTCCCAGCGAGGAAGAGGCCTTGGAGAAATGGGACTGGAATTGTCCAGAGACACGTCGCCTCTTGGAAGATGCCTTCTTCCGTGAGGAGGATTACATCCGTCAGGGTTCTGAGGAATGTCAGAAGTTTTGGACCTTCTTTGAGCGCCTGCAGAGATTCCAGAATCTCAAGACCTCCAGGAAGGAGGAGAAAGACCCTGGACAGCCCAAGCACAGCATCCCAGCGCTGGCCGACCTACCTCGCGCTTATGACCCACGTTACCGCATCAACCTCTCTGTTCTTGGCCCTGACACACGGGGCTCTCAGGGGCTGGGCAGGCACTTGCCTGCGGAGAGAGTGTCTGAGTTCCGCCGGGCCCTGTTGCACTATCTGGACTTTGGCCAGAAGCAGGCATTTGGGCGTCTGGCCAAGCTGCAGCGTGAGCGGGCAGCCCTCCCCATCGCCCAGTATGGGAACCGCATCCTGCAGACACTGAAGGAGCACCAGGTGGTGGTAGTGGCCGGTGACACCGGCTGTGGCAAGTCCACTCAGGTGCCCCAGTACCTGCTGACTGCTGGCTTCAGTCACGTGGCGTGTACCCAGCCCCGACGGATCGCCTGCATCTCACTGGCCAAGCGTGTAGGCTTTGAGAGCCTTAGTCAGTATGGCTCACAGGTGAGTGGGACGCACCAGATTTCCGACTTTTCCAGGGCGACCTTGGGGGAATAGGTTGCTTGTCCATATGGCAGTATCAATAAAAATGAAGCACTTGGCCGGGCATGTTGGCTCACGCCTGTAATCCCAGCACTTTGGGAGGCCGAGGCAGGCGGATCATGAGGTCAGGAGATCAAGACCGTCCTGGCTAACACGGTGAAACCCCGTCTCTACTAAAAAATACAAAAAGTTAGCCAGGCGTGGTGGCGGGTGCCTGTAGTCCCAGCTACTCAGGAGGCTGAGGCAGGAGAATGGCGTAAACCCGGGAGGCGGAGCTTGCAGTGAGCCGAGATTGCACCATTGCACTCCAGCCTGGGCCACAGAGCGAGACTCCATCTCAAAAAAAAAAATGAAGCACTTACCCTTGGACCCAGTAATGATTCTTCTAGAACTTTATCCACAGATTGGCTTGTTCGTGGTCTATATGACAAAGGAGCTAGCATTACCAGTGTAGCACTTTAATGGCAAAACAATGGGAAACGTCCTAAAGGTTTGTCACTTTTTTTTTGAGACAAGAGTCTCGCTCTGTCGCCCAGGCTGGAGTGCAGTGGAACGATATCAGCTCACTGCAACCTCCTCCTCCCGGGTTTGAGCAGTTCTCCTGCCTCAGCCTCCTGAGTAGCTGGGATTACAGGCACCCACCACCCTACCCAGCTAATTTTTGTAATTTTAGTAGAGACGGGGTTTCGCCATGTTGGTTAGGCTGGTCTCAAACTCCTGACCTCAGGTAATCCACCCACCTCGGCCTCCCAAAGTGTTGGGATCACAGGCATGAGCCACTGCGCCCAGCTGCGAAGGTGATTCCTGGCAATCACCGCAATGCAAACTGCCATCTTGGAAGGCCAATAATAGTCCTTCTGTGTCATGGTGGTCATAAGGATGAAATGGGTTGATATACATAAAGCGCTTAGAGTGGTACGTAATGTCCTGGCACATAGTAGGGACTCAAGAAAAGGTTATTTGTATTATAGTAAACATTATATATACATGAGGTATGGTGCTAGATACTTTCTGTGCATTGTCACATGGCATTCTCGCAGCACCTAGGGGGAAAACTATAAGGGATGGCATTGCCTGCCCAAGGTCTGTGGCACTAAGTGGCAGAGGTAGGATTCCAACTCAAGCTGTTGGACTCCAGAGTCTGATGGCTAGGCATGGCATTTGCTTAGATTTTCTTTTTTCTTTCTTTCTTTTTTTTTTGAGATGCAGTTTCACTCTTGTTGCCCAAGGCTGGAGTGCAATGGTGTGATCTTGGCTCACTGCAACCTCTGCCTCCCGGGTTCAAGCAATTCTCCTGCCTCAGCCTCCCAAGTAGCTGGGATTACAGGCGCCCGCCACCACGCTCGGCTAATTTTGTTTGTAGTTTTAGTAGAGACGGGGTTTCTCTGTGTTAGTCAGGCTGATCTCGAACTCCTGACCTTAGATGATCCGCCCGCCTCGGCCTCCCAAAGTGCTGGGATTACAGGCGTGAGCCACTGCACGTGGCCTGCTTAGATTTTCAATTTGGGCAGGGCCAGGGGCTGATACCCAGGCTCAGGGTCCTCTCCTGACCACACCTTTCTTCATCCCACCCCAGGTCGGCTACCAGATCCGCTTTGAGAGCACGCGTTCGGCGGCCACCAAGATTGTGTTCCTGACGGTGGGGCTGCTTCTGCGACAAATCCAGCGGGAGCCCAGTCTGCCCCAGTACGAGGTCCTGATTGTGGATGAAGTCCATGAGCGGCATCTCCACAATGATTTCCTCCTGGGTGTCCTCCGGCGCCTGTTGCCCAAGCGGCCTGACCTCAAGGTCATCCTCATGTCGGCCACCATCAACATCTCGCTCTTCTCCAGCTATTTCAGCAATGCACCCGTGGTACAGGTGCCCGGGAGGCTGTTCCCCATCACAGTGAGTACTTTCCCCTCCTCCTACATCCCCAGACCTCCAACCTGGTCTCTGTCCAAACCTGGACATGCCTCTTCTCTCTGTGGCTGTATCTCCCATCTCTTTTTTTTAAAGATCTTCTCTTTTTTTAAAGCTACCATTTTCTGAGCATTCATAATGACCTGGTTAGAGTGCTAAGTGCTTATTAGAGTAAAAGCTGTTAGAAGAAGACCCAAAAATGGCTGGGCACATTGGCTCATGCCTGTAATCTCAGCACTTTGGGAGGCCAAGGCAGGCGAATCATGAGGTCAGGAGATCGAGACCATCCTGGCTAACACCGTGAAACCCCGTCTCTACTAAAAATACAAAACCAAAATTAGCCAGGCATGGTGGTGGGCGCCTGTAATCCCAGCTACTTGGGAGGCTGAGGCAGGAGAATCGCTTGAACCGGGGGGGCAGAGCTTGCAGTGAGCCGAGATCGCACCACTGCATTCCAGCCTGGATGACACAGCAAGACTCTGTCTCAGGCCGGGCGCGGTGGCTCAAGCCTGTAATCCCAGCACTTTGGGAGGCCGAGACGGGTGGATCACGAGGTCAGGAGATCGAGACCATCCTGGCTAACACGGTGAAACCCCGTCTCTACTAAGAAATACAAAAAACTAGCTGGGCGAGGTGGTGGGCGCCTGTAGTCCCAGCTACTCGGGAGGCTGAGGCTGGAGAATGGCGTGAACCCGGGAGGCGGAGCTTGCAGTGAGCTGAGATCCGGCCACTGCACTCCAGCCCGGGCTACAGAGCGAGACTCCGTCTCAAAAAAAAAAAAAAAAAAAAAAGACTCTGTCTCAAAAAACAAAAAGAAAAAAAAAAACCAAAAATGTAAAGTCTCAAATAAGAGAAGTTTATTTCTCTTAGATAACAGTGCGACTGATCCAGACTGGTGGTCAACCCTGTTCCATGTGGTCATTCAGGGATCCAGGCTCCTCCTTTCCCATTAGTCTACCATCTCACTGGGCAGGATTTCTCAAAGTCAGCAAGATTGACATTTCAATCAAGGATAATTCCTTGTCGTGGGGGCTGTCCTGTGGATCATAGGATATTTAGCAACATCCCTGGCCCCTACCCACTAGATGCTAGTAGTCTTCTCCTGTGGTTGTGACTATTAAAAATGTCTCCAGATATTGCCACATGTTCCCTGGGGTGCAAAACCACCCCTAATTGAGAAACACTGTCTTAGTGAATTATCCTTGTCTGTGTAGTCAAGACTTACAGGAAGAACTTCATTGTCTCTTGTGATTTCTGGTTCCAAATACCCATCAATTTGCCTTCTAAGCAGCCATAAAAAAAGAAAGAATGGGCCGGGCATGGTGGCTCGTGCCTATAATCCCAGCACTTTGGGAGGCTGAGGCAGAAAGATCATGAGGTCAAGAGCTCGAGACCATCGTGGCCAACATGGTGAAATCCTATCTCTACTAAAAATACAAAAATTAGCTGGGCACGGTGGCGTGTGCCTGTAATCCTAGCTACTTGGGAGGCTGAGGCAGGAGAATTGCTTGAGCCTGGAGGCGGAGGTTGCAGTGAGCTGAGATCATGCCACTGCACTCTACACTGGGAAGAGAGCAAGACCCATCTAAAAAAAAAAAAGAGAGAGAGAGAGAGAGAGAGTGCCAGCCGGGTGTGGTGGTTCATGCCTATAATCCCAGCTCTTTGGGAGGCCGAGGCAGGTGGATCACCTGTCAGGAGTTCGAGACCAGCCTGGCCAACATGGTAAAACCTTGTCTCTACTAAAAATGCAAAAATTAGCTCCAGTGGTGGTGCACCCCTGTTATCCCAGCTACTCAAGAGGCTGAGGTGGGAGAATTGCTTGAACCTGGGAGGTGGAGGCTGCAGTGAGCCGAGATCATGCCACTGTACTCCAGCTTGGGTGACAGAGCGAGACCCTGTCTCAAAAAAAAAAAAAAAAAAAAAAAAGAATGAGGCTGCTTCCTGAGAAATGTTTTCTAGGGTTTTGGTTTTTTTTTTTTAGTAGAGACGAGGTGTTGCTATGTTGTCTGCCTGAGATCAAGTAATCCTCCCGTCTTGGCCTCCCAAAGAGCTAGGATTACAGGTGTGAGCCAACTATGCCTGGAAATCAGCCAGCCAACCTGGCTCAGGCTCAGGTCCTCTCCTGGTCATCCAACCAACCTGATTTCTAGGGTTTTCATCCTGGTTCCATCACCTAGAATTTTTTTCTTGTTGAAGCTACTCTAAACACAAGAGAATGCATGCATTGTAAATATATAGCTCAATTAGTTTTCCCCAGTTAAATACATCTACATAGCTAGCACCCAGGTTTAGAAAAGTCAGACATTACCAGCACCCCACAAGCCTTGCAGTTGCTTTGTTACTTTGTCTTTTTATTACATCCTTCAGAAATTATCTAACTGCAGTGTGCTGTCTATCACCTGTTTCTCAATTAGGGGTGGTTTTGCCCCCCAGTGAACATGTGGCAAATATCTGGAGACATTTTTAATAGTCACAACCAGAGGAGAAGACTACTAGCATCTAGTGGGTAGGGGCCAAGGATGCTGCTAAATATCCTACAATGCACAGGACAGCCCCCACAACAAGGAATTGTCCAGACTTCAATGTCAATCTTGCTGACTTTGAGAAATCCTGCCCAGTGAGATGGTAGACTAGTGAGAAAGGAGGAGCCTGGATCCCTGAATGACCACATGGAACAGAGTTGCCCACCAGCCTGTACCTGTTGCACTGTGTCTTCTCTGTCAACCGGCTCTCCCCCGTCAGCCTGCAGCCTCCCCAGCCCATTGCTCTGAGCTGAAGGGACAGGGTGTGCTTCTACCTGGGGCTGTCTCCTCTCAGGTCGTGTACCAGCCACAGGAGGCGGAGCCGACCACGTCCAAGTCAGAGAAGCTGGACCCACGCCCTTTCCTGAGGGTACTGGAGTCCATTGACCACAAGTACCCACCTGAGGAGCGGGGTGACCTCCTCGTCTTCCTCAGCGGCATGGCGGAGATCAGCACCGTGCTGGAGGCCGCCCAGACCTATGCCAGCCACACCCAGCGCTGGGTGGTGCTGCCCCTGCACAGCGCCCTGTCTGTGGCCGACCAGGACAAGGTATCACAGGAAGCCCAAGTGGGGCAGGCGAGGGGTCTGCCTTAGTCAGGGGTGGCTGCACACAGGACTTGTGTAACTCCACAGACGCAGGGCTTGGGGGCTGCACTTGTGCAAAGTCGTAGCCACCTAGTGGCAGAGCCAGGCTGCGACCCCAGGTAGTTTCGCCCTGGAGCCCATGCTCTAAACCAGAGGTCGGCAAACTTTCTAGAAAGGATCAGAGTAGATATTGTCAGCCCTATGGACCATGGGCTGGCTGTCTGTCACAGCTACTCAGCCCCACTGTTGCAGCATGAAAGCAGCCATAAATTGAGTGGGTAAGTCTGTGTTCCAAAACAATTATTATTTTTTTTTGAAACAGGGTCTTGCTCTGTTGTCCAGGCTGGAGTGCAGTGGCATAATCGGGGCTCACTGCAGCCTTGACTTCTTGGGCTCAAGTGATCCCCTCTCCTTAGTCCCCCAAGTAGCAACTATAGGTGTGTGTCACTATACTCCGTTAATTTTTTTTTTTTTTGGAGACGGAGTCTCGCTCTGTCGCCCAGGCTGGAGTGCAGTGGCGTGATTGTGGCTCATTGCAACCTCCGCCTCCCAGGTTCAAGCGATTCTCCTGTCTCAGCCTCCCGAGTAGCTGGGACTACAGGTGCACACCACCATGTCCAGCTGATCTTTTGTATGTTGAGTTGAGACAGGGTTTCACCATGTTGGCCAGGCTGGCCTTGAACTCCTGACCTCAAGTGATCTGCCTGCCTCAGCCTCCCAAAGTGCTGGGATTACAAGTGTGAGCCACCGTGCCTGGCCTCCGTTAATTTTTTTTTTTTAATTTTAGTAGCAAAGAGGTCTCACTGTGTTGCCCAGGCTGGTTTCAAACTCCTGAGCTCAAGCGATCCTCCCACCTCGGCCCCCAGCAGGGGCAGTGCCAGTTTGTGCTTCAGCAGATCCCTCTGGCTGCCATGTGAGTCTGCAGGCCAGAGATCTGAGGGGAAGCTAGAGCAGGATTAGAGTGGGTGAGGAGAGGCCTGGACCAGGGCAGGGGCCAGGCTGTGGGAGGAGGGAAGGATTTCAAGAAAAGTTCAAGATGGCCTGGTGCGGTGGCTCACGCATATAATGCCAGCACAGGAAGCTGAGGCAGGAGGATCACCCGAGCTCAGGAGTTAGAGACCATCCTAGGCAACATAGTGAGACCTTGTCTCTACAAAACAAAAGAAAACTAGCTGGGCATGGTGGCATGTGCCTATAATCCCAGCTACTTGGGAGGCTGATGCGGGAGGATCACATGAGCTCGGGAGGTCAAGGCTGCAGTGAGCTGTGATCATGCCACTGCACTCCAGTGTAGGCCAAAGAGTGAGACCCTGTCTCAAAAAAAAAAAAAAGTTCAAGATGTTCAGATCGGGCGGCGGGTGTGGTGGTTCATGCCTGTAATCCCAGCACATTGGGAGGCCTAGGCGGGTGGATCACCTGAGGTCAGGAGTTCAAGACCAGCCTGGCCAACGTGGTGAAACCCCATCTCTCCTTAAAATACAAAAATTAGCCAGGCATGGTGGCACATGCCTGTAATCCCATCTGCTCCGGAGGCTGAGGCAAGAGAATTGCATGAACCCAGGAGGTGGAGTTGCAGTGAGCTGAGATCATGCCACTACACTCCAGCCTGGGTGACAGAGCAAGACTGCCTCCGTCTGAGGATGGGGGAGGGCCCAGGATGGCCCAGGTGATGGGGTGGATGGTGAGCTGTCTCCGAGAGGGAGGTCTCTGGAGGAGGAAAGGGTTCCAGGGAAGCTGCTGACATGGGGGTGGACGGGAAATTGGGCACGTAGGTTCGTCGGGGCTGAGTTAGTTCTTGACACCACCCCCTCCCTTTCCCCCAGGTATTTGATGTGGCGCCACCTGGAGTCCGGAAATGCATCCTCTCCACCAACATCGCCGAGACCTCAGTCACCATTGATGGGATCCGCTTTGTAGTAGATTCTGGTAAAGACCACCACAAGCCCCTACCCGCCACCCGCAAGGACTTAGATAGGAGCGTGGGGTCCGGAGGTGTACACGTGCGGCAGGGACGCACCAGCTTGAAGTGGGAAGTGCAGTTGACTTTCCCATGTCCAAAATGCTTGCGACCAGAAGTGTTTGGAATTTCAGGTTTTTTGGAATTTGGAATATTTGTATCTATTTTATTATTTGAGCATGTCAAATCGAAAACTCTGAAATCCTCCAGTGAGCATTTTATTGGAGGGTCATGTTAGCGCTGAAAACATTTCAGAGTTTTGAGCATTTCAGATTTTGGATTTCCGGAATTGGGATGCTGGAAGATGACATGTGGGGCCGTGGACCAGTGGCAGCATCTTAATTTTTCTCACGCCTCCCAAGCCTGCTTCTGCCCTGGGGCCTCTGCACTTACTGTTCTCTCTGCTGAGAGCTGTCTTTCTCCAGGTATTCACACAGCTGAGGCCCTCACCTCATTTCAGGGCCTGCATACAGGTCCCCCCATCAGAGAGGCCCATCCTGTCCACTCTAAGAGCTATCCCCTCCCCCTTCTCCATCCAGTGTTGCTTCTCATATGAGGGGGTTGGCATTCAATTTGGTTTTGTTTTTTTTTTGAGACGGAGTCTCGCTCTGTTACCAGACCGGAGTGCAGTGATGCGATCTCGGCTCATTGCAATCTCTGCCTCCCAAGTTCAAGCGATTCTCCTGCTTCAGCCTCCTAAGTAGCTGGGTTTACGGACGTGCATCACCACGCCTGGCTAATTTTTGTATTTTTAGTAGAGACAGGGTTTCACCATGTTGGCCAGGCTGGTCTCGATCTCTTGACCTCAAGTGATCTGCCTGCCTCGGCCTCCCAAAGTGCTGGGATTATAGGCGTGAACCACCGTGCCTGGTCCAGCATTCTGTTTTATATGTGCTGCTGTGTTTGTTCACTTTCTGTCCTCCTGACCTGAATGTTCGCTGGAAGGTCAGCATAGCATCGTGTTTGGAGACACTGGAGCCTGCCCGGCCGGGTTCAGTGCTGGATGAGTGGCTGGGTTCATGTCACTGACACTTCATGCATCGGTTGGCTTATCTGTAAAATGACAGTGACATGCCCTCCCTCAGGTTATGAGGATTAAATGACTTAACACCCTTGGGTGCCTTAGTGCCTGGCACAGAGCCATCACTCAATAAGTGTTAGCAGCTACCTGGTCGTATTGACTCTGGGATGCCATTGATGGTAAAATGGTTCATAATTTCATGTGCCATTAAGACATTTTAGGCCGGGCGCAGTGGCTCACGCCTATAAATCCCAGCACTTTGGGAGGCCAAGGCAGGCAGATTACTTGAGGTTAGGAGTTTGAGACCAGCCTGGCCAACATGGTGAAACCCCGTCTCTACTAAAAATACAAAAATTAGCCAGACTTAGTGGTGCATGCTTGTAGTCCCAGCTGCTCAGGAAACTGATGTGGGAGAATCGCCTGAGCCCAGGAAGTCGAGGCTGCAGTGAGCCGTGATTGTGCCACTGCACTCAAGCCTGGGCAACAGAGCGAGACCCTGTTTTGAAAAAAAAGAGAGAGAGAGAAATTTAAAAAATAGTCCCTGCCAGGTGCGGTGGCTCATGCCTGTAATCCCAGCACTTTGGGAGGCCGAGGCAGGTGGATCACCTGAAGTCAGGAGTTCGAGACCAGCCTGGCTAACATGGTGAAACCCCGTCTCTACTAAAAATACAAAAATGACCTGGGCGTGGTGGTGGGTTCCTGTAATCCCGGCTACTTGGTAGGCTGAGGCAGGAGAATCACTTGAACTTGGGAGGCGGAGTGAGCGAGATTGCGCCATTGCACTCCAGCTTGGGCAATAAGAGCAAAACTCCGTCTCAAAAAAAAAAAAAGAAATGTGAAAAAAGGTTGTTCTGCTACTGGAGGAAATACAGTGCTCTGTTCAGTCCTGTGAGACTAGGGCCTTTGTTTAACTCATTGCTCTTCCCCTAGTGCCTACTGCAGTGCCTGGTATATAGTAGGTGCTTAATAAGTATTGATTGGATAAATGAACCTCTGAAGAAACAAAGGCTTGGGAAAATAAATGAAAAGATGTGTGAGTGAAAGGCTGGGTGCGGTGGCCCATGCCTGTAACCCCATCACTGTGGGAGGCTAAGGGAGGCAGATTGCTTGAGCCCAGGAGTGTGAGATCAGCCTGTGAAACCCCATCTCTACAAAAAATTAGCTGGGCATGGTGGCGTGCCCCTTTAGTCCAGCTATTCGGGAGGCTGAGCTAGGAGGATCATCACTTGAGCCTGGGAGGTTGAGGCTGCAGTGAGCTGTAATTGAACCACTGCACTCCAGTCTGGGAGACAATGAGACCCTGTCTCAAAAAAAAAAAAAAAAAAAAAAAAAAGATGTGTAAGTGAGGAAATGAAAGAATAAATAAAATGTCAGAGTTGGACTCAGAATAAGCCCTCAGTTATCATTAACAGAATAAAGGAGTGAGGGTGTTGGCGAGTGGCCGGCCGCACATGGCTGCCACACACAGACTCCCTTTCCTCGTTGCTCCCATCCAGGGAAGGTGAAGGAGATGAGCTACGACCCGCAGGCCAAGCTGCAGCGGCTGCAGGAGTTCTGGATCAGCCAGGCCAGTGCAGAGCAGCGGAAGGGCCGGGCAGGCCGCACGGGTCCCGGAGTCTGCTTCCGCCTCTATGCCGAATCGGACTATGATGCTTTCGCCCCCTACCCGGTCCCGGAAATTCGGAGGGTGGCCCTGGACTCGTTGGTGCTGCAGGTGAGGCACGGGCAGAAACGGGACTATATGCTGATTGCTGGCACAGGGAGGAACCTGGGAGGCCTTTTAAATTTTATTTTATTTTATTTTATTTTATTTTGAGATAGGGTCTCGCTCTGTCACTCAGGCTAGAGTGCAGTGCTGTGATCATGGCTCACTGTAGCCTCCACCTTACAGGCTCAAATGATTCTCCTACCTCCACGTCCTAAGTAGCTGGGACCACAGGCACATACCACCATGCCTGGCTAACTTAAAATTTTATTTATTTATTTATTTATTTATTTTGGAGACGGAGTCTTCCTCTGTCGCCCAGGCTGGAGTGCAGTGGTGCGATCTTGGCTCACTGCAACCTCTGCCTTACAGGTTCAAGTGATTCTTCTGCCTCAGCCTCCCAAGTGGCTGGGACTACAGGCACGCACCACCATGCCCAGCTAATTTTTTGTATTTTTTTTTTTTTTCAGTAGAGACAGGGTTTCACCGTGTTAGCCAGGGTGGTCTCACTCTCCTGACCTCGTGATCCACCTGCCTTGGCCTCCCAAAGTGCTGGGATTCTAGGCGTCAGCCACTGTGCTCAGCCTAACTTTTTTTTTTTTTTTTTTTTTTTTTTTTTTTTTTTTGAGACGAGTCTCGCTTCTGGTTTCCCAGGCTGAGCAAGCTGTGGCCGGGTCTCAGCTCTCACTGCAAGTCTGGCTCCGGGTTCCCCATTCTGCCTCAGCCTCCCCGGTAGCTGGGACTACAGGCTCAGCCACCTCACCGCTAGTTTTTGTATTTTTTAGTAGAGACGGGGTTTCACCGTGTTAGCCAGGATGGTCTCGATCTCCTGACCTCGTGATCCGCCCGTCTCGGCCTCCCAAAGTGCTGGGATTACAGGCTTGAGCCACCGCGCCCGGCCAGCCTAACTTTTTAAATTTTTAGTAGAGATCAGGTCTTGCTATGTTGCCCAGGCTGGTCTCATACTTCTGAGCTCAAGTGATCTTCCCACCTTGTCCTTCTAAAGTAGTGGGATTATAGGCGTGAGCCATTGTGCCTGGCCAGCCAGGAAGCATTTACACAGGACCAATTCCAGAGTGTCAGGGCCAGGAAGGATAGGGCTAGCCAAGCCACTGAGGGGAATGTCAAAACCCTTGTTGAGGGGAGAATTGTTCCTTAAATCCACAGGGTCAACTGGGCATGGTGGCTCACACCTGTAATCCAAGCACTTTGGGAGGCCAAGGCAGGTGGATCACTTGATGTCAGGAGTTTGAGACCAGCATGACCAACATGGTGAAACCAGTCTCTACTAAAAATACAAAAAATTAGCCGGGTGTAGTGGTGCACGCCTGTAATCCTGGCTACTTGGGAGGCTGAGGGAGAAGAATTGCTTGAACTCAGAAGGTGGAGGTTGCGGTGAGCCGAGATTGCGCCACTGCACTCCAGCCTGGGCAATAGAACAAGACTCCATCTCAAAAAAAAAAAAAATTTTCTATAAGGTCAAAGGAAGAACCAGTGACTCAATCAGAATGCTTTCAGCTGTAACAGGAAACCTAGCAGGAAAGGGCTTTTAAAACCAGGGTTTCTCAATACATTTTATGTCATGATTTGTACTTCATTTGTTAATTTAGCATAGGTTAGACTGCCATGACAAATACACACGGTCACGAATGGCCAACAGTGGAATGGTGGTTTCCAGCTTGGCAGGCAATTTTCTTTATTCACGGACCCAGGCTCCTTCCCTCTTGTGGCTCTGTCATTTCCCCAGGGGCTTTTCCTGCATGTGTGTCCAGCCAGCCAAAGGGTCAAGGGCGTGGGAAGTGAGTACAGGAGGGTTTGCGTTTCGAGCCTGCAAATGGCGCACTTGCCTTGCCCTCACCACTCCCGGTCCATCCTCAGTCTTGTGGCCACGCCCAACCATGAAGGAGGCTGGGAAGTGTAGTCCTTGTGCTCAGGAACAAAAGGAAAAGGAAAGTTGGGAGCAGCTGATGGTGTCTACCACAGGCTCACATGCAGGTGTAGCACAAACCAGTGGCCTTCCTGCAGGAGGTGCACACTATTTTCTATTCTGTTTGATTTCATCTTTTTTTAAAAAAATACTGGTGCTGCCAGGCACAATTATCGGGAGAACCCACTCCTGATGTTTAATGTGGGTTCTTTTCTATTTCCTAAGTGTCTCGGCTGGGTTGAGAAGTAAAGGGAAAGAGCACAAGAGAGAGAAATTTAAAGCTGGGTGTCCGGCGGAGACATCACATGTCAGCAGGATCCGTGATGTTCCCCGAGCTGTAAAACCAGCAAGTTTGTATTAGCGATTTTCCTTTTTTTTTTTTTTTTTTAGAGGGGGTGTCTCGCTCTGTCGCCCAGGCTGGAGTGCAGTGGCCGGATCTCAGCTCACTGCAAGCTCCACCTCCTGGGTTTACGCCATTCTCCTGCCTCAGCCTCCCAAGTAGCTGGGACTACAGGCACCCGCCACCTCGCCCGGCTAAGTTTTTGTATTTTTTAGTAGAGACGGGGTTTCACCGTGTCAGCCAGGATGGTCTCGATCTCCTGACCTCGTGATCCGCCCGTCTCGGCCTCCCAAAGTGCTGGGATTACAGGCTTGAGCCACCGCGCCCGGCCGTATTAGCGATTTTCAAAAGGGGCGGGAGTGCACGAATAGGGTGTGGGTCACAGAGATCACATGCTTCACAAGGTAATAAAATATCACAAGGCAAATGGAGGCAGGGCGAGATCACAGGACCACAGGATGGGGCGAAATTAAAATTGCTAATGAAGTTTTGGGCGCGCATTGTCATTGATAACATCTTATCAGGAAACAGGGTTTGAGAGCAGACAACCTGTCTGACCAAAATTTATTAGGCGGGAATTTTCCTCCACCTAATAAGCCTGGGAGCACTACAGGAGACCGGGGCTTATTTCGTCCCTTGGGCTTGACCATAAAAGACTGCACGCCTTAAAAGGGGCCGTCTATAAGCCTACCTTCAGGGCGCATTCTCTTTCTCAGGGATGTTCCTTGCTGAGAAAAAGAATTCAGCAATATTTCTCCTATTTGCTTTTGAAAGAGGAGAAATATAGCTCTGTTCCATCCGGCTCACCGGCGGCCAGTTCAAAGTTACCTCTCTTGTTCCCTGAACATTGCTGTTATCCTATTCTTTTTTTAAGATGCCCAGATTTCATATTGTTCAAACACACATGCCCTACAAACAATCTGTGCAGTTGACTCAATCATCACAGGATCCTGAGGTGACATTCATCCTCCTCAGCTTACAAAGAAGATGACGGGATTAGGAGATTAAAGACAGGCATAGGAAATCACAAGGATATTCATTGGGGAAGTGATAAGTGTCCATGAAATCTTCACAATTTATGTTCAGAGATTACAGTAAAGATGTTATGCCCAGACCGTTTATTCCCCGAAGAAGACCACCAGAGTCCAGAGTCAAAGCTAAGCAGCAAGGATCTTTATTACAGGTTCGAACCTGGAACTCTCCCTCGCTCGCGAAACGAGACGGGCAGGAGAGCTCCCCCACTGAACTCCGAGCAGTGTTATATAGTCTAAAAAAAGTGGGCATAGAGTTATTATACAAATCAGATATATGATTGGCTAGTGTTTGAACAAGGCGATTTGGCTAACTATGATTGGTTCCCGCCGTTTCTGATATTTTGGTTCAACCTTTGAGGCGGGAGAGCAGGTTTATGGCAGCAAGAGTTTATCTTACTTAAACACGTCTTGTGACCTTGCCTCAGAACTTACAAAATCTCTGGTATGTGCAGAAAAACAGGTGCTCACAGAACTTACGAAATCTCTGGTATGTGCAAAGATTAGAGAGCAGAACAAAAGGGTGTAGCGGGGGGGGGGGC
The DNA here is from genome assembly GCF_008728515.1 of Papio anubis. Classification (NCBI taxonomy): domain Eukaryota; kingdom Metazoa; phylum Chordata; class Mammalia; order Primates; family Cercopithecidae; genus Papio; species Papio anubis. The sequence goes on along the minus strand of NC_044995.1, from coordinate 1,217,744 downwards.
GGGTACACATCTATCTTTGTGTCCTTTCAAAGACAGGCGTAAGAAATTATAAAAGTATTAATTTTGGGAACTAATAAATATCCATGAAACCTTCACAATTTATGTTCTTCTGCCGCGGCTTCAGCCAGTCTCTCCGTTCGGGGTCCCTGACTTCCTGCAGCAACAATGAGTGGCTCATGCCTGTTATCCCAGCACTTTGGGAGGCTGAGGCAAGAGGATCGCTTGAGCCCAGGAGGTCGAGGCTGCAGTGAGCCTTGATTGCATCACTGCACTCCAGCCTGAGTGATAGAGCAAGACCCTGTCTCATAAAAAAACAAAGTCCATGGGGTAGGTTGTCTTATCTTAATTTTTCGACCAGAAGAAGGATGCACAGAGAGAGAAAATATTGCCCCAGGTCACACAGCTGGCAAGTAGTAGAGTCAGGGCTCCATCCGAGGCCACCAGGCATCAGAGCCTACTTTGTGAGTGGCCACTGGCCCCAGGCACAGTGGGTGTCACCTCCTCCTCCTTTACCATACAGAGGCAGAAGCAAGGAACTGCTCTTCTCTGGGTCTAATTTTTGAGACCACGGGAACATTTTCTAGAAGCCTCTGGCCAGTCTCTCATCCTCTCTTGTCAGCAGAAGCAGGTCACATATGTTCACCCTATGCCCAGCAATTGTCTAGGGTTGTAGCATTGCCTGAGTTGATCAGAGCAGTGTCTCAGCCCTAGCTGCATACTAGAAACACCTGCAGAATTAAAAAAAACCCATGCCCTGCCCCCTGCCTCTTTAAATTAGAGCTGCTAATGTAAAGGTTATTTATTTATTTATTTTTGAGACTGAGTCTCATTCTGTCACCCAGGCTGGAGTGCAGTGGTGTGATCTCGGCTCACTGCAACCTCCACCTCCCAGGCTCAAGTGGTTCTGAGAGGAGCCGGGCACATTCCTCAGCCCCGGGCTCAAAACAAACCATCCCACCACATATCTCTCAAACTTCCTGAGCCCAGTACAAACACATCCCATCCTCCCATCCCACCACATATCTCTCAAACTTCCTGGGCCCAGTACAAACACCACCTGGAAGGTCTCCGATAAGGAGACAGCCGTTCAAGGTTTTACTGAAAGCGCGGGAACCGAAAGAATTCCTTTGTTCCCCTGTAACTTTCAGGCTATAAAAAAGCAAGCACTCGCATTGTTCGGGGCCCTCTTGTATGCTGTGTAATGGAGGGACCAGGTTCGAACTTGTCATAAAGATCCTTGCCGCTTGGCTTTGACTCTGGACTCTGGTGGTCTTCTTTGGGGAACAGAGGGTCTGGGCATAACAGTTCTCCTGCTTCGGCCTCCCGAGTAGTTGGGACCACAGATGGGTGCCACCAGGCCCAGCTAATTTTTATATTTTTAGTAGAGAGGGAGTTTTACCATGTTGGCCAGGCTGGTTTTGAACTTCTGACTTCAGATGACCTGCCTGCCTTGGCCTTCCAAAGTGTTGGGATTACAGGCATGAGCCACCGCGCCTGGCCTATAAAGGTTTTAAAATGAGTATTGGGTGAGCTCCTAGACAACATCAAGGCTTGGTCAGCAGGGAGGAAGGAGCAGCAGCTGCTTGCAGGTGGACGCCAGAACTTCTAGTGCCCTCGGATGAAAGCCAGGCGAACAGGCTCTCTGGACTTCCTTCTCACTCTCTGGCCATCACATGAACCGCCTTGCTAGCCTCTCCTTCTTCTAGTCACCAGAGAGGTGCTGTTTGCTTACGTATGCCACGCCAGGCTCCGGGGTGGACATATGCTGTCACTTAATTCTCCCACCACCTGCTGCCTGCCTGAGCCACTGCATTAATTGGGATTCTTTTGATTGCAAGTGAGAGAAATACAACTGAAACAATTGTAGGCAGAAAGGGGGATCTTACCATTTTGTGCATTCGTGAGATGGTATGTCTAACTTAGGAACAATCCAAGAATTTCTCCATCTGCTGTAGATGGGCTCATTTCCAAACAATGGACAAAGTCAAAAGTCACAGCAGTTCTGGGTTAATAAGATAGGCTTCCATCCTGGCCACAACCAAAGAGGATGCTGGGAATGCTCTTCCTGGCTGCAGTCTCAGGGAAAGATTCTGATTGGTCCAGCTCAGGTCATGTGCCTCTCGTCCATGGTCAGGGTCTGGGGGAAGATGTGCTAGGGAGACAGACACAGAGACAGCAGCCCTCCTTGCCTGCCTCTGTACAATGGATCTTGACATTGGGAATGTTATGTTATGTTATGTTATGTTATGTTATGTTATGTTATGTTATGTTATGTTATGTTATGAGATGGAATCTCACTCTGTGGCCCAGGCTGGAGTGCAGTGGTGAAATCTCGGCTCACTGCAACCTCCGCCCTGCAGGTTCAAGCAATTCTTCTGCCTCAGCCTCCCAAGTAGTTGAGATTACAGGCGCACGCCATCACACCCAGCTAATTTCTATATTTTTAGTAGAGACAGGGTTTCACCATGTTGGCCAGGGTGGTCTCAAACTCCTGACCTCAAGTGATCCACCTGCGGTGGCCTCCTAAAGTGCTGGGATTGCAGGCGTGAGCCACTGTGCCTGGCTGACACTGGGAATTTGAGATGAAGTCTTGATGTGTTGCCAGGCTGGAGTGCAGTGCAGAGGCCCGATCTCGGCTTACTGCAATCTCCACCTCCTGGGTTCAAGCGATTCTCCTGCCTCAGCCTCCCAAGTAGCTGAGATTACAGGCGCACACCACCACTAATTTTTGTATTTTTAGTAGAGACAGGGTTTCACCATGTTGGCCAGGATGGTCTCGAACTCCTGACCTCAAGTGATCCACTCGTCTTGGCCTCCCAAAGTGCTGGGATTACAGGCATGAGCCACTGCGCCCGCCGAACTGGGAATTTTAAAATATCATGAGTTTGTGATCCCTGAGCCCCTCTGTGCTGCACAGTGGCTCTTGTGTTTCCCAATCTTAGGGGTTTTTCTTCTCATTCTAGATGAAGAGCATGAGCGTGGGGGACCCCCGAACCTTCCCCTTCATCGAGCCCCCACCACCAGCCAGCCTGGAGACCGCCATCCTCTACCTCCGGGACCAGGGGGCCCTGGACAGCTCAGAGGCCCTCACGCCCATTGGGTCCCTGCTGGCCCAGCTGCCTGTGGACGTTGTGATTGGTGAGTACCCATCCCCTTCGTGATCACGCAGGGCACCAGGAGCGGGTGTGGGCACAGCTAACTCTCTGAGTCACCTGGGGGCAAGTCTGTCTGTTTCTTCCCTGGGTCCAGTTCATTTATTCACTATTCATTGGGCCAGGTGCTGTTCTAGGTGCTGGGCATATAGCAGTGGACAGAACAGACACAAATCTCTAGCCTCAGGGAGCTGACATTTTGGTGAAGAAAACCAGCAATAAGTTAGGACAATAAGGAAAAGGTATACTAGATCAGATGGTGCTTAGTGTTCTGGAGAGAAGAAACAACGGGGTTGGGGAATGGGGAGTTGCAGTTTATAATACAGGCCTCAGGTATAAGGCAGACCTCACGGGGAAGGTAACATCTGTGCAGAGAAACGGAGATGAGGGCTAGGAGCCATGCAAATACTAGAACATGCTTGCCAGCAGAAGCAGAGAAACATGGCCGGCACAGTGGCCCACACCTGTAATCCCAGCACTTTGGGAGGCTGAGACAGGTGGATTGCTTAAGCCTAGGAGTTTGAGACCAGCTTGGGCAAAATAGCAAAACCCTGGTTTCTACCAAAAAAAAAAAAGAAATATAAAAATAGAATGTGAGCCCTGTATGTAATTTAAAACTTCCCAGTAGCTACATTAAAAAAGCAAAAACAGGCTGGGCACAGTGGCTCACGCCTGTAATCCCAGTACTTTGGGAGGCTGAGGTGGGTGGATCACGAGGTCAGCAGTTTGAGACCAGCCTGGCCAACATGGTGAAACCCTGTCTCTACTAAAAATACAAAAATTAGCCGGGTGTGGTGGCGTGAGCCTGTCATCGCAGCCACTTGGGAGGCTGAGGCAGGAGAATCGCTTGAACCTGGGAGGCAGAGGTTGCAGTGAGCTGAGACCATGCCATTGTAATCCAGCCTGGGCAATGGAGCAAGACTCCATCTCAAAAAACAAACAAAAAAAAAAGCAAAAAGAAACAGGTGAGATTCATTTTGATAAAATAGCTGATTTAACTTAATATACCTAAAACATCATAATTTTAACATAATCAATATAAACATTTTTTGCAAGATGTTATGTTATTTTTTACCATACAGAGTCTTGGAAATCTTGGCTTGGACCAGCCATGTTCAACTGCTTAGTAGCCATGTGTGGCCAGAGGCGGCCATATTGGACAGTGCAGATGTAGCATGAGGGCGTTCAGGCAGTGGGGAACAGCCAGTGCGGAAGGCCTGTGGGGGGCACATGCCTGCTGCTACGAGAACAGTGAGGAGCCCGGTGTGGCTGCAATGGAGTGAGAGGGAAAAGGCGGGAGATATTAACCAACAGTCCCATTCATTCATTAAATACTTTTTTTTTTTTTCTTTTTTTGAGACTGAGTTTTACTCTTGTTACCCAAGCTGGAGTGCAATGGTGCCATCCCGGCTCACCGCAACCTCCGCCTCTTGAGTTCAAGCAATTCTTCTGCCTCAGCCTCCCAAGTAGCTGGGATTACAGGCATGCGCCACCACACCTGGCTAATTTTGTATTTTTAGTAGAGATGGGGTTTCTCTATGTTGGTCAGGCTGGTCTCGAACTCCTGACCTCAGGTGATCTGCCCGCCTTGGCCTCCCAAAGTGCTGTGATTACAGGCTTGAGCCACCATGCCTGGCCCATTAAATATATATATATAATTTTTTTTTTTTTTCTTTGAGACAGTGTCTCACTCTGTCACCCAGGCTGGAGTGCAGTGGTGCGATCCCAGCTCATTGCAGCCTCCGCCTCCTAGATACAAGCAATTCTCCTGCCTCAGTCTCCCGAGTAGCTGCGACTGTGGGTGCCTGCCACCATACCTGGCTAATTTTTGTTTTGTTTTGTTTTGAGACAGTTTTTGCTCTGTTGCCTAGGCTGGAGTGCAGTGGTGTGATCTCAGCTCACTGCCACCTCCTGGGTTCAAGCGATTCTCCTGCCTCAGCTTCCTGAGTAACTAAGATTACCAGCTCACACCACCATGCCTGGCTAATTTTTGTGTTTTTAGTAGAGATGGGCTTTCATCCTGTTGGCCAGGCTGGTCTCGAACTCCTGACCTCAAGTGATCTGCCCACCTCAGCCTCCCAAAGTGTTGGGATTACAGGCGTGAGCCACCGTGCCCGGGCAATATTTGTTTTTTCAGTAGAGACAAGGTTTTACCATGTTGGCCAGGCTGGCCTTGAACTCCTGACTTCAAGTGATCTGCCCCACCTCGGCCTCTCAAAGTGCTGGGATTATAGGCTTGAGTCACAGCGCCTGGCCCATTCGTTAAATAATTTTCGAGCACCTGCTGCGCCTTCTCCCTCTCACTCCATTGCAGCCACACTGGGCTCCTCACTGTTCTCGTAGCAGCAGGCATGTGCCCCCCACAGGCCTTCCGCACTGGCTGTTCCCCACTGCCTGAACGCCTTCATGCTACATCTGCACTGTCCAATATGGCCGCCTCTGGCCACACATGGCTACAGTTCTAGATGCCAGAGATATGACAGTGAATAAAACAAAACTCCTTCCCTCACAGAGTTCACATGTAACAGAGGAGATGGACAGGGGCAGATAAATGAGTGAAACACGGAATGTCAGCCGCTGGTTCCTGCTCGGGTAGATGCAGGGCGTGGTGGGCACAGTGGGGGCTGGGAGCAGTGTTATGCGGCTGTCCTGGGAGGCCTCACTGAATGGTGACACCTGGGCAGAGGCCTGAAGGAGGGGAGGGAACAGCTGTCCCTCTGGCCCTGGGTCAGGTGAGGAGCTTTGAATTAGATGGGAAGTGTTTAAGTGGCACTGGGTTCTACGTGACTGAAGGTGGCCAGAAAATTCATCAGCTGACCTGGCGGTTCTGTGAGGATCTAGAAAGGCCGGGTCCACAGAGGTGGATGGAGACCATTTTCAGTTCCCCGCCCTCCTGATCTCAGGTCTTCAGTAGCCAGTCACAAGCAGATGTGGTGCTCCTCGTCCCCATGCTGTGTGTCATCAGGAATAGGGCGTTAATCTTGAGGGATTTAGGGCCAGCAGACCCTCTGACCCTGTCGCTCTTGTGGCCATCCTGTGGCGTGCCATCAGTGTCTCAAGGCACTCAGCTGACGCTGCAGACGCCACCGCTAGAGGCTGGGGGTGGCCTGTGGTGTCTGGCTTGCAAGGCTGTTTCAGAGAATATGGCGCAAAGTGCCCCGGCGCAAGTGACAGGAAAGACAGGCTGCCTCGCTTGAATTCCCCGGCACTTGGGGTAATCACAGGGCCTCCCTTGGGAGGCACAGGCAGGGTACCCAAGATCCCCCAAACACAGAAGTCCTGGCTTTTCCACAGCCCAGACCCCTCCCACCTCTCTCCTCTGCACAGCGTGTCCCCAGCTCTGCCCTGCGCCCCTCTGTTGCGGGCTCAAGGATGTCAAAACTCTTCCTCTCCCTCATTCCTGAGTCATGCTCACCCCTCCTGGGGAGTTCGCTGACTGAGGCTTGTTTATCTTGCCTGAGTTTCCTGACTCAAGACTTTCTATTTCCAGCAGCCTGCGGCCCACCATGGCAGGACCACCCCTGTGTGTGTTAACACCATTAAAGTCCCCCATCCTTGCAGCACAGCGGGCTTCAGTGTGGGCAGGAGGCTGGATCCGCTGGACTCGGAGGGCTGCCCGGGCTGAGAAGATGGTTCATTTTTGTTTGATTTATTTTTATTTATTTATTCGTTTTGAGATGGAGTCTCACTCTGCCCTCCAGGTTGGAGTGCAGTGGCGTGATCTTGGCTCACTGCAACCTCCACCTCCCAGGTTCAAGTGATCCTCCCACCTCAGCCTCCTGAGTAGCTGGGATTACAGGCATGTGCCACCACACCCAATTAATTTTTGTATTTTTAGTAGAAACGGTGTTTCACCATGTTGGCCAGGCTGGTCTTGAACTCCTGACCTCAAGTGATCAGACAGCCTCGGCCTTCCTAAGTGCTGGGATTACAGGCGTGAGCCACTGTGCCTGGCCTCGTTTTTGTTTTGGAAGGAAACAGGGCTAGAGCAGAGAGAATCTGAGCTGAGAAGCAGAAGAATGTTCTGTGAGCGCTTGCTGTGTGCCGGGGAAAGGCTCTGTGGACTTTCCATTATTTCATCCTTACCTGCTGAGGGCAGGGCCTCTGGTCGTCCCCAGTGTGCAGATGGAGAAACTGAGGCTGGGCCCAGGAGGCTCCTGAGAGCCTGGGGGAAGCCTGGCTTTGATGGGAGGTGATGCTAAGTGCCTCACACACATTATCTCCCTGAGGGCTGGGGGCAGGTGCCCCCACTTTCCCTGTGGGGAAAACAAGGCTCAGAGAACTGCTGCTCAGGGTCACAGTGGGAACCAAGAGGCACGGATGGCCCTGTGCTGGGCGTCCTCTGTGCCGGGCGGAGTTCTGAACGCTTCACTGGGTGAAACACACCAGCCTCTTGGCAGCCTGAGGAGAGGCCGATGCTGTTGTTCCCCCATTTACAGATGGGGAAGCAGCGGCACGGCGAGGTGGGGCCACTTGTCCCTGGTGACAGAGCTGGGGCATCCTGGAATAAGACAGGGGCCTGCCCAGTACAGCCCCGAGCCCTACTTTAGGTCCACCTTTGATTTATGAGGCCAGCTTTTTTGTTGTTGTTTGGTTGGTTGGTTTTTGAGACGGAGTCTTGCTCTGTCACTCAGGCTAGAGTGTAATGGCACGATCTCAGCTCACTGCAACCTCCGCCTCCAGGGTTCAAGTGATTCTCTTGCCTCAGCCTCCCAAGTGGCTGGGATTACAGGTGCCCGCCACCACACCCAGCTAATTGTTGTATTTTTTAGTAGAGCCCGAGTTTCACCAGGTTTGCCAGGCTGGTCGCGAACTCCTGACCTCAGGTGATCCACCCACCTCGGCCTCCCAAAGTGCTGAGATTACAGGTGTGAGCCACCACACCTGACCTTGTTTTGTTTTTTTTTTTTTTTTTGAGATGGAGTTTTACTCTGTCACCCAGGCTGGAGTGCAGTGGTGCGATCTCTACTCACTGTATCCTCCACCTCCTGGGTTCAAGCACTTCTCCTGCCTCAGCCTCCCAAGTAGCTGGGATTACAGGCACCCACCACCATGCCTGGATAATTTTTGTATTTTTAGTAGAGACGGGTTTTCACCATGGTGGCCAGGCTGCTCTCGAATTCCTGACCTCAGGTGATCTGCTTGAGTCCAGTTTTGTGACAGGCACTGCGGGAAGTCAGCAAAGGGAAAGAGTGGGGGCGGGTCAGACACATGACACAGACCACTAGCCACAGGACAGGAGGGCAAGGGAGTCCCCGGAAGTCCAGCGTCAGCTTGGGCACCCAGAACGAGGGGATGTCTAGATGTCCGCTGTGGAGCACTCACAGATGGAGACAGTGTTCACCAGCTCTTCGGCCACCCTGGGAGATGGTTCCTGCCACTTTTCCTCTCCGTGGCCTCCCCTCTGCCCCTCCTCCCCTTTCCCTGCCTCTCCCAGCCCCTGCCCCATCTTTCTCCATCTCTCCCCTGCCTTCTGTCCCCTCTTCCTCTTCCACCTCCACCTTGACTTAAACAAAGGTAGCAGAAGAAGCTTCATCCTGTGATAGGCACAGGAGTCAGTGCGTGCCTGTGCCAGGGCAGAGAGGGACTCACTCACAGGTCACACTCTAGCGCAGAGGAGAGACGTCCACCACAATGGGTCAAAATGAGCTCCTAGAGCAAAGACCAAGCCAGGGAAGCGTCGGAGCGCTGGGGGGTGGGTTGTAAATAGCAGAGTGGGGAACTTGGTGACAGGAGTAGCCGGCACTTAGACAGTGTCTCCTGTGTGTCCGAGGAGGCAGGCACTGGCCATCTCCAACCTACAGATGGGGAAACCGAGGCCCTTGCCCACGGCCTCATGAGCAGAAAGCACAGCGCGTGGGTTTGAATCTGTCCATCTGGGTCACGAGGCCCATAGTGGGCAAGATGGAGGGGGTGGGAGCAGGAGGGCAGGCGGAAGGGCGGGCCGGGGCCCCGAGGGGTGAGGGCTGCGCCTGTCCTGGCACCCAGGAGCCTCAGCCCCGTGTCTCCGCTCCAGGGAAGATGCTGATCCTGGGCTCCATGTTCAGCCTGGTGGAGCCTGTGCTCACCATCGCGGCTGCGCTCAGCGTCCAGTCGCCCTTCACCCGCAGCGCCCAGAGCAGCCCAGAGTGCGCGGCAGCACGGCGGCCGCTGGAGAGCGACCAGGGTGACCCCTTCACACTCTTCAACGTCTTCAACGCCTGGGTGCAGGTGAGGCTGGTGGTGGGGCCCCTCTGTCTGTCACCCTGCTCAGGGCCAAGGCCTTCTGTGGCTGTGGCTCCTCCTCGTGTCCTACCCTGGGAGGACCACTGAGCCCTCCACCGACTGGGCCTGCCTGGGGAGGGCCACGTCTCCACCATCCATGGCCTCGGCTCGAGACAGCATGTGCCCAGGCCCGGGGCACAGAGGAGCCCGGATTTCTGGAGCACTGATGAAAACCTGTGCCATCTGGAGAAAGTCCAGGCTCCTTGGGGGGCATCTGGATATCCAGTATATGTCCCCTGAGTCCCCACCCTAATGCTGGCCCTGTACCGTAGTGCTGAGGATCCATTAGTGCCAAAACTACCCTGGCCCTGCCCTCCCAGGGTTCACAGCCCAGTGCAGGGAGACAGACCACTGATGTGACAGTGACAACCCAGAGAGGGCTGGAATGGGGAGTCCAAGGGGCTGGGAGAGCCCAGAGGGGTGTCGAACCCAGTGTGTGGGTAGTCTGGGAGGGCTTCCCATAGGAGGGGGCACTGGGGCTGAGACCTGGAAGCAGCAGAGCAGGTGTCCCTGAGGGATGCTTGTGTTGGGGTTCTGGGTGCTAGGTCAGCCCCTCCCTCCCTGAGCTGGCTGGGCCCTGACACCCTGGCATCTGCTCCTCCCCTCAGGTAAAATCTGAACGAAGCAGAAACTCTCGCAAGTGGTGCCGCCGCCGGGGCATAGAGGAGCATCGGCTGTACGAGATGGCCAACCTTCGGCGCCAGTTCAAGGTGAGGCTCAGGAGGAGGGGTAAGGCTGGCCCCGCCCAGGCAGATGCATGCAAGCACACTCCAGGGCACTGCCTCCCCTTCCCGGACAGCAGTCAGACCAGAGTCCCACCCTGCACCTGCCTCCCCCACCACCCGGTGACCAGGTGTTGGGGCAGCCGGGCAGGGCAAAGGGAGCAGAAATCCAGGAGGGCTTCCTGGAGGGGTGGATGGAGTCAGTGGACATGCAGCATCCTCGGGAAGAGCTCGCCCTCCCGACCGGGGATGCTGAGCTGGCTGCATGGGTGTGGTGCTGGAGGCAGCCTATGGTTGTGGTTGGGGCCGGCACATCTGGAGCCAGACACCCCAGCCACAAACCTGGCTCTGCCATTTCTGACAGCGTGGCCCTGGGCATGTTATTGCTTGTCTCTGGGCCTCAGCTTCCCCTAGAAAAAAAGAGAGAATAAAAATAGCACCTGCCGGGCAGGCGTGGTGGCTCACGCCTGTAATCCCAGCACTTTGGGAGGCTGAGGCGGGTGGATCACGAGGTCAGGAGTTCGTGATCATCCTGGACAACATGGTGAAACCCCGTCTCTGCTAAAAATACAAAAATCAGCCAGGCTTGGTGGTGAGTGCCTGTAATCCCAGCTACTTGGGAGGCTGAGGCAGGAGAGTCGCTTGAACCCAGGAGGCAGAGGTTGTGGTGAGCCAAGATTGAGCCATTGCACTCCAGCCTAGGCAAAAAAAAAAAAAAAAAAATTGGGTTTCTCCTGTGCCCACACAGTTCCGCAGCTTGTTTCATGGATACTCCGTGGATGTTCTCCATCTGAGTGCAGAAAGACCTGCTGTTAGGCCCTTTTCCGTGGTTGTATCCATGGATTGAGGATAGAATAAAAGAGTTCCTGGTGTCACCCGTTCTCTTTGGTTGGAGATGGGCAAGCAGAGGCCCAGAATAGGCAGTCACCCAGCCGACGCCTCCTGTGCAATTTCTGGGGTCCTGGTGTTGGGGACCACAGATGCCCTGACCGCTCTCAGCATCGGTCCTGAGGTCTCTGGCTGCTAGAGTTCAGGCTTCACTGGTCCCCAGATGCTTTGAGAATCTAATGGAAAGTGTGAGCCCTTTGCACACACACATGCAAACACACAGACACAAACACACACATGCACACACAATCTCCTGTGTCCTCCATCGGCCAGGGCTCAGCAGGAAACAGAGGGTCCAACCAAATCAGGTCGCTTGAGGAATGTTGACAAGGTGTGGACACGGGGAGGGCATGGGGAGGGCAGGGGTCTCCGATTTTATGGGTCACAGTCAGCTGGAGGGTCTGTTGAGTCCAGATGCCCAGCCCCGCCCAGCCCCCTCCACTCTCCACTTGGTCGTTCTGGAATGAGGCCCAGGACTTGGCATTCCCACCAAGTTCCCAGATGCCCCAGGGCTACACTCGGAAGCGCTAGTGCAGGACGCCCACCAGGGCTGTGTGGGAAAGCAGGGCTCCTTGAGGGGCATCTGGATATCCAGTATATGTCCCCTGCCCCAGACCCGAGGGGCAGGTGGGGCAGTCACCAGAGCCTGGAGCCAGCTTTTGGAGAAGGCACTGGGCGCCCCTGCCTGCCTCCTCCTGCCCCTGGCCCCGGTGTTCCCTCTGCCGACAGTGAGGACAGCTCTCCCTCTGGAGCAGCGATCCGCGCCCAACACCACGCAAGGTGCTGTCCTCATTCAGCCCCCTTTGGGCACTAGCAGCCCTGCCACCAGGAGGGTCCCCATTTCCATATGAGTCCAGAGCCCACTGAGTCTGCTCTGAGGCCCTCACCCCTGCCCACCTGCCCCCAGGAGCTGTTGGAGGACCACGGGCTGATGACTGGGGCCCAGGCCACGCAGGTGGCGGACAGCTACAGTCGGCTGCAGCAGCGCCGGGAGCGCCGGGCCCTGCACCAGCTGAAACGCCAGCACGAGGAGGGCGCGGGGCGCAGGCGCAAGGTGCTGCGGCTGCAGGAGGAGCAGGACGGCGGCTCCAGCGAGGAGGACCGGGCTGGCCCAGACCCCCCAGGGGCTGGCGATGGCGTGGACATCCAGGTGGGTGCCATGGGCTGTGGGGTGTGGGGGTAGGTGGGTGGGGTTTACCAAGGTGGGTCTTGACCTCTCCTGGGGGTTCCCAGGGGCCATGACCCTGTCCTCATTTCAGGAGCTGGGTTTCTGTGGATGGTGCTTGGCCCCAGGTATCTGCAGTGCCTGGGGGTCTGCGGATCATGGTAGCAGCTCCTCAGGTCCCCTAAGACTCTGCCTTCCCATGTTCCCCCCAGGATGTGAAGTTCAAGCTCCGGCATGACCTGGCGCAGCTGCAGGCCGCTGCCAGCTCAGCCCAGGACCTGAGCCGCGAGCAGCTGGCTCTGCTGAAGCTGGTGCTGGGCCGGGGCCTGTACCCGCAGCTGGCTGTCCCCGACGCCTTCAACAGCAGCCGAAAGGACTCAGACCAGGTGGGGCCTGTTCTGCCCCATCCTATGTTTCGTCCTCCAACACACGAACCCTGAGTGCCTGTCCTGAGTGCCCTGAGGTCCTCATCCCTGTCCACCTGCCCCCAGGAGCTGTTGGAGGACCACGGGGTGACTGAAACAACCCTGGTTCTGTCCCCATGGGGCTCACAGACCAGTGGGAGGACAGACCTGTCCCCAGACAACCCAGAGTGGGCAGGGCTTGGGGAGCTGAGGACACTGTAGGAGCCCACAGGGGGCACCTGCCCCAGATTTGGAGGAGTCAAGGAGGGCTTCCTGGAGGAGGGGACCTGGGCCAGAGGGTGGAGGAGAGGCATCCTGGGCAGAGGAGAGAGCAGATAGGAGGGCCTGTGCTTCGTTTCCGTCCTCCACAGATTTTCCACACACAGGCCAAGCAGGGCGCCGTGCTGCACCCCACCTGCGTCTTTGCTGGCAGCCCTGAGGTGCTACATGCACAGGAGCCAGAGGCCAGCAGCTGCGATGGAAGCCGAGGTACAGTGAGCCCAGGTGGAAGGAACCCCCATCCGGGATGTGAAGGGCGGGGATACCGTGAACTCCCGGGCCCCTCCGGCTGGGGCTCCCCCTGATCCTTCCCACACCGGTCCAGGCTGGTATTGACAGGGGCCCGCAGGAGCGGAGGTTCCAGGGCCAGGCCTCCCTGGGTAGCCTTGGGTGACTCACCCCTGCTGGGCCTCGCCCTCCCCATGGTGGTGATAGCCAACCTGAGCCAGTGTGGCTGTGTCCAGGGAGTGAACACCGGTCAGGGGCCTGTCCCGTGGGCTCTGTGAGCTCCCACCTGGGTCCTGCAGGGGGAGGCCCCCCCGGCGCCCATGTGCATGGAAGGGTGTCTCGCTGCAGACATGGCTGCCTGCTGGGAGTCACACTCAGATTTGGCCAAGCCACCGAAGCCATGCTGTGAGCATATTCTTTCTACCAATGTGTACATTGACCGGGTGGCACAGGTGGGCCTCTGATGGGCCTGGGTGGGCCAGGGTGGGCCTGAGTGGTCCTCCTCAACCTTTCAGACGACAAGGACAAGATGAGCAGCAAACACCAGCTCCTCAGCTTCGTGTCCCTGCTGGAGACCAACAAGCCATACCTGGTGAACTGCGTCCGCATCCCTGCCCTCCAGGTGGGCCTCTGCCCCACCCTGCCCCCATGCCCAGATATGAGAGCTGCGTTGCCCAGGGTGGTGGGTAGGGGCACCGCGTGGGCTTGGAGGGGCCGCCTGGCACCTGGGCTGGCCGCAGGCGTCTGCCTTGAGCCGTTGCTGTGGCCGCTTTTTCTCTCATTCATGGAGTTGCTCAACAGTTACCTGCCGAGTGCCTGCTGGGTGCCAGGCGCGGTGCCAGGGGCGCAGCAGGGAACCAGGCAAGAAGGCCAGCCCCTGCCCTCCCGGGCTCCCGTGGCAGGGGACAGTGATAGCAGTAGCACAGTGACACCCTGAACGACCTGTGGGAAGGTGGTGCTGGGCAATAGAGAGTAGGGTGGGGGTGAGGGTGGACACAGGGTGTGGCATAAGATAAGGCCACCTGGTGTCTCCAAGTAGACACCCAAGGAGGAGAGTGTGTGGATCTCGGGGCAGAATGTCCCAGGCAGTGGAGTGGCCTGCGCAGAGGCTCTGAGGCAGACACGTGCCTGGTGTGCAGTCGGCAAGGGGGAGTGTGCAGAGATGAGGCCAGAGAGGCGAGGGAGACAAGACCCTGGGAACTTCTGAGCAGAGCTGGGACAGGGTCCCAGCCAGGAGGGCTGGCAGCCGCCAGGAGGGAGAAGAAGGGCGCGGCCCGGGTGGAGGCTGAGGCCGAACTCAGATCGTGGATGCCCTTGCATGGGCGCTGGCAGCAGAACCATGGGCCCCACGGCAGCCGCTGCCCTGCCCCGAGTGCTCCTCGAGTGTCTCCGTGATCCAAGGCCTGGCCTTGGAGTCCTCACACAGCCCTGCAGGTCTCCCTTTATAGAGGGGACTGAAGCTCAGGCAGGGGTGGGGACACATCACCTGTCTAAGTCACACAGCAAGCAGGTGGCCAAACCAGAGCTCCCGGGTCACGCTGCCCCCTCCTGCCTCCCGCTCACTACCAGCACTGCCCAGCGTGGGTCCCAGAGAACGTGGAGGGAAGAGAGGAACCTGCGGGCTCCCAGAGCCTCAGGGTTTCGTTGACACTGTGATTGCCACCAGCACCACGAAAGCCAGCTCAGCTCAGTCACCTCTGTGCATGTCCACACCTCCCTCCAGCCCGCCTGGTGGGCCAGGCGCTGTTAGTGTTCTGGGGGCCGGGGGTGCAGCTGTGGTCAACGTCGACCACACTCCCCACCCTCATGGGGCTCAGACAGGATGGTGGAGGCAGACGGTAAACCAAAAGGGTGATGCCGGGCGCTCGTGTGAGCATGGGAAAGCAGGCAGCACGCACCGAGGGACAGAGGGTTGGCAACCAGCCGGATCGCAGGAAGCGGAACAGACCTGCTACCTGAGGCGCTGCGCTCTCTGCCTGCACTGGACCGCTTGTTGAGAGAATCTGGCCGGCTCACACCTAGAATCCCAGCACTTTGGGAGGCTGAGGTGGGAGGATCGTTTGAGCCTAGGAGTTCAAAGGGCAGCCTAGGCAACATAGGGAGACTATCTCTACAAAAAATTTTAAAAAGTTAGCTGGGCGTGGTGGTGTGCGCCTGTAATCCCAGCTACTTGGGAGGCTGAGGCAGAAGGATCGCTTGAGCCTGGGAGGTCAGGGCTGCAGTGAGCTGTGATTGTTGACACTGCACTCCAGCTTAGGTGACAGAGTGAGACCCTGTCTCAAAAAATAATAAGCCAGGCGTGGTGGCTCATGCCTCTAATCCCAGCACTTTGGGAGGTCGAGGTGGGTGGATCAGTTGAAACCAGGAGTTTGGGACTAGCCTCGCCAATGTGGGGAAACCCCATCTCTACTAAAAATACAAAAATCAGCTGAGTGTGGTGGTGGGCGCCTGTAATCCCAGCGACTCGGGAGGCTGAGGCAGGAGAATCGCTTGAACCTGGAAGGTGGAGGTTGCAGTGAGCCAGGATCGCACCACTGCACTCCAGCCTGGGCGACAGAGCGAGACTCATTTCAAATAAATAAATAAAAATAATAATAACAAAAAGAAGATGGAGACACTTCACATTCACATAAGCAAGCAGAACAGTATATGGAGCCCTCCTCTACCATCCCCGGCCCCCAAACCATCCACGCATGGCCAGTCCTACCCTTTCCTCTGCCCTGGCCCCAGCCCCGAGAATTTTCTCCAACATCGAATGAGCCACAGCACCGGTAATTACAGCCCTGACTTCCGTCCTCACAGAGGAGTGTGTGCTCAGGGTCTAGGCTCTCGCTGCATGTCATGTGTGTCTGAGTGCCTGCTGTCCCTCTGCCACCCTGCCTGAGAATGCAGCTGTCTCTCTCCCAGCACGCTCCCATCTGCCCCCCGCCACCCTGCAACCCCAGCCCCCTCCCCTGACTCAGCGGCTGCCTTCATGCCGTATCCCCAGCGCCCGCAGGGGTGCCTGGTACAGCGGGTAGATGGTGGGTAGGTGGATGCCTCGCATAGACAGGGCGGGTGGGTGGGCAGGAGCCCAGCCGGGCAGGGCCTGTCTCCAACATCGCCCTGCCCCCACACCTACTCCCTGTCTTCTGCTCCCTCTCTTCCAGTCCCTCCTGCTTTTTAGCCGGTCCTTGGACACCAACGGTGACTGCTCCCGCCTGGTGGCCGATGGCTGGCTGGAGCTGCAGCTGGCAGACAGTGAAAGTGCTGTCCGGCTCCTGGCGGCTTCCCTGCGGCTCCGTGCCCGCTGGGAAGGTGCCCTGGACCGGCAGCTGGCGCATCAGGCCCAGCGGCGGCTGGAAGAGGAGGAGCAGGATGTGCCAGTCAGCCCCAAGGAGGTGGCCACCCTGAGCAAGGAACTCCTGCAGTTCACGGCATCCAAGGTACCTTCCACCAGGGTGCCCGTGCCTGCCTATGGCCAGAGGGGGTGGCCGCCACTGGGCTTGAGCCTCCGGAAGGCCTGGCTTCCCATTCACTCCACTGGGCACATTTGGGGGTTTTCAGGCCACAGAGGTTCAGTCACTCACCCCAGGAGCCTGGTTCCAGAGGCCATGCTACCCACTGCTGCCCTGTTTACTAAGCACGTTCTGCAAGCGTGGCTGATCCCCCCTTGCTAACAGTCAAGAACGGACAAGGTGTGAGAGGGAAGCCATAGGTGTCTGCTTTTGGATGGGAAGAACCGAACTGAGCAGACTTGAAACCAACCACCGACTCTTAGGTGGGGAGCGGAAATTGCTCCTGGTTCTTTTTTTTTTTTGAGACGAGTCTGCTCTGCTCTTCCAGGCTGAGTGCAGTGGCTGGATCTCAGCTCACTGCAAGCTCCGCCTCCCGGGTTCCCCATTCTCCTGCCTTAGCCTCCGAGAAGGCTGGGACTACAGGCCTGGCCACCGCCTTCCTGGCTAGTTTTTGTGGGCTTTAGTGTAGGACAAGCCACTGCGGTTAGTTTGTGATGGTCTCTCTGACCTCCTGACCTCGTGGATCCTCTGGCTCCTCGCCTGCCAGGGATTACAGGCTTGAGCCACCGCGCCCGGCCGCCTCCTGGTTCTCTACTTCATGGGTGGGGGTGGAGGAGAAGGGTGCACCAGCTCATTTCCTGGAGTAGAGAGGGGCTTGAGGACAAGGGGTGGAACCCAGCGGAGCCATGGAGAGGGGACCAAGGCCGACATGCCAGGAGGAGGAGGTGGAGGCGCTAGACTAAAGGTTGACTCAAGGTCTGAATGGGGTCCAGCCCAGTGACAGGGGCAAGAGGGTCTGGGGGAGGCAATTTAGATGGGGGTGGGTTATCAGGATATTCTAGACAAACCCCACGGTCATGGCTGCTCCGGCAGCTAAGTTACAGATTGGCCAGCTACTGGCTTCCATAACTGCAAGCCCAGGGAGGGCTTCAGCACAGCTGGATCCAGGTAAGCTGGCGGCATCTCCTGAGCCTGTCTCCTCTCGATTTCCGTCCTCCTTCCTAGATTCCTTTACAGCCTCCAAGGCCTGGCTATGGGCTAGAAGCCCAGAACCTGCATGTGGGACTCCCCAGACCATCCCAGCCACCCCCCCATCTCCTTCTGGCCTCTTTGGTGCAGCCCACCCCTGATCCCCCACCCCACAAAGGGGCTATGCAGTCACCCACTTCCTCACCTACAACTGCCTCATAGCTACACGGTGAGCATGAACCCTTCTTCCCTGAAGGTGGGATTTCAAGAAGAGACCCCACCCCTGACCCCCACGGCCTCACTTCACTCCAGGTCCAGGGATGTGATCTCTAATGGGGCCTTATGGCCCCTGAGGGCTTCTAAGGGTCCCAGGGGGCAGGTGGTGGTGGTACTTGGTGGGGCCCGCCCCCAGCTGGCCTGCCGTGAGAGGACACGGACCTTGACTGTCTCCTCAACCTTCTGGACCCACCCCCACTGTGGCCTGCATGCTCTCTCACTCTCTGGAGCCGCATTGCCCACGAGAACACGCTCTGCCTCAGGCCCCACAGGTGTGATGGGCCTCCCAGGTAAGCATCGGGACTGTGGGGACTGGGCCACCTCTCTGTCCCGGCCAGGCTCGTCCATCCCATGATATTCCTGTGTAAAGTGGCACTTGCCAGATGCTCCGAACTGATGACCTTCCACCTGCTGGGTTCTGGCTGGTGCCACACACAGGCTTTACCCTGAAGATCAGCAGCCCAGGGCGGGAGGGCCTGGAGCGCCACCCTCCTTTCTGCCTGCCTGTCCCCTGTGGTACCCTCTGTTGCTGTCTTTGTCTCTGCTCTGTCTCCTCTGTGGCTATGTCTCTTGTTCTTTTCCTCTGGTCCTGCAGCTGTCTCTCTACCTTGGTCATATCCATCCTGTTGTCATCCAGGATGCTACACTGGGGCTCCAGGGGAGAGACAGCACTGGGACTCATGCCCCCAACTCTGTGGGCTGGCTTCCTGTCTGCCTCTCAGTCTCCATGTTGCTCCTTATATCTCTTTCTCTTTGTCTCCTCTCACTGGCAGGGTCTGCAGAGTAAAAGACAGGCCTGTGTATTTTGTTTGTTTGTTTGTTTGAGATGGAGTCTTGCTCTGTCAATTCAGGTTGAGGCATAATGGATCTCAGCTCACTCACTGCAAGCTCCCTCCTGGCTTACGCCATTCTCCTGCCTCAGCCTCCCCGAGTAGCTGGGACTACAGGCTGCCCCACCGCCCAGCTTAGTTTTTTGTTTTTTTTTTTTTTGACAGAGTCTCAGCTCTGTCACAGGCTAAGTGCAGTGGCTGATTCTGCTCACTGCAAGTTCACCTGGTTCACGCTTCATTCTCTGCCCTAGCCTCCCGAGTAGCTGGGACTACAGGCCTACAACCGCCTCGCTAATTTTTGTATTTTTAGTAGAGACGGGTTCTGGTCTCGCATCTCCTGACTCAGGGATCCGCCTCGGCCTCCCAAAGTGCTGGGATTACAGGCGTGTTTTCACCAACGCCTCCGCCGCTTTTTTGCATTTTTAGTAGAGACGGGGTTTCACCATGTTAGCCAGGATGGTCTCGATCTCCTGACCTCGTGGTCCACCCATCTCAGCCTCCCAAAGGCCTGTGTATTTTTATTAATCCAGGAAGGCTTCCTGGAGGAGGCAAAACTTAGTTCCCCAAAGGCCAGGAGAGAACCTGAGCCCCACGGGTGCCTGGCATTTGGGTGCGGGTAGACATGTGCACTGGAAAGCCCCTCACAGCCTCCTCCTTTTCCTCCCTTAGGGGCTGAGGAAGCTGCCCCCGAGACCCTCCAGAAGACGTCTGTCCTGCAGAGGCCCTACCACTGTGAGGCCTGCGGGAGGGACTTCCTGTTCACACCCACAGAGGTGCTGCGCCACCGGAAGCAACACGTGTGAGCCGGGCCAGGAGCCCTGCCCAGCTCCCTGCAGCCTACCTGCCCTCCAGCCCAGGACTAGGGGCAGGACCCCCAGCCTGGGTTTAGCCCTGTGGTCCTGTCCCAGTGCGGAGGGGCTGGAGCGTCGACTGTGAATAAAGCCTCATGCTGACATTGTTTTTTGAGACGGAGGCTCCCATACCAGGCTTGAGTGCAGTGGCGCGATCTCCTCACTGCAGTCACCGGTTCACGCTACTTTTCCTGCCTCACTCCCAAGCTGAGACTGAGGCTCCTCGCCACCTCACCCTCGGGCTAGTTTTTGTATTTTTAGTAGAGACGGGGTTTCACCCATGCTGCTAGCTTTTCAGGATAGTCTCTGACTCTGACCTCGTGATCCACCTCGGCCGCCTCCCAAAGTGCTGGGATTACAGGCTTGAGCCACCGCGCCCGGCCATTGACACACACTGTTAAGCCTGCACCTACCCATCCAAACACCAGCAGCTGCTCCGTTAGTCCTTCCCAGGGTCTAGCTTTCCTTCTTCCTGCTGCAGGGTGCTGCCTGAGGCGTCCTGGGTAGGAGGGGCATTAGAGCCAGCAGGGACCTCCCATGTCTCCTGGTTCCAGGTGCAGGTTCTTAGCACCTCCGCAGCCACTCTCTCGAGTGCATCCTCAGTCTCTGCTTCCCCTTGAAGTAGGGGGACCCTGAATTTGCCCGTCCACCTGGGTCACTTTGAGAGTTGTGCAGGGGTCTGGGGGCACTGGTGTTCACGTAGGACCACAGGCTGCACCATAAGACCCATTCCCAATAAAAAAGAAAAGAACAGGCCGAGCCGGGCGCGGTGGCTCACGCCTGTAATCCCAGCACTTTGGGAGGCTGAGGCAGGTGGATCGCCTGAGGTCAGGAGTTCGAGACCAGCCTGGCCAACATAGTGAAACCCTATCTCTACTAAAAATACAAAAACTTAGTTGGACTTGGTGGCAGGCACCTTTAATCCCAGCTACTCAGGAGGCTGAGGCAGGGGAATCGCTTGAACCCGGGAGGTGGAAGTTGCAGTGAGCCGAGGTCACGCCACTACACTCCAGCCTGGGCAACAAGAGTGAAACTCCATCTCAAAAAAAAAAAAAAAAAAAATTCAGGCCGAGGCAGGTGGGTTGCCTGAGCTCAGGAGTTTGAGACCAGCCTGGGCAACACGGTGAAATCCCGTCTCTACTAAAATACAAAAAATTAGCCAGGTGTGGCAGCATGTGCCTGTAATCCCAGCTACTCGGGAGGCTGAGGCAGGCAAATTGCTAGAACCCAGGAGGCGGAGCTTGCAGTGAGCCGAGATCGTGCCACTGCACTCCAGCCTGGGCAACAGAGCGAGACTCCATCTCTAAAAAAAAAAGAAAATGAAAAGACAATAAAATCACTCAGGAGAAAAAGAAAAACAAGGCATGGCATAGGAATGGAAGGAGAACAACCTGTAGGTCCTACAGATACGAAAAGGAGAAGGGAATACGATAAACAACGTGCTGCACAGAAATTCCACTCATTTGAAATGGAAAAAATTATTGAAAGACGCAAACTACCCAAAGCTCATTCAGGAAGAAACAGATAACCAGAACAACTCTATTAAGGAAATGTAATTCATAATTAACAAAGAGAACAGGCTCAGACGGGCTTATTGGTGACGTCTACCAAACATGGAAATTACACTCGCCCACACCCACTCATCCACAACGTAGGGGAGGATGCCTCCTGACTCATGTTATGAGGCCAGCATTATCCTGTTGCTAAAACCAGGCTCTGACAACGCAAGAAAAGAAAACTCTAGGCCAATATGCCTTATGAACATACACACAAAAACCCTAAATAGAAGTTCAGCACATCATATTCAGCAATGTGTAAATACAGTGCATCATGGCCAAGTGGGGCTCATTCTAGGAATTCAAGGTGGATTCAAGGTGGATTTAACATTTGAAAATCAATGTGATTCACCATATTAGAAACAGAAAAAAATAAAAGGCTGGGCATGGTGGTTCATACCTGTAATTCCAGCACTTTGGGAGGCCCATAAGGGTGGATCAGTTGAGTCCAGGAGTTCGAGACCGGATGGGAAACATAGCGAGACCCTGTCTCTATTAAAAAACAAAAATTAGCCGGGCGCGGTGGCTCACGCCTGTAATCCCAGCACTTTGGGAGGCCGAGGCGGGCGGATCACAAGGGCAGATCGACCACGGTGGAAACCCCGCTTCTACTAAAAATACAAAAATTAGCCGGGCGCTGCGCGGCTTCTGTAGTCCCAGCTACCAGGAGGCTGAGGGTGAATGGCGTGAACCCGGGAAGGACAGGGAGCCGAGATTGCGCCCACTGAGACTCCAGCTGGGCAACAGGAGCCGGTGACCCGACCTCAAAAAAAAAAAAAAAAAAGGCCGGGCGCCGTGGCTCAAGCCTGTAATCCCAGCACTTTAGAGGCCGAGACGATGGATCACGCAGGTCAGCGAGATCTGGTGACCATCCTGGCTGGGCACACGGGTGAAACCCCGCCTCTACTGGGGGTGGACACAAAAACTAGCCGCATGGCGGCGGGCGCCTGTGGTCCCAGCTACTCGGGAGGCTGGAGGTGAGAATGGCGGAACCCGGAGGCGAGGCGCTTGCAGTGAGCTGAGATCCGCCAATGACGAGCCTGGGCTGACAGAGCCAGACTCAGTCTCAATTAGTTGCAGGTGGTGGTGCACTGTAGCCCCAGCTGCTCGGGAGGCTGAGGGGTGGGAAGATTACTTGAAAGGGAGGCGGAGACAGTGAGCTGAGGCCAGCCACTGCACTCCAGCCTGCACAACACAGCAAGACCCTATCTCAAAGAAAAAAAGTACATAAACCCCTAGTTTTAGTCAGGGAGATGGATTTGAGACTGATCTTTCTCCTTGGCTGCGCATCTGATTAAAGCCTTCTTCCTTGGCAATACTCATCTTAGTGACTGGCTTTCTGTGCAACCAGCAGCAGGACCTGGACTGAACCCCTGGTATTTCAGTAACAGATTCATTCAACAATTTTTTTTTTTTTTGAGACAGGGTCTCTCTCTATTGCCGGGGCTGGAGTGCAGTGGTGCAATCTCAGCTCAGTGCAGCCTCCACCTCCTGGGCTTAAATGATCCAAATCAGTCTCCCAAGTGCCTGGAACTACAGGCGTGTGCCACCACGCCCGGCTAATTTTTGTATTTTTTTGTAGAGATGGGGTCTTGCCATGTTGCCCAGGCTGGTCTTGAACTGGGCTTAAGCGATCCTCCCACATTGGCCTCCCAAAATGCTGGGATTACAGGCGTGAGCCGCTGCTCCTGGACAAGAGAAGTGTTGTATTTTGGTGGAATTTCAAATTATCATTTTCTTTTATCATTTCTACTTTTTGTGTTCTACCTAACAAATCTTTGCCTACCCTCAAGATCATGAAGTTTTTTACTTATGTCTTCTTCTAGTTTAATCATTTTACATTTTTAATATAAACTGTTAGGTCTATGGTCCATTTCCAGTTAGGCGTTGTGTATGATGTGAGTTAATGCTCATGGTTCATTTTTCTGCATATGGATGTCTAATGGTTCTAGAACCATTTTTTGAAAAGAATATTCATTTCCCCATTGAATTAATTTGACACCTTTACTGAAAATCAGTTGACTAGGCCGTGCGCGGTGGCTCATGCCAGTAATCCTAGCACTTTGGGAGGCTGAGGCAGGCAGATCACTTGAGGTCGGGAGTTCAAGACCAGCCTGGCCAACGTGGTGAAAGCCTGTCTCTATGAAAAATCAAAAAATTAGCTGAGTGTGGTGGCATGTGCCTGTAGTTCCAGCTACTTGGGAGGCTGAGGCGGGAGAATCACTTGAACCTGGGAGGCAGAGGTTACAGTGAGCTGAGATCACACCACTGTACTCCAGCCTGGGCGACAGAGTGAGACTCTGTCTCAGAATAAATAAATAAATAAGTAAATAAATAAATAAGCAAAAATTAGCCTGGCGTGGTGGCGTGCACCTGTAATCCCAGCTACTTGGGAGGCTGAGGCAGGAGAATCACTTGAACGTGGGAAGCAGAGGTTATAGTGAACCGAGATCGTGCCACTGCACTCCAAGCCTGGGTGACAGAGTAAGACTGTCTCAAAAAAAAAAAAAAAAAGGAGATTTTCGCTTTGTCATCTAGGGTGGAGTGCGATGGAGCAATGGCTCAATCTCAGCTCACTGCAACCTCCGCTTCCTGGGTTCAAGTGATTCTCATGCTGCAACCTCCAAAGTAGCTGGAATTACAGGGAAGCACCACTGCGACCAGCTATTTTTTTTTTTTTTTTTTGTATTTTTTTGTAGAGACGGGTTTTCACTATGTTGGCTAGGCTGGTCTCAAACTCCTGGCTTCAAGTGATTTGCCCGCCTCAGCCTCCCAAAGTGTTGGGATTACAGGCGTGAGCTACCGTGCCTGGCCGGTGCTTCTTTAATTTAGCAATATTTCATAATTTTCAGAATACAGATCTTGCACAAACATAGTGCAAGTACCCAGGCCACAGCTTCCCCTCCCCAGGGGCCAACCATTGCTGAATCACAGAGAGCCCCATGGGCCGGGAGTCGGCAAGGAGAATTGTCATCCTCATTTTGTATGTCTGCTTTATCATTTGCAAAAGGAAGTTAAAGATCCATTGTTGTTGAGAGCTGATGCATTAGTCCACGTGCTTAGAGCAGGGATTGGCATATAAAAGGTTCTCAGCAAACATCAGCTACAGTGATCACTAAGGCAACAGGAAAAGTAACCAACATTTGAAAGTCACTCTTCTCCTGTGACATCAGAGACAAATAGGGCTACTTCCCAAGTCAGAAATATGGATATAGGTTTTCTCTGTCACCTGCTGCACCCTGTCCATAGGCCCTGTCCTTTCTCCCTCCATTTTCTGCTGTGTGTGTGTGTGTGTGTGTGTGTGTGTGTGAGCGTTTGAGACAAAGTCTTATACTGTCGTTTGAGACAGAGTCTTGTACTGTCATCCAGGATGGAGTGCAGTAGGGCAATCCTGGCTCACTGCAACCTCCGCCTCCCAGATTCAAGCAATTCTTGTGCCTCAGCCTCCCAAGTAGCTGAGACTACAGGCGTGTGCCTCCCGGGTTTACGCCATTCTCCTGCCTCAGCCTCCCGAGTAGCTGGGACTACAGGCGCCCGCCACCTCGCCCGGCTAGTTTTTTTGTATTGTTTAGTAGAGACGGGGTTTCACTGTGTTCGCCAGGATGGTCTCGATCTCCTGACCTCGTGATCCTCCCGCCTCTGCCTCCCAAAGTGCTGGGATTACAGGTGTGAGCCACCGCGCCCAGCCATGTTTTGGCATTTACCCCCTGCCAGGTGCTGTAGCAGCCACACACTGACCATTCCTGGAAGGTGACACATGCTCATTTTGGTGACACCCTCAACTCCAAAATGCCTGGCTCTGTTTACCAATATCTTTTTTGTTTTTAGATAGAGTCTTGCTCTGTCATACAGGCTGGAGTGCAGTGGCACCATCTCAGCTCACTGCAACCTCTGCCTCCTGGGTTCAAATGATTGTCCTGCCTCAGCCTCCTGAGTAGCTGGGATTATAAATGCCCGCCACCGCGCCTGGCTAATTTTTGCATTTTTAGTAGAGACAGGGTTTCACCATGTTGGCCAGGCTGGTCTCGAACTCCTGACCTCAAGTGACCCTCCCACCTCAGCCTCCCAAAGTGCTGGGATTACAGGCATGAGCCACCTTGCTGTGCCCCAATATCCTTTATGCACCTTCCTGCAGTCCCTGGATGAGCCCCTCCCTCCCTGTGCTCCTCCCCTCCTCGTCACCCTCTCGCCTCCGCTCTGCCTCCCTGTGTACCAAAACCCCGCAGACTGGGTGACTTGAAACAACAGATATCTCACATTCTTAGGGGCCAGAAATTGGAAGTCAAGGTGTCGGCTGGGCTGAGCTCCCTCGGGAACCTGCCAGGAGTCTTCCCAGCCTCTTCCAGCTTCTGTCAGGCTGCCAGCAGTCCCTTTCTGTAGAAGGGCACGTGCCATGTTGGACCAGAGCCCACCCTGTGACCTCATCTGAAAAGACCTTTTTTCCAAATAAGGTCACATGCCCAGGCGCTGGGAGGAGGAATTTAGCATACCCTCTGGCGGGACACAATTCAACCCGTCCTATGCCCTGTAATCCACTGGCGGGATAAAGCACTGGCCCGAGTCTGTCCCTTCTCTGCTCAAAGTTCTTCCAGGACAATGGAATATCATTCGGCAATGAAAAGGAATAACAGGCTGGGCGTGGTGACTCACGCCTTTAATCCCAGCTCTTTGAGAGGCTGAGGCTTGAGCCCAGGAGATCGAGACCAGCCTGGACAACATAGTAAGACCCAATCTCTACAAAAGATACAAAAATTAGCTGGGCGTGGTGGCGTATGCCTGTAGTCCTAGCTATTCGAGAGGCTGAGGTGGGAGGATCAGTTGAGCCTGGGTGATCGAGGTTGCAGTGAGCTGAGATCACACCACTGCACTCAGCCTGGGGGACAGAGCAAGACCCTGTCTCTAAAAAAGAAACAAAACTAAAACACACACACACAAAAACGGAATGACTGACAGACACTACAGCTGGAAGACATGCTACTGAAAGCTGCCGCTGGAAGATATGCTACTGAAAGAAGTCAGTCACAAAGGGCAGTGTAGCGTGATTCCACTTACGTGAAATGTCCAGAATAGGCAAACCCATGGAGACAGAAAGGGGATTGGTGGTTGCCAAGGACTGGGGGCCAGCAATCACTGTTAGGGCGTTCAGAGTTTCTTTTGGGGATGTTGAAAATATTCTAGAATTGATTGTGGTGACAGGTGCACAACCCTATAAATACACTAAAAGCCACTGAACTGTACGCTTTAAATGGGTGAATTTTACGTATGATACAAGTCTCAATAAAACTGTTAACAGAAAGAAATCTATGGCTCTTCAGCGCCCCCTGGAGGGAGGCAGGATCATTGCCTTCCCCTAAGGTTCCACCACGCCGGCCTCCCTCCTGCGGCTCCCTCTGTCCGGTCAGGGCCTGTGCACCTCCACCTTCCCCTTCCCGGTCTCCTGAGCTTCTCCCGTCCACCCACCTGACAGCTCATCATCCTTCAGGTCTTAGCTCCGACCTTCCTCCTCTGACCCTGACGCCCAGCATGTCCCCTCTGATGGGGCCTTTATTCTGCAGAGGGAGGGGAAGGGCTGGTTTTAGGGGTGGGTTCCTGGAATTCTTTTTAAAAATGTATTATCTTTAGAGATAGGGTCTCATTCTATTGCCCAGGCTGGAGTGCAGTGGCACAATCACAGCTCACTGCAGCCTCGACTTCCTGGGCTCAAGTGATCCTCCTGCCTCAGCCTCCCTGGTAGCTGGGACCACAGGCCAGCACCACCACATCTGGCTAATTGTTTAAATTTTTTCGTAGAGACAGGTCTCACTATGCTGTCCAGGCTAATCTCGAACTCCTGGCCTTAAGAGATTCTGCCACCTGGGCCTCCCAATGTGTTGGGATTACTGGCATGAGCCACTGCCCGGCCAAGTCATAGCACTCTGATGGCTGCTTGGACTCTGCTGTGCAAGCGGTAACGACGCCCACCTTGCCTTTGGTGATTAAGTTCGGTGACTTGCTCCCTGCCACCCTGAGATCCAGTTATCCCCATTGGAGTCAGGCTTTCCGATTCTTGCTCTGTCACCCAGGCTGGAGTGCAGTGGTGCAATCTCAGCTCACTGCAACCTCCGCCTCCCAGGTTCAAGCGATTCTCCTGCCTCAGCCTCCCGAGTAGCTGGGATTACAGGCACCCGCCACCACACCTGGCTAATTGTTTGTAGTTTTAGTAGAAATGGGGTTTCATCTTGTTGGCCAGGCTGGTCTCGAACTCCTGACCTCAGGTGATCTGCCCGCCTTGGCCTCCCAAAGTGCAGGGATTACAGGCGAGAGCCACCGTGCCCACCCTAATTTTTGTATTTTTAAAAGAGCCAGGGTTTCACCATGTTGGTCAGGTTGGTCTTGAACTCCTGACCTCAGGTGATCCACCCATTTCGGCCTCCCAAAGTCCCACTGTAAGTTCGGACCTAGGAGGAGAGCGATCTCGACACAACGATGCCGTGGACACAGACACAGTTGATAGAGACCAGCTCTTCACACAATCCCAACCCAAGTGCAGCCTTGTCGTCACAGACAGGAACCTACACAGAGACACACAACCTGTACCAAGGCACGTGTGACAGACACTGCCACTCAGCGACACACACACCACGTTCAGCAACGGGACACACGGGCGGTGGCTCCAGCCACACCGACATCCCTCCACCACTGCCCTCGACCACCACATTCCAAGTCCACAGGCCGAGAGGAAACACAGGGGTCAGACACACAACGACCGCAGCCCCCGCGCCCCGCCTGCCTATCCCCTGGGTCCTCACCCCCATGACCCAGGATGCCCCTGCACCAGGGGCCCCTCCTGCTCTGCGATGCCCACCTACCATACACGCAGGTCCCGCGGCCGCTTCCTCCTCCCAGGAAGTGGGGGAGATATTTTTAGTTACAATTAACCTCCCACCCAATTTCCCTTCTCCCCAGGCACATCCAATTGGTTTAATTAGACAGGATTCAGTTAATGAGAAGCATTTCCAGGTTCTGGGAAAAGGGGGAGGAGGGGAAGAGAAGAGCTGTCCCCTCCCCCACTTCCCAGTGTCCCAGCCGGTGGGACCTCTCCCCTGCATCAGGCAGGAGATACACTAAACAACTGCCTCCCCTCTCAGCCGACCTCAAAGCTTTGGCCTGGCCCTGCCCCTCCCTCATATTCCTTCCCCCACCTGCCTTTAAGGGAGGGTGATTGTTTGAAGTCCTTCCTGCTGTCTACCCATCACCCATCCCACCTGAGTCCCGGGGAGTTTTGGGAAGAGATAATACTCTCATCATAGTCACGAAAACAGTATCAGGCCAGGTGCAGTGGCTCATGCCTGTAATCCTAGCATCTTGGGAGGCTGAAGCAGGTGGACAGCTTGAACCCAGGAGTTCAAGACCAGCCTGGGAGACACAGTGAAAAGCCATCTCTACCAACAAATATAAATAATTAGCCAGGCATGGTGGTGTGTGGCCGTAGTCTCGGCTGCTGGGGAGGCTGAGGAAGGAGGATTGCTGGAGTGCTGGAGTTTGAGGCTGCAGTGAGCCGTGGTTACAGAGTGAGACCCTATCTCAAACAAAAGCAATTAAAAAATTAAAAATCAGGCCAGGCACAGTGGCTCACATCTGTAATCCCAGCACTTTGGGAGGCCGAGGTAGGCGGATCACTTGAGGTCAGGAGTTCAAGACCAGCCAGGCCAACATGGTGAAACCCCATCTCTACTAAAAATACAAAAATTAACCGGGCGTGGTAGCGCATGCCTGTAATCCCAGCTACTCAGGAGGCTGAGGCAGGAGAATCGCTTGCACCCAAGAGGTGGAGGTTGCAGTGAGCTGAGATCCCAACATTGTATTCCAGCCTGGTATGGGCAAGAAAGTGAGACTCCCTCTCAAAAAAAAAAAAAAAAAAAAGGTACCAGAGGGAGAGAGACAGAGCCAAACAGGGGAGCGACCCACACTCTGCCTTGGTGGTCCCTCTCTCTGGGGGCTGGAGGGGACAGAGGTCTGCAAAGCTGAGAACCCCAAGGGACTCACACTGGTTTCTGAGCCTGTTTTCCTAGTCACAAAGGATAGCCTCTGCTTCTGATAGGCGCTGACACACGGGGCACAGTTCCCCATGTGTTCCTCAAAATACCTCCACCATCAGCACAATCATCCTATAAGACAGGCACAGCCGCTCTCCCCGTTCTCCAGATGTGGAAACTGGGGTCCAGACAGGTGAAGTCATGTTGCGTTCCAGAGGCGAGATTTGAACCCATGTCCGTCCGGAAGCCTTGGAAGTGAGGCTGTCCATGCCTAACCTGCTCATTTCCCATGGGACAGAGGACGTGCTTGGAGAGCCACAGCTAGTAAAGTGACACACGCGTGGCCCTGAGTCTTCATTCTCCCCTGCACGCACATCTCTCGCAGGAATTTTGCAGTTCCCTCTAGTCAAGAGGTGGAGTCTAGGCCAGGCCTGGTGGCTCTTGTTTGTAATTCCAGCACTCTGGGAGGCTCCCAAGTAGCTGAAACCGCAGGCATGCACCACCATGCCCAGGCAATTTGTTTGCTTGTTTTGTACAGATGGGGTCTTGCTATGTTGCCCAGGCTGGTCTTGAACTCCTGGCCTTAAGTGATCCACTCGCCTTGGCCTCCCAAAGGGTTGGGATTACAGGCGTGAGCCATTGCGCTTGCACCCGGCCAATCAGTATCCTTATTCGTGACTTATGAGCTTCAAATTGGTAAGAATTTGAAATATTGGAATAGACACAAGAACTCCAGTTGGTGGCTCTGTGTTTTTAAGACTTTATCATTAAAAAAAGAAGAAATTAGAGAAGGGAGGTGGGGGGACAGGAGGGTGAAGGAATCTCTCCAAAATGTCGGATCCGGGCGACCCTCCTTCCCTGACTGCCCAGCCACCCCGTCCCTTCTCTGTCCCGGCGGCGAGGCCCTAGCCGCCATCTTCTGGAAGGCCCAGGAGCCCAGCTCAGGTCCCAGGCAGAGGTGAAGGCAGAAGTGGGGCTCAGGGCCTGGAGGCCTTGCCGGTGTCCTTGAGAGCCTCTTGGGTGGGCACTCATGTCCCAGCAGGGCCCTAGGGAGGTAGGCGTTGAGCGGAGGGGCCTTTGGAGGTGGGGTCCTGAAGCTGGAGGACCAGGCGGGAACCAGAACCAGGTGTGAGGCTGGGGGTCACAGCTGGAGGCTGGGTCTCTGGAGAGAGGAGGAGACGCCAAGTCAGGAGCGGGAGGGGGCCTGGCCCCATCCCAGCCCATCTGTGCATCCCTCATCAGCCCCAACGTGAGGGGAACACAGAGTGGCTGGCAGGGAATGGCGCGGGGATGTGCGAGCGCCACAGAGAGAGGGAGACAGAGAATCGGAGTGGAGGTGAGGGAGGGAGACCTACAGACTGAGACAGAGAACAAGGAGAGAGACAGGCAGAGTGGGACAGAGAGAGACCTGGAAGGAATCAGAGAGAATGACATGGGAAGAGAGAGAAGGAGTCATACAGAAATAGACAAAACAGAGAGAGAGAGAGAGGAGGCCAGGTGCAGTGGCTCACGCATGTAACCCCAGCACCTTGGGAGGCAGAGGCAGGAGGATTGCATGAGCCCAGGAGTTCGAGACCAGCCTGGGGAACAAAGTGAGACCCCTGTCTCTACAAAAATAAAAATAAAAATGAATATTAGCCAGGTGTGGTGGTGCACGCCTGTAGTCTCAGCTACTTGGGAGGCTGAGGCCAGAGGATCACTTAACCCAGGGAGGTTGAGGCTACAGTGAGTCATGCTCAGGAGTGGAGAGACAGAAAGTAGTGGAGAAAAGAGCCCACTGGGCATCCAGGCAGTGGAGTGAGAAGGCCCCTCCATCACTACTGATCCAAAGGTCCCCTGACACTCACTCCAGACCATCCCCATCCACGCTTGGCCATGGCAGAGCTGAGTCTCCCACTGCCCTACTTGGCCTGGATACACCTACCTGTCTCTTTTTCCCAGGCTCGGCCGCCAGCACCCGCCTCCACACATAAGCCCTGTGCAGGCCTCCACTCTCATTCTCAGGGCCTTTCTGCTGGCCCTGAATTCATTAGCCACCTGTCCGGCCACCTGCCTCAACCCAGCCCAAGGAGAACTTCCTCCTTGTGTGCAAGGGGCTGGGACTGTCTCACAGCCACGAGACTTCCAAGCTTTCCTGGCCTTGGCACGTGCTATTCCCTCTGTAGACGCTCCTCTCCTGCCTCACTCCTCCCATTCTTCTGGTCTCACCTCCAAAGTCCTCTCCTCCAGGCAGCCCTCCTTGAATCCTCCAGTCTGGGTCAGATGCCCCCTCCTCCAGGAAGCCCTCTCTAGGTCCTGGTTGGACCTCCCCCCATCCCAGGTCCATCACCCACCCCCTGTGAGCTCCTCCAGTTCCTGGGCTTCACCATTCCAGTCCTGCCCATTCTGGAGCATCACCATCTGGGGATGGGTCTGTCCCCTTCACTGGACTTTGTGCCCCATGAGGGCAGGGCTGGGGCTGTCATGGTCACTGTTGTGTCCCCACTATCACCCAGCACAGGGCTGGGCACAGAGCAGCTCAGGGGATGGATGGACAGATGGATACTAAACTAAGGAATTGGGACTTTGTCCAGATGGCACTAGGAAGCCACAAATGGTTTAATCCAGAGAGAGTCAAACTCGGATCTGTGCTTTGGAAACTCCAGGCTGCCTCCTCACCTGGGCCTTTGCACATGCTGTTCCCCCTGCTTTTGTAAGCAGGGTAAGTAGACCTGTGCAAGTGACCTCTTCTCTCTGAACCTCAGTCTTCTTATCTGTGAAATGAAGACTGTAATAGTCTCTCCCTTTCAGGGTCATGGTAAGGACTAAATGAGAAGATGCTGTAAAGTGCTGCCAGCATACCAGGCCACAGGAGACTCAAGGCCTGGGAGAGTCAAATAATGCCCCCCTTCCACATTACTCCCTACTCTGTGCAGTGGACTCCTATTCATCCTTCAGTGCCCCATCCAGAGGCCACTTCCTCCAGGAAGTCCTCCCTGATACCCCAGAGACAGCTGATGACTCCCTCCTATGGGGAAACTATGTTTTATTGTTTGAACTGTGGCACTGGATTGTCACTGGGGTTGCCAACTTCCCCACAAGACCAGAATCTTCTCAAGATCCAGACCCTACCTGAGGCACGTCAGGATGGAGTGAGGGCTCAATTTTTTTTTTTTTTTTAGACGGAGTCTCACTCTGTTGCCCAGGTTGATCTCAGTTCACTGCAATCTCCGCCTCCCGGGTTCAAGTGATTCTCCTACCTGAGCCTCCAGAGTAGCTGGGACTACGGGTACACACCACCACACCTGGCTAATTTTTGTATTTTTAGTAGAGATGGGGCCAGGCTGGTCTCGAACTTCTGACCTCAGGTGATCCACCTGTCTTGGCCTCCTAAAGTGCTGGGATTACAGGCGTGAGCTACTGCGCCCGGCCAAGGGCTTAATTTGTGTTTGGACATGTATCATAGATGAATGGGTGTATGTATGTATGGATGGATGGATGGATATTAGGTGGTGGGTAGGTGGATATATGGATAATGGGATGTGTGGGTAGATGGATGGGTGAGTTGATGTGTTGATGGGTGGATGCCTGGGTAGGGAGGTGGGTGCATGCACAGATAAACGGGTAGATGTGTGGGTGGTTGGTCAGTGTGGAGGTAGACGGATGAGTGGGTTGGTGAGTGGAGAGATGAATGGAATAAGTGGGTGAATGTGTGGTCAGATGGGTATTGAGTAGGTAGATGGGTGGACTAGGTTTGAATGGATGGATTGTGGGTGGATGAGTAATTGAGTAATGGATGGATAAAGATATGGATGGGTAAGTGAGTGGATAGATGGATGGATAGATGGACGAGGAGGACGGATGATGGATGGATGGACAGATGGATGAATGAAACATCTTCCCATCAGGCCTCAGGGAACCCGCAGTACAGGGACCCAGGCTGACCCACTACTCTGGATGTGCCCACGCTTGGAGTCCTGAGGTCTAATGGAAGTTTGAGAATTGCACAATTCCTAGCCCTTAGACACTCACACCTCTCCTGCATCCAGCCTCTATAGATAATGCCATTCTCCTTCCAAGTTCAAACTCATCCCCACTGATCCTGGAAGACAAGAAAGGAGGGTAAGTGGGTCTTTCAGAGACACCCCCAGATGCCTCTAAGTCTTCCCCACCCCTTCCTACACCAGGGGATCCCTCTACCAGGATAGACTGAGTCATAAGAAGGTGCTGGCCCTTTAGAAAAAGTGGAGCCTTCTGAGGCGTTAGGCTTGAAGTCTGGAAGAAATGAGGTTGTAAGGAAAAGGTGGGGGACCAGGAAATCTGTCTTGGCATCACCTGCTCCCCACTAGGCAAGTGACACACTGTATTCCACTTGAATTGAATCTCAGGTGGGCATCTTCTAGCGGGGCCTAGCTAAGGCGGCGGGGCTTACCCGGAGGCCGGACGGCCACGTGTGGCTGCGTCTCGGTGTAGCCTCCGATGGGCTGGCCCTCTGGGCTGAAGGCTGCACCCTGCCCTGCGAAGGGGGTTCAGAGGTGCAGGCTGAGCTCCAAGAAGCCCGGGACCCGG
Organism: Papio anubis; assembly: GCF_008728515.1. Taxonomy (NCBI): domain Eukaryota; kingdom Metazoa; phylum Chordata; class Mammalia; order Primates; family Cercopithecidae; genus Papio; species Papio anubis. Next base: position 1,184,100 of record NC_044995.1, on the reverse strand, counting down.
CTTTGACTCCCTCCTAAGAATCCCAGGCTCTCTGTCCCCGCCTTCCCCCTGTACCTGTGCGGTTGGATTGATCGATCATCGGTTGCACGATGCGTCTCCGGGCGTTAATGAACCTGGGAAGCGGTCATGGAAACGGAGGGGAATGAAAAGAGGGAGTGGGAGAGAGGCCAAAACGAACACAGAGCGGGCCGGGAGGACAGCGGCGGGGGAGGCAGGGCGGGGCGAGCAGGGGCAGCGGCTCCGCCGGGCTCGGGGTCTCCGTCAGCACCGCGGACAGCTCCCAGGCTCCCGCCCCGGGCCGGCCCGCGGGCCCTCCTGGGCCACTCACCAGTTGTTGACTTGCAGGATGGTGAGCCCCGTGTCCTGCGCCAGCTGCTTCTTCTGCTCTTCCGAGGGGTACGGGTGCTGCGGCCACCAGCAAGAGTCACTCCGCCTGCCTGGCCGGCCGCAGTCTGAACCCTAAGGTCTGGCCCACCGGGGCCCGGGGGATGGGGAGCCCAGGCAGACATGTGGGAGAGCCGGCGCGTCTGAGCGTCTCTGCGCTCTCCAGGATGGAGGCCAAGGGAGCCCCAGGCTTGGGACAATTACATGCCTGGGAGCCCCCGCCTGTTCCAGCAATTAGAGGTTAATTGGCCAAATCTGATTAGAGAGACCGTATTGGGGGAGGGGGGCTCCTGTGACATGGAGGAGGGGGCTTCACTGGCGTGGGGGAGGGAAGCAAAGCCCAGCCCCTCCCCCTCTGAATCTGTCAGAGTCTCTGTGTGGCCCTCCCCCATCCATTTATTTATTTATTTGAGATGGAGTCTTGCTCTGTCGCCAGGCTGGAATGCAGTGGTGAGATCTCATCTCACTGCAACCTCCGCCTCCGGGGTTCAAGGGATTCCTCTGCCTCAGCCTCCCCAGTAGCTGGGACTACAGGTGCGCGCCACTATGCCCGGCTAATTTTTTGTATTTTAGTAGAGATGGGGTTTTACCATGTTGGCCAGGATGGTCTTGATCTCCTGACCTCGTGATCCACCCGCCTCGGCCTCCCAAAGTGTTGGGATTAGAGGCGTAAGCCACTGCGCCCAGTCTTCCCTATCCATTTCTTTTTCTTTCTTTCTTTCTTTTTTTTTTTTTTTTTTGAGACGGAGTCTTGCTCTGTGGCCCAGGCTGGATGGAGTGCAGTGGTGCGATCTCGGCTCACTGCAAGCTCTGCTTCCCAGGTTCACGCCATTCTCCTGCCTCAGCCTCCCGAGTAACTGGGACTACAGGTGCCCGCCACCGCGCCTGGCTACATTTTTGCATTTTTAGTAGAGACGGGTTTCACCGTGTTAACCAGGATAGTCTCCATCTTCTGACCTTGTGATCTGCCTACCTCGGCCTCCCAAAGTGCTGGGATTACAGGCATGAGCCACCGCACCCGGCCCCTCCCTATCCATTTCTTTCTTTCTCTTTCTCTTTTTTTTAAAATAGGGTCTCCCTCTGTCACTCAGGCTGGAGTGCAGTAGTGCCTTCATGGCTCACTGCAGCTTCAACCTCCCTGGCTCAAGCGATCCTCTAGCCTCAGCCTCCTGAGTAGCTGGGATCACAGGTGTGTGCCACAATGCCTGGCTAATTTTTTTTCTTTTTAGAGATGGGGTCTTGCTGTGTTGCCCAGGCTGGTCTCGAACTCCTGGGCTCAAGCGATCCTCCTGCCTTGGCCTCCTAAAGTGCTGGGATTACAGGCATGAGCCACTGTGTCTGGCCCTCCATTTCTCTCTGTGGCTCTCACATTCTCTCTCTGTCTCACTATCTCTGTGTGTGTGTGTCTCTGTCTGTATCTCTCTCTCTCTCTGGGATTCAGTCCCTCCCTGCCTCCGAGTTTCTGTCTGTCTCTGTCCCTCTGTGACTCAGCCTCTCCCTGTTTCCATCTTGCTCTGACTTGGTCTCTGTGTCTCTCTGTTTCAGCCTCTTCCTGGCTCTATTTTTCTCCTGTGTCCTTGAAGCAGTATGGTGCAGTGGTTAAGGCCAGACTGCCTGCATTTGAATCCACTTCTGGCTGTGTGACCTTAGGCTAGTCTCCCAACCTCTCTGTTCCTCAGTCTCCTCCTCATCTGCTAAATGGAGATAATAGTAGCTCCTCCCTCCAAGGGTATGCTGGGTAGATGGTGGGCGGGTGGGTGATTGATGTTGGGGTTAATGGATGGTTTGCGGGGAGGACTTAGTGAGTTAAGTGTCCTGAGCAGCACCTGCACACAGGTGACACTCACTGCTGCTGGATCCTGTCACAACTCTCCATTTCCAAGAGAGTCTCGAAAAATTTCCCGCCATCTCAGTCTCCCATTTCTGGGCGTCTCTGGGGTTTTGGTCTCTGTGGCCCACCCTTCTCCCTCTCTCCATGCCCACCCTGCACCCAGGCAGCAGGGCTCTCACCGAGAGGTGCTGGAACAACCAGGCTCGCATGATGTTTGTGGCCACCTTGGGGAAGATCCCCCTCTTCTTGTTTCGCCGTCGCTCCTGGTCCAAGTCCTCATCTTCCCCACCAGAACTGGGAGAGGCCACGCTGGTGTCCAGCCCATCTCCTGAGGGAGGGCAGGCATGCTGTGTGTGTGGGCAGTGAAGAGTGGAGGACCAGAGGGCCCTAGGACTCTCCCCCAAGACACCACTCCACACCCCAGCCATCTCTGCCCTTCTGCAAGTCCTACTTGCAGTCTAACTTCAATCCTCTGGCTGATTCCCATGTTTCCTTTCCACCTCCCAAGATTCTCACCTTGGTCACTGGAGTTGTCACCACTCTGGGAGGCCAGGCCCCCGCTGGATGGACCTGGGGTCCCCAGATGTACAGACCCGCTATCCTCATGGTCTCGAATCCATATATTATTCTAGAAAACAAGAGTTAGCAGTTAGTGCCAAGGCGGCTGGGCACCGTGGCTCACACCTGTAATCCCAGCAGTTTAGGAGGCCAAGGCGGGTGGATCACGAGGTCAAGAGATCGAGACCATCCTGGCTAACATGGTGAAACTCCGTCTCTACTAAAAAATAGAAAAAATTAGCTGGGTGTGGTGGCATGCACCTGTAGTCCCAGCTACTCAGGAGGCTGAGGCAGGAGAATCGCTTGAACCCAGGAGGCAGAGGTTGCAGTGAGCCAAGATCGTGCCACTACACTCCAGCCTGGGTGACAGAGCAAGACTCCATGTCAAAAAAAAAAAAGTTAGTGCTAAGGCTTGAGGCATGGACTCTGGAGCTAGGACTCCTGAATGGGAAGCCAGTCCCTGCCTCCCTCCTGGCTATGTGATCTTGGGCAAGTCACTTCCCCTCTCTGAGCCTCCGTTTCCTTAATTGGAAAATGAAGGACAGGACCAGGCACAGTGGCTCACGCCTGTAATGCCAGCACTTTTGGAGGCTGAGGCAGGCAGATTACCTGAGATCGGGCATTTGAGACCAGCCTGGCCAACATGTTGAAACCCAATCTATACTAAAAATACAAAAACTAGGCCAGCTTGGGCACGGTGGCTCATGCCTGTAATCCCAGCACTTTGGGAGGCCAAGGCAGGCGGATCACTTGAGGTCAGGAGTTGAAGACCAGCCTGGCCAACATGGTGAAACTTCGTCTCTACTAAAAATACAAAATTAGCCGGGCATGATGGTGGGTGCCTGTAATCCCAGCTACTTGGGAGGCTGAGGCGGGAGAATCGCTTGAACCCGGGAGGCGGAAGTTGCAGTGAGCAAAGATCGCGCCATTGCACTCCGGCCTGGACTGGGTGACAAAGTGAGACTACATCTCAAAAAAATAATAATAAATAAATAAATAAAGCAAGAGAAAAAGAAAACAAAGGATAATAATACTCATGACGGAGTGTGGCCAGTATTCAATGATGAGTTCATCTACATAGAGGCTCGAACAAGACGACCTTACACAGGTCTATGGCATCTTATCTAAAATCCTTGGGGCCAGAGGTGTCTCAGGATTCAGAACATTTCACATTTTTATTTCGAGTCAGTGTCTCCTTCTGTCGCCCAAGCTGGAGTGTAGTTGCATGATCTAGGCTCACTGCAGCCTTTGCCTCCCGGGTTCAAGCGATTCTCGTGCCTCAGTCTCCCAAGTAGCTGGGATTACAGGTGCCTGCCACCATGCCTGGCTAATTTTTGTATTTTTAGTAGAGACGGGGTTTCACTATGTTGGCCAGGCTGATCTCGAACTCCTGGGCTTAAGTGATCTGCCCACCTCTGCCTCCCAAAATCTTAGATAACAGGTGTGAGCCACTGCGCCAGGCCCATTTCACATTTTTAGGCAGTAAATCAGCGCATACACCATGCAGTTCGCAGCCATCCCAGGCAGGCTCTGGGGCACAACCTCGTCATCAAACTCATTAACATTTCCACAGCAATATGGATGAATATTTAACTAAGTAGAATAAAGGCTATAAATAGCCCCTCACTAGTTCAGGTCCGTTTTTGCTGCCAAATGAGTTTGCACTAAATTTATGGGACAAAATGCAAAACTTAGAAGTTTCAGACATTGTAGCCAAGGGGTCTCAGAATGTGCAAGGGGGTCTAAATGGCCATGCATATCTTTCTCTTTTTCTTTCTTTTTTTTTTTTTGAGACGGAATCTTGCCCTGTTGCCCAGGCTGGAGTGCAATGGCATGATCTTGGCTCACTGAAACATGCACCTCCTGGGTTCAGGCAATCCTCCCACCTCAGCCTCCTGAGTAGGTGGGATTACAGGCGCGTGCCACCATGTCTGGCTAATTTTTCATATTCTAGTAGATATAGGGTTTCACCATGTTGGCCAGGCTGCTCTCAAACTACTGACCTAGTGATCCACTCACCTCAGCCTCCCAAAGCTTGGAATTCAAGCAGGCATGGAGCCACTGTGCCTGGCCTTCTTTTTTTTTTTTTAAGAGACAGAATCTTGCTCTGTCACCTAGGCTGGAGTGCAGTGGTGCAATCTTAGCTCTCTGCAGCTTCAGTTCCTGGGCCTGGCAACTTTCCTCGCCTCAGCCTGCCAAGTAGCTGGAACTACAGTTGCGCCTGGCTAATTTTTCTTATTTTTTGTGGAGATGGGATTTCACGATGTTGTCCAGATTGCTCTCGAACTCCTGGGCTTAAGCGATCTTCCTGCCTCGACTTCCCGAAGTGCTGAGATTACAGGCGTGAAGCCACTGCAGCCAGCCTCGTCGTTTCTTTATGCAAACTCCAACACGCTTTGAGGAACTCGACAATCGGTAGGATTTACCCTCCACCCAGCTCTGTGTGCCAGGAGGTCAGCTCATCCATATGGACTGCAGTAACACTTCTTCAGTTTAAGGTTGGGTTAAATCTGCCCAACCTGTGGTTTTAGATTAGCTGTATTCTTCTACCAAAAATCTCAGCTGCTGTCAAGCAATCTGCTCCTCTCTCCGGTTCTGGTGACCACGCCCCCTCCTACCCTTCTTTATTTTGAGACAGAGTGTCACTCTGTTGCCCAGGCTGGAGGGCAGTGGTGAGATCTCGGCTCACTGCAACTTCCGCCTCCTGGATTCAAGTGATTCTCCTGTCTCAGCCTCCCAAGTAGCTGGGATTACAGGCGCACGACACAACATCCAACTAATTTGTTGTTGGGTTTTTTTTTTTTTTTTTTTGAGATGGAGTCGTGTTCTGTTGCCCAGGCTACAGTGCAGTGGCACGATCTCGGCTCACTGCAAGCTCTGCCGCCTCCCGGGTTCACACCATTCTCCTGCCTCAGCTTCCCAAGAAGCTGGGACTACAGGCGCCCGCCACCACGCCCGGCTAATTTTTTTGTATTTTTAGTAGAGACGGGGTTTCACTGTGTTCGCCAGGATGGTCTCGATCTCCTGACCTCGTGATCCGCCTGCCTCGGCCTCCCAAAGTGCTGGGATTACAGGCGTGAGGCACCGTGCCCGGCCATTATTGGGTTTTTTTGTTGTTGTTTGTTTTTTTGAGACAGAGTCTTGTCCTGTCACCCAGGCTGAAGTGCAATAGCGCGATCTCGGCTCATTGCAACCTTCGCCTCCCGGGTGCAAGCGATTCTCCTGCCTCAGCCTCCCGAGTAGCTGGGATTATAGGCACGTGCCACCATGCCCGGCTAATTTTTTTTTTTTGTATGTTTAGTAGAGATGGGGTTTCACCCTGTTGGCCTGGCTGGTCTCAAACTCCTGACCTCGTGATCTGCCCGCCTCAGCCTCCCAAAGTGCTGGGATTACAGGTGTGAGCCACTGCACCCAGCCATCACCAGGCTACATTTTTCTTTCTGTGACTGCAGTTTGAAGGTTTGGTTGTCTTGTATGTGACACCGCTGTCGCGATTCCTGTGCCAGTGGGTATAAGGCTCCAGGACTTGGCCAGGCACGGTGGCTCAAGCCTGTAATCCCAGCACTTTGGGAGGCCGAGGCGGGATGATCACCTGAGGTCAGGAGTTCGAGGCCAGCCTGGCCAAATGGTGAAACCCCATCTCTACTGAACATACAAAAGTTAGCTGGGCGTGGTGGCAGGCACCTGTAGTCCCAGCTACTCGGGAGGCTGAGGCAGGGGAATCGATTGAACCTGGAGGCAGAGGTTGCAGTGAACTGAGATTGCACCACTGCACTCCAGTCTGACTGACAAACGAGACTCCATTAAAAAAAAAAAAAAGGCTCCGGGACTGTGTCTGGGTGCGTCTGGCTGTGGGGTGGTTGTCATGTGAGTGTATCTGAGGCGGTGTGGAGTGGGTGTGCGTGTGCTGTAAACATGTCATTGCCAGGTGTGTTGACAGTAGGATTGCCTGGGTGTGGCTCTCATGTGACTTTTCCTCAAGGCTTCGCCCCTCTACTCTGTACATAGCCGTGGCGAGTCGGGATCCACACGGCTGTGCTGTGCTGTGCGTGTTTGCCGTCTGGTGTCCTAAGTGGATAAAACTGTAGTGAGGCTGCATCTGAGATGGTGCCACCTTATTGAGTTGCTTCATTGGGTTTCTTTGTGGCCCCATCTGAGCCTGTTGAGTCTATTTCCAAGTCTGTGTGGATGAGTCTGGGGCCATGTGGCTGTGAGTGGTGTGTGTGCACGATCTCGGCTGCAGCCCGACTGTTATGTGACCAGGGTCATGTGTGTGCAAGAGGGCACCGTGGTCAGTCCGGGCCCAAGCGTGGTTATATCTGAGTTTGCCAGGCAGTACCTCGGGCTGTTGGGCTCTATGTCCATCTGTGTGGCTGTTTCGTGTGGCTGGAGCGGGGGAGCGTATGCGGTGGACACACACAATTGAGAACGGCGTGCAGAACCCGGCTGTGTGTTCTGTGCTGCTGTCGTATGGCTGGGGGGGTGTGTGTGAGTACACGGTGGATGCTACTGTCCAGCTGTGAGCAGAAATGGCTGTTGCTGAGTTGGTGTGGCTGTGTGTGGACCTGTGTGGGTGTAGCTGAGTCTGTGGGTGGCATCTGCAGCTGCTGGTGTGCACATGAGTGCGCACCGTCGCCCAGCCGCATCCGAGTCTGCACAGCTGTTGTGCAGTGGGTATGTGGCTGTGTGCATATGCGTGCCCCGTCATCAGGCTGACTGTGGCTGCATCTGAGGCTGTGTAGTGTGCATACGCCTTCATGCAGTATCCAGGCACAGCTGTGGCTGCAGGGCGATATGCCTGGTGCCCGTCCCAGGCCCACCTGGTCTGGGAGGTTGGGCAGGCTGGCAGTCCCCGGTCCCTGCAGCTGCCGTCCCGATCCTCGATGACCAGGTCGATGGGCATCTTTCCCTTGAGGCAGGTGATGTAGCGGTGACAGAAGTTGTCGCACAGGTCGCGGGACCTGGGGGCACCGGCACTGGGGCACCCGGGGGCAGGGGCTGGGGTGCACAGGGATGGGGGTGGCATTCTGCTTCAACTCCAGTGGGGAGAGAGCTGGAAGGTGGGGGCAGAGGTTAATGGGGTGGATGGGTGAGGGCGGAAGTGAAGCCCAGTGGTGGAATGGAATGGATGGTCGGATCTGGAAAACGTGGACAGGGAGGGGAATGGGGGGGGGGAGAAGGGGAGGAAGAAGGAAGAGGAAAAGAAGGAGGAAGAGAGGAGAGACAGAGAAACAGAAAGAGTGAGATAAAATGACAGGGACAGGGCGACAAAGACACCAGGCGCAGAGGGGGAAAGAAAGAACAGAGATGCAGTGCAGAATTAAGGAAAGAGTGGGTGTTAGATTCAGAGGTAGAGACAAGAGTAGCAAGAGACGAAAAAGAGCCCATCACAAAGGGGGAGAGCTAAGGTGAGCCGTTCAGACTGGCATTCCCACCCTCTGCCTGTTGGCCCCCAGCTCCAGGCCCCGCCCACCTGCAAACGACATTTCCCAGAGCCCTTTGCCAAAGGGTTTGGCCAATAGGAAGCCCTGGCAAGAGCTTGGGGAGCAAAGGATGGGAGAAGCTGGGGTATTTCTCCCTCCTTTCTTCTCTATCTTCTTTTTTCTCTTTCTTTTTTGATATGGAGTCTTGCTCTGTCATCCAGGCTGGAATGCAGTGGAGCGATCTCAGCTCACTGCAACCTCCGCCTCCCAGGTTCAAGTGATTCTCCTGCCTCAGCCTCCCGAGTAGTTGGGACTACAGGCGAGTGCACCACGCCCAGCTAATTTTTGTATTTTTAGTAGACAGGGGGTTTCACCAGGTTGGTCAGGCTGGTCTTGAACTCCTGACCTTGTGATCTGCCGGCCTTGGCCTCCCAAAGTGCTAGGATTACAAGCATGAGTCACTGCACCCAGCCCTTCCTCCCTCCCTCCCTTCCTTCCTTCCTTCCTTCCTTCCTTCCTTCCTTCCTTCCCTCCCTCCCTCCTTCCCTCTCTCCCTGCCTCCCTCTCTCCTTCCTTCCCTCCCTTTGTTTTCCTTTCTCTTCTCTTTTTTCTTTTCTTTTTTTTTTGAGACAGTCTCGCTCTGTCGCCCAGGCTGGAGTGCAGAGGCACGATCTCGGTTCACTGTAAGCTCCGCCTCCCGGGTTCACACCATTCTCCTGCCTCAACCTCCAGAGTAGCTGGGACTACAGGTGCCCACCACCACGGCCGGATAATTTTTTGGTGCTTTTAGTAGAGACGTGGTTTCACCGTGTTAACCAGGATGGTCTCGATCTCCTGATCTCGTGATCTGTCCATCTCAGCCTCCCAAAGTGCTGGGATTACAGGTATGAGCCACGGCGACTGGCCTCTTTCTCTTTTTCTAGCTATCTATGAGAGACAGGGTCTTGCCCTGTTGCCCAGGCTGGTGTGCAGTGGAGCTGATCAAGGGTTACTGCAGCCTCGACTTCTTGGGGCTCGAGTGATCCTCCCGCCTCAGCCTCCCAAGTAGCTGGGACCACAGGTGTGTGCCACCACACCCTGCTAATTAAATGTTTTTGTAGAGATGGGGTGTCACTACATTGCCCAGGCTGGTCTTGATCCCTGGCCTCAAGCTATCTCCTGGCCTTGGTCTCCCAAAGTGCTGGGATTACAGGTGTGAGCTGCCGCACCCAGCCTCCTCTCCTTGGGAAGCAGTCCCTGCGCTCACTTTGGCATGGGTACTATTCTTCTGACGGATGGAACATCAGACACTTTTTCAGCCCTATTCTGTGCCAGGTGCTGTCCCATGCACTTGACTTGCATTCACTCATTAAATCCCCACAGCAGCCTTCCAAGACAGAAATTACTACCAGCCACACGTCACAGACGGGACGCCAGGCACAGAGACGCAGAGTGACTTGCCCTGGGTCACACAGCTGGTGAGTGGCAGAGCTGGGATTTGAACTCGGGCCATGGGTCCCGTTCTCAGACTCTAGGCTGTACCACATGGCATGTGGGCAACAATCATGGCCATTTGGGAACATGGACCAGGTGGCCTCCTCTCTGCACCCCCTCAACCAACCCCAGGGATGGGGAGTCAGGACAGGAGACCCATTGTAGGAGGGAGTGTGGGGGAGAGCTTGGGTCTCACCAGATTGTCCAGTTCTGGGTTGGAGGAGAAGAGGGGCCTCTCAGAGCGAACCTGGGAGGGAAGAGAGAAGCCGGCAGGGGATGTCCCACCTTCCACCCAACCCTCCTCGCTGGCTCTCCAGTGCGGTGCTTGGCGGGTGGGGGGTACCCACCTGCTTGGCGAAGGCAGCGATGTCCTCGTTGAAGGAATCAGAGGAGCAGACGTCGCCACCGGGGGGTGTCCCCAGCCCAGCTCCAGCCCCATCACGGGGAGAGCATGTAGCCAGTTCACATTTCTCAAAGACCAGGGCCAAGAGGGGGAAGAGCGGGTGTCTGGGGAGGCAGGAAAGGAGAGAGGTCGAGGGAGAGGCTGGGGGGGTGAATGGAGGGGCTGCAAGGTGCAGAACAGCTGGGAAGGGGACAAGAGACCCGGAGAGACAGTGACTCATACACAGAGACGGAAACAGACCCAGGGAGCAAAGAAACAGAAGACAGAGAGAGAGACAGGAGCCTGAGACCGGCCCCCACTCACCCATAGATCTCATCCTTCTCCCTCTTCAGGCCGTCACTGTCCAAGCCTGGGGGCAGCAGCTGGGGAGGCCGGTGTGGGCCGTAGGGCCCTGGTGCCGCGGGCACTGCCTCTGGGAAGCCAGCCAGGGTTGCGGGGCCATCCGCGATGCCTGGGTAGTGCGGCAGCTCATCGTACTGGGCGAAGGTGAGAAGAGAAGGGGGAGCCCCAGGGAGGGGTCAGCACCCCGAGACTCGGCTGAGGAGCTTCTCTATCCTGGAACCCAGAAGATGCCTCTCTGTGTCCCAGAAACCTGCTTCTGGTCCCCAAGTGTCTGAGCCCTGCCCCTTTGAGCCCTCCAGGTCCCCCGGAGCTGTCTGGGTGGGAGTGAGGACCCCGTCCAGGCAGAGATTCCTGACATGCGGGCAGGAGGACCCAGAGGGAGAGACGGCAGGGTCTGGCTGGGAGGGAAGAGAGATGGAGAGAGTGGCGTGAGAAGACGGAGACAGAGACAGAGATGGAGACAGAGACAGAGATAAGAGACAGAGACAGAGAGAGACAGACAGAGAGGGAAATCCATGGACACCTCCTGCAGGAACCGCGCATTGTTGTACACAAAGTACACACACGAAGCCTCCCCGTCTTCTATTCCATTTCACAGTTGGTAGATATGCACATTTAGAGTAAGTCTCAACAACATGTCACACCCCACTCACCACGTGAATCCACCACACACGGAGACACAGCCATACACACCAACCCACGTGCACGCTCGTGTGTCAGTCACACCCAACCCCCCCCACACACACATGCACACACACACACACACACACACAGCCCAACACCAGGCACAGGAATGAATGCATGATTGAGACATTTAGCACATGAACGAATGAATGAATGAACGAGGCATTTAGCACAGGGCCTGGCTCACGCTGTGAGCACTTGTTGCTGGAGAGGGTCCCGAGGCACCACCACAGAGACACACTTTCGCACCCAAGAAAAACACCATTATGGGGTGGGATGCTCGCATCCCGTCATCACAGAACCATGCACCTGGGGAGCCTGGGGCACCTTTCACTAGGTCAGGCCAAATCCCTTCCTCAGTGATGAAGACATGGAGGCTCAAAGAGGCAGCAGGACTCCCCTGGGAAGAGGCTAGAACGTTCCTGCCTCCGACCCTCACCTGGCTGGGCACCCTGGCTCTGCGTGTCCCACTCTCTCCCTCTTCCTCTTCTCCTAACTTCTCCTGTGCCCTGAAGTTGAATCCAACTGCTCCCCGCTGCTCATGGCACACTCACCAAACTCGGTCCCCACAGCCCACCCAGAACCCCCAAAGCGGAGGCGCACCTCCTCCCCCGTCTCCTATGCCCGTTCCCATCCCCAGGGAGAGAGGCTCCCTGGGGCCAGCAGCCTGGTGAGACCGCCCCTCCCACCCCTGTCCCACTCCTAGCCCTGGAGAGGCAGGGGAGGCTTGGAACAAAAGTAGAGCGACGAGAAGGACGGAGGAGGGCAGAAAAGGAGGGGGACGGTGAGGTGGGGGCGGCTGAGATGGAGGAGGAAGCCCAGGGACAGAGAGCAGAGAGACTCGGGGGCAGAGAGAGGGGGACAGAGAGGCAGAAAGAGGGGGGAGACCCGGGGCAGAGAGAGGGGGACAGAGA